>NC_136912.1:12188589-12416501 GCF_949606895.1 Notothenia rossii | reverse complement strand
TGCAGTGGCTTGAGTTGTTGCAATTAAGGGGGAGTAAGGCAAACATGTTAGTTACTCATACCTATGAATATGAAAAGCGAAAGGGAGAAAAGTCAGGCGTGTGAGACATAAAGGACGATGGAAAATGGTTGGATTATTCCAAAATAAAAATGATAATTGATAGCAGTTGCATTGTGTGGAATGTACATTTAAAAAGTAGATCATATTATGAAAGTACAAAGTGTGTCTGCATTAAACATTTTTGTGTATCTACACATTTTTGCATTATTATTATGTGTATAAAAAGCTTAGTATACGATGCATAATGTCTTAATTTAAACAAGACTTTAAAATCAAGCACAAAAATGCAAAAAATAAATGTGATTTGTTCCTTTAAATTATTCAATTGCAAGGCCATGTTTAGGTACATTAAAGCAAACATTCGGGACTCATAACTTCAAATGTGACGTAAATGTATAAATATATGAATAATACAGGAAATACATTACTATGGTAGGCAGAAGAGATCTGGAGCAGCAGCATGATAACAAGGAAGATAGGGAGAGAAAGTATGTGGGGCTGTTTAAATGCTGCCTCTACATGCCTGCAGAGAAACTGTGTTTACACTAATAGAAAAACAACGTGGTGTCAAAATGCACAGGGAGGGTGCAGACTGTTCCTGTGGTCTGTGAGCGCAGGAGAAACCAATGCTCCCTGAACGCAACACGTCTTTTCAAAACCAGCTTTCCACGCTGGAGTGGACGAAAGGTGCCTAGCATGAAAGAAGATCTATTATCACTGTTGACGAGGATACATGTCTTCCACTCTTATCCTAAGGCTAAACAACCGGCAGCAGAATAATGGATCCTGCAGGCAGCCGTGCTTTTAGACACAAATCAATAAAACAGGTTTTTTTTTACCCTCCAAACACTTCCACAGACTTTCAATCACACTGCACCAATTGCTCCCAAAAAATATAAAAACATCAGAGACCATAATGAAAAGCCTCAGCAGAGCGACGTCCTGTTTGTTTGATATTACTCTGCTGTTCAGAGGCGCTCTGATATGATTAGATCTCCACTCCATGAAGAAGGTCGCGTCAGGAGGGCACTCACATACTGAAAATATAATGATACTCAGAATGATGAGGCTGGACCTTTATATTCATTGAAAATATGTTAGAAATATATGTTGAAACGCAAAACTACGAGCTGAAATCATTCGTTGACGATGAGGGAACTGGCAGATAATTGAGAAGCTACTATTTGGATGATTGTAATTTTTCAAGCAAAAACGCCTAATATCTACTGATTCCAGCTTCTCAAATATGCAGATTTGAATCTTTTCTATGACCATTTCTATAAAGTAAGCTGAATATTTATTCCCAAATTAAGCAATTGAAATATGTAATTGCGCTGGAAGTGATAACGGGCACTCAGTATTCAGTATCATTGGTTTGAAAAACGAAAGGCATTTTTGTCTAGAAATAACCAGCCGATGAATCGACATTTAAAATGATTCATTGCAGCCCAAAAAAGGCTTATTGTTAAAAGAAAAATCAGCAGCAAAAAATAGAGGTTAGATGCAGGTCCACGAAGATCAGTTAATTAAAAAAGAAAGAAAGAGAATATAATGGTTCAATAGATTTTCTCAGAGGGATCAATAAACCTCTCACCTTGTGACCTCGTATTATTAATGCATGTTCCTCAGTGTGTTAAAGCCGTGGTCAGCATTTAGGCGTACTGTTGTAAATAGAGTGGACATTTAATAAAAAAACACCATAATATACTAGTCAGTTTACTTAAATACAAGTAAATAGCACAACACGACAGCCTCCAGAATGATCCATTTGATACTGATAGAGCCAGCATTTTGATTTGATAAGAAAGGTCACCTTTGAATCTGCTCTAAAGTGGTTCCTGAGTGGAGATGGATGGGCAGCAGTGCTTGAGAAGATGAAGCATATAAAAAAACGCCTGTCTGTGTTTGTGCCCGAACAAAGTAAGTGAGGATCAATCATTTATGGATTTTTACCCAGCCTGTGTTTTTACATGGGGTGTTTCTCAATGTCGAGGAGGCTTGCTTGGTAGCACATGTACCTCAGAGTGAGTTCCTTAAGAAGCGAGGCAAGAAAACCTACTAGCCTCGGAAAACGAAGAATGGAACAGCCTAGCAAGTGTGCAGGTGTGCGTCACATGAGAGGCCCCGCCTTACATTTTCCGCCAAAGATTTGGGAAATTGGTCCGTGCGCAAAGCATTGTGGGGATATTAAGACCGCGGGCCGTTTCTCAATCTCGAGGATACTGGCTTCCAAGTCAATATTTCAAGGATGCTACGTTATCGAGTGCCGCCGAAGTACTGTTCCAATCTCCAGCATACTTGGAATTCCACCGAGGCCGCGTCCTTGGTTTGGGGGAAATTTCGAGGCTGCTCATGGGTAGACTTCGCATCCTTAAAATGCTTTGCGCACGGACCAATATCAAAAACCCTTGCGGAGAATGGCTGAACCGATGCAGCACACATTTAAATGTAAGTATGTAGTGGCGTAGAACATGTGTTGGTAAATATGTGACTTTGTTACATTTGTTATCACCTAAAATGTGTTCCGTGAAAGTAAAGCAAGTTCATAATTAGATAGACATCGTGAGGTATTTATGTTTATGTTGAAACGGTTAGAGAGAGTGGCACACTTGTTAGCCTGTTTTCCGAAGCCGTGGCTTGGAAGCATACTCGCTTCGTTTCTGAAGGAAGTGACTTGGAAGTACGCGACTACCAAGCCAGCATCCTCGCGATTGAGAAACGGCCACGGAGTCTACACATGTGCAGCCTCGAAATGAAGTAGGAAGTACGCCGGTCTCTGTAGAATTCCAAGCATCCTGGACATTGGAACAGTCCTTCGGCGGCACTCGATAACGTAGCATCCTTGAAATAGTGGCTCTGGAGCAGCCTTCCTCGACATTTAGAAACACCCACGGTTTTTGCATTTACTGTGTGCAAGCTGACATCATTTTTTGACTCTTTCATATAAAAAGGTTTGCCTTGGTGAATTCTCCCCGAAAGCAGCAGGAGGCCCCAATCTTTGAACAATGGCTGATCTCATCACATTTGAGGAAAACAAACCTAAACAATTACAAGAAATCTGTTTTAAATCATGTAAACGTTGTTTTTTATCCAAAAAAACTATTTTACCCAATGAACATATTTGATATATTATTGCAAATGTGTTTTGTTTTATGATCATGTATTATCTGTTTGCACAACGGCCTCCACTTACAGTTGTTGACAAATACAGCTCTTGCATTTTAAATAATTTTAAATAAACCGATATAGGGATGCTTAATAAGGGAACATTTTTGTTAAATCTTGCCTTTTATTATAAGGGTTTGCAAATTCGGGCTGCAACTAATGTCAATTGCGGATATTTCTGCTGATTCTTTTTCATTTTGTCTTTAAAAAGGGGAGAAAATTAGGAAGGTCCATCCTACTTTCTCCCTGTCTAATGTAAAGTCCTTGTCATGCCGTGTTGAAAACTAACATTTAGTTTAATATCATATGAAACAGAAAAGCTTCATAAAGGAGATTCCAAAGACATTAAAAATAGGCTAATTTAAGAACTAATGGATTATCTTTTTTTATCATTAAACAATCATTAGGTGTGATTTCTCTCAGGAAATAATGTCATCTATAATAAGACTAATCTTTCAGGATTTTCACACTTCCTTTACTTGATGTGAGCGCCTTCAAAAGCACATTATTATTTACTCACACTGATTGATTTAGTCTGCTAACACATGATGCTAACACCTGGTTATTTGGCTGTAAACACACACCTCCATGCAGCTGAACTGAAGACCGTATAATTCAAAACTATTCATTTCATTCTCGGTGTCTAATCCACGGCTCAGTCTGACGGCGGTGTTTGTCATATTAAAGTCTGAACGGCACACAAGTAACGTTTCTTCCCCTGAGCCTGTGGCACTTTGTATAAGTCAGGAAGATGATGAAGAGGCTTGTTGACACAAAGCACCAGCGTGATTAAATGTCCAATTAATCAACTGCATGGTAAACAATAATATTATTGCAATTACTCATGATAGTGCAGGGTTAGTGATAATTAGTAAGTGGAAAAGGATGTGTTGTATCTGCCTCTTCACATGGTCATCCTTAAAGGGGCTCTATTATGCTTTTTGGATTTCCCTTTCCTGTTGTGTGCTGTATATGTTGTTGTGCATGTGAATGGTCTGCTAAGGCTAACATCACAAAGTTCCCTCAAGAGGGGGTTTCTCTCACACACTCTCCCCCTGCCTGAATCGCCTCTATTTGCTCCTTTGTTTACTTCTGTAAAATAACGACATCACTATGTATCACTGGCGCTCCAACACATTGTACGTGAAATACATCTCTAAGCAGCTGATCACTCAGAAGGACAGCTAGCCAATCAGAGCAGACTGGGCTCTGGTTTCAGACAGAGGGTGAAAAGAGGTGCCGCAGCACAGGCAGTTTGAGAAAAACAAAGACCTTTTTGGCACATTACACACTTAGGAACCACACTTAGGAACCACACACAGGAACCACACACAGGAACCACACACAGGAACCACACCCAGGAACCACACTTAGGAACCACACATAGGAACCACACACAGGAACCACACTTAGGAACCACACATAGGAACCACAGACAGGAACCACACTTAGGAACCACACACAGGAACCACACTTAGGAACCACACTTAGGAACCACACTTAGGAACCACACTTAGGAACCACACACAGGAACCACACTTAGGAACCACAAAATGAGCATAATCAGGCCTCTTTAAACCTTTGTGAGTGTTATTCAGTGTAAAGCCACCAAATTGCCAGTAGAAATCCTCTAAAATCAAATGTGATCAAATAAGAAATAGCAAGGAGTCGTGACTCTCTGACCGCATCACATGGTACACTTGGCAGCACATGCACCATGTTTCACAGATAACCACTGCAGCGCTTCTGACTCACACACAGCTCCAACATGATGCAAAGTCACTGTGCTCTGATTAATCTGAGTATAATCCCTGACAAGCCATTCAGTCTCAGCTCTGCAGTTGGTGGGAGGACGCTGTGTGTGTGTGTGTGTGTGTGTGTGTGTGTGTGTGTGTGTGTGTGTGTGTGTGTGTGTGTGTATGTATATGTGTATGCACAGGAAGAGTAGCTGTCCACGGTTAGATCAACTAACATGGGTTTTTTACAGCAGAGAAATCATGCAAGCACAAAAAATACATATTCTTCCCCAAAACCTGCTGGATTTCTGCTTTAAAAGATATTTAAATAACATTTGAGCTCACTCTGTTTCCTCCCACCCCTCATTACTGTCCTCTCATGAGCCAAATTAGGCGTAAGGCTGAGTGCACGATGCTGCAGCTGTCTGAACGCAAAGCCTCTTCTCCTCTTTTGTTCCCAACATCCTCCTCTCATCTCTTCCTGCTCTCTGCTGCACTTTCTCTCATATTCCCTTCTTTCTCTTCTACACTATTCCTGTCCAAATGTCCTATTTTATTCATCGCCAGCAAATGAGTAAGTGCATCTGCCACATTATAAAGTTCACATAATGCTGTGTCACTCCATGTTGCTTCTTTAAGCTAGCGCTCGTAGGCTGGGCCGCCGCTTCAGTGCAGACGGAAATATCTCCAGAACCATTGAATGGATTTGATAACGAAACATGATTTAATGCAAATATACAGACATGGATCTCAGATCATGAATCCTACTAACTTTGGTGAACTCCTGCCTTTACAAAATACCCAAGGTCTTTGGTGACTCTTTGATATTTTATCTGGTGCCATCATTGGGTCCAAATTTAAATTTTTGTCCAATAAGTCGACCAAAGTAGAGCCTCGACCATACTTTGTGCTTACTTTTACTTTGCAATATTTAAAAAGGGTGTGGATTAAACTGTATATACAGTATATACATATTAGAAGTACTCTGTGGGGTAGTCCTCAGGCACAGGGGGGCTTTAAGTTAAAAGCTACTGTTAGCATTGTAACAGTGACAATGAAGCCATGCTGAATGTAAACAGGTATAATGTTTGACCACCATCTTTGTTTAGCATGTTATACTAGAATAATTAGTTTAAAAAAACATTGCTTCGAAATCCATTCAAACAGGTATTCAAATATTTCAGCTATCATTTATCCAATGGAAAAATCCCACTGGTTTTTGTTGAGGGAACCAGGGAGATGCTGCCTTCAGGATCCGACACAGAAACAAGACTCTTGGTTTTCGTCTGTCTTTTATATTCTGATCATCATTTCATGGCCTCAAGTTTGACTGAAATGGTGACTGGCTTTTGTCGCTTGATTCATGACCTCTTGAAAGATGATGACCTTCAACCCTCGAGTAAAAGCACTACCCAAAGACAGTATACTTCACAAGGTCTCTGGGGAAATAAAAACATCCATATCTGCATTGCCCTTCATTAAATCCCCAACACGTCGGCAGTCACACCGAAGCCATTAACCAAGAATGGGTTTTCAGGAGAGTGGACATGGATGCTTCTCGGTTATAGATTTAGGTAATAACAATGTGACCTCAATGTCCCTGGAGTAGAGGTGTGTGTTTGTGTCTGTAGGTACGTGTGTGTGTGTGTGTGTGTGTGTATGTGTGTGTGTGTGTGTGTCTGTAGGTATGTGTGTGTATGTATATGTGTGCTGAGGTGGTTTATGTAGTCATATCAATGTTTCCAGCTATTCCCACACATAAAGGCAAATACAATAACTCTGGCGACACATTAATTGATGTAGAAAAACACAAAGCAAAAAACCTTATGCTGATATTTTGTTGTGTAATATTACTTGTGGGGGAAACTTCTGAAGCAATTGGAGACAGGACTCAGAGAGACACGAGGACAGCTGGAGCTTTGATGGCAAACACTGACGGTTTATCTGGAGCTCCAGCCGGAAAATTCACACGACATGTCACGGGCCACGGTCTGACCACAAGGTTGAGATACCAAACCATTTCTGAAGAGCTCTTCTGCAGTTCCAGGTTTTAACTAGTTCAGAGTGTAATAATCAACGTTCTTTATCAGTGAGACGAAACAAATACGGATCCTGAATCGAACTAGAGCTTTCGTCCATAGACGTTGAGGCGTGTGGTGCAGTGGGCTTTGCGTTGGTGTTCGGATCAGGGGGTCACAGGTTCAAACCCCACTGCAGTCAGCATGTCGTTGTGTCCCTGGGCAAGACACTTCACCCCAAATTGCTCCTGTGGGGATTGCCCACAGTATTGAGTACTGTCACTTTGGATAAAAGCGTCTAACAAGTGACATGTAATGTAATGTAATACAAAAAATGTGCGCAAGGGAAATGTTCCTGAAAAGAAGGGCTTCTAGATGTCTCTGAACAGTAAACTACCTCATGGCGGCTTGTGCTCGGTCATAGACTGGCAACAACAATGCGCCCAAGCTGCCCCTCCTTAAGAGAGATAGCAGCTATACCCAAGGCCGTAGAACTATGCCATTGGAAAAGAGACAGTGAGAGGAGACAAAGATGAACTGTGTTGAAGGTTGAATACCTAAGCAAATGATTCCCTAACATTACTGAATGTTCAGCTAGTCTCACTACTGGTCTTTTCAATTGTGAGTTAAAGAAAATATGCAGAAATGAAATCTACATATTTTTTTCTTCATTGTCATTATTGATGATTACACAAACCTTATCCCAGCATTTAAAAACTGCTCCTGAGAATTTCCCTTCTCCACACCCAGGCATCGACAGCCTCTCCTGCAGTGGTTGATGCCCAGAATAAATAATATGCCAGGCCTGAATAAAACATCAAGCATGGCCTGAATACTGATGCAGCGAGAGCAGGAGGAGAAAGCAAGGGAGTGGAGAAGGGAAGAAAGAAACCAGAGACAGTGATGAACAACACATCGCTTCCTACAGACAAACTGAAAACCTCAAGCGACCGTAGCTGTCAAAATAAAAATGATTGACTCTGCAGGACACCGACGCTTCTCACCCAGCACATCTTTCTTCTTTGACACGTTTTCACAATTCTGCCACATGAGGCCGTTTAACCAGTGGTGGGAAAAGGAATCAGATGTTGTACTTAAGTGAAAAGTAGAAATACCACACTGCATTTTAAAAAAGTAGAAATACCACACTGCATTTTAAAGCGTTCTTAAGTTAATGTAAAAAAGGGGGATAAGAATTAAATAGACTTTAGGTACAATAAGTAAAAGCACTCATTATGCACAGGGGCCCACATTATAATCACTGATGCATGAATGTGTTGCAACTGGTATCAGCAAATCTAATTAAAATACTACGTATACATATAATACTGGGGAGCTTGGGGATGTACTACTCCAGGTATAACTATAAATAGATGTGTTGTTTTTCATTCTCTGTTATGTGAATCTGCAAAGTAACTAAAGGTATTGAATACATGTAAAGTAAAAAGTACAATATTTACCTCTAAGATGTGGAGTAAAAGTATAAAGTACCAGTCATCAAAAAATACTCAAATGATATACAAATATCTAAAATGTTTTGTGACCAACTATTTATTGCGTTTAACCGTCACCTTCACAGATAGACACCAATATACAAATATAAGTGAAATACATTTAAATACCTACCCCTCATACCGTTCCATAAAATATAAATATATGTTGCTTGTTTGCAATCATTTAAGTTCATATGTTAACATAACAAATCATAGTCTGCACGTTTTCTAAAACAACATTTCATGGTTGTAAATTGAGTTGACAATGAGTCCTCTCCTAATCAGCTTCCCACACGTCAAGGTGTGCCGTCATATTTGACATATGGATATAACCAGGTCAGCAGCTTTTTAAATAGCTTCTAATGTTTCTCCTTCAGAATTATTTACAGATGCGATAGACAGCTAAAAGTAGTAATTAAGTACAGCGCTGAGTACTGAGTAAATGCTGTTACTTCCTACTACTGCATTTAACGAGTTTAGCTCATCGTGCCCGTATTTAAACACGCCGACAGCATCTTACCCACTGTGAGCTAAGAATAGGCCGTGTCCGTCTGTCATTAACCTCCAAATAGGAAGTGATGTCACCGTCTGGCTCCAACCCTCCAGATACTGCGGGAGCAAAACCACTGACATTTCTTTCAATGTTATTACGAGTGTTAACGCTATACAATATTTTTTAAATAATCCATAGAATTTAAGACAACATTAACAGTGTCCAAACAATTTCACATCTATTAATGTTGTCACTTGCTGCTACCTTATTACTTTTTATGCTCAATTTATTTTTATAACGCCATTTGCCTGCACTTTCCCTTTGCTGTGACATTTCCACGCTGTGAAAGGATTCCTAATTCTGTTACTTTAGTCTCTCAGACTTTCTGTAGTGTTCCTGGCAACAACTCAGGAAAGCAGCTCTAGAAATGCCGAGTCATGTTTATCACATGGTGAAAAGGTTGTTGTTGAAAAGCTCTCTAAAAGATTTATGAGCCACCCAGTAAATTAGCGAGAGCATTTGTTGTGAAGTGAGGCGATAGAGGACACATTTTAAACTCACACAGAAAAACTGCTGGTGAGGAACGCTGAAAGACTTCCCTGTTTGCAAACGTCAGGAAGGGAGCAGCCTGCAGGAGATGGGATCACATATCTGAGAAAACAAACTGCTTTCAGAGCGCCAGCTGAAATGTCTGCTCAGTGAGCCGAGGCAAAGCACAGCAGTGTCCCGATAAAGAGCCTTCAGAGAAAGAGCCTTCAGAGATAGAGCTCTACTGAGGCAGGTGAAAAGATGTTTTTAAGCTGGGAGGCATTTGACAAGCATGATTGAAATGTAAAATAAGCTCAGTGAGGGGAGGAAGTAATCAAGATGAAAGGATGGAGGGACATGGCACTGTGTGTTTCTGGTTAGGATCCAGTGCAGCATCTCTTTTGCTGCATTGCTGATCCACACTTTGCCAAAACTGGGAGCACTGGGTTGAGTGAGGAGAGCGTTCAGTTCTTAAAGAGACAGTACGCAGCTTTGGAGCTGATTGTAAACACACAGCATTCAGAGGACGCCCCTCCTCTCAACGAGCAAAGAGAGAGAGTGAGAATAACAAGGTTTATTATTAGATTGTTTTTCAAATAACACACCCACACCTCCACAGAACCCGGCAGGACGGAGCTGGGTTTTTAATATATGCAGACAAATTGCACACTTCATCCTGCAAACAAGAAAAGTAACATTGTGTAATACAAAGGCTCTTGTGCATTATACACTATGCAGTTATACATTTATTTTACTTTACTGCTTATTTGTTTATATATATTTGTAGTAATATGTGCTTTCCTTCAACTCATGTACAAGTCTAAACTTATATAAACATTTTTCTTTTGCCCTTTAATCTGCACTGTATCTTTGCCACTGTAATTCTGTTAATTGGCCCACAGTAGGAGAAATAAAGGACTTCTGAATTTGGCCTACTGGATCTTATGTGTGAGTTTGTGTGCACGTGTGTGTGTGTGTGTGTGTGTGTGTGTGTGTGTGTGTGTGTGTGTGTGCGTGCGTGCTGGGGCACCCTCGGTAAAGCTGACACATGACTAAAAGCACACAGCTGCCACTCAGCAGAAGAGAGGGACCGACAGGGGAAACACTGAGGCACAGAAAACACACAGCGATTTTACAACCTGTTATCCGTCACTTTGAATACACAACATTTGAGGACTTAAGAATGACAACTGAGGGCACACCCTGCTTATCGGCCGAGGCTCACATACCCATGCGGGGCCTGAAGGCTCTTTGTTATGCCAAGAAATGCACAGCAAAAACGGGAGACATAAGAAAATGCAGTGACTCAGCTGATAAAAACAAACTAATGGGTGAGTTTTTAAGAAAGTGCTGCATGTAACTTTAAGAGAGTTCATTCCAAAAAGGAGTCTGCATCCGCTGACTCATGACAAAAAAACTGAAATGACTCAAATTATCTACATTTCCTCAGCAAAACCCCCCCGGAGTCACAATTCTGAATCTCACGGTTTACATCCAACGGCAAAATGTAGTTTTACTGCAGGCTGTGTTGTGCAACGTGCATGGTGACGCAGTAACGAGGGTGTAGAGGTCGGGGAAGGAGAGGGGGGGGGGGGGGGGGGTAGCACACTTTACTTTCATGCAAGAGATTTAGTAAATAACTTGTATATAATATTGAGATTGTTATAAACAAAAAAAGGCCTTTCAATTGTTATCTGAATAGTCACCCAGCAGTTTTTACACTAGTTAGTTAACTATTAGCTGTAGTAGTAGTAGTAGGGGTAACTACATGTCCCATCTTTGCCAGCTGTAGCTAAAATGATACGTACATTGACGCAGCAATTATTCTAATACACTGACCTAATTAGGAGGCGACGCTTGTTCGCATTATGACCTGAATGCATGCTAACAATATCATCGTCCCTCTCCAGCATCTAGCATTAGAGAGAGAGAGACACAGAGAGAGACAGAGAGAGAGAGAGAGAGAGAGAGAGAGAGAGAGAGACAGACAGAGACAGAGAGAGAGACAGGGACAGAGAGAGAGAGAGAGAGAGAGACAGAGAAAGAGACAGAGACAGAGACACAGACAGAGAGAGAGGGAGAGAGACAGAGACAGAGAGAGCAAGAGAGAGAGAGAGAGTGTCTAGTCGGCCTGACCTTTGACCTTTTGCTGGATTAGTGCACGTAATATCCTTTGGCCCCGGCCTGAAGTATAAGTAACCTGACTGATGTGTTACAGTAACTCCATGTTGCTGTCCGTGGTGCTGATGAGGACGCACCTTCACCAAATGTCTGTTTGACAAAGCTAAGGGTAACAAGCATTAGTTGAACTTGTCAGAGATCATAGAACACCATCAACAATGGTTGCCATGTTTAGATATGGTTCAAAGCAACATAGTAAAAAACCTGTGTGACTAGACCGATAACGTTTCACCACTACTCCATAAATCCTGCGACCTACACGACTGTGACTCCTGGTTATAAATAATTAAAATCTCATTACAAAAGATGGCGTGATTCTTAAAGTAAGTGCTGCAATGATTATTTGATTGACTATTTGGTTAATAAGCCAAACATAAGTCATCACAAACTCATTTTCACACAGAAAAGTAATTTCATTTCAAGAAGTGTTCAGCTATAACAAATGTTTAGCTAAACGCTTTCTAGTTTTAGCTTCTTTAAAAGGATGTGCTTGCTTTGTCCTACATTGTAGTGAACTAGGGTTTGTACCGTTGTTTGGACAAAGCATGGCACCTAATTTTGATTTAAAAAATGAGGTGAAAAATAGATTATTTGACCTATTTGGAAAAGTGTCAGCTCCAGAATTGGTAAAAACATTGGGATATAAAATGTACTGGCAATATCAACTGTCAACATTCGGTTTCTCCTAAAGCCTTTTAAGAAAGTCCATCGTCACAGATTGAGTTCTCCACACTTCCTCTGTTTGACTTCTCCTTCCTCCTGCTCTCCTTTAGGAATCTCTTGGCTTGATTTCCCTTTACCTCTCTGCCACTCCCTACCGTACCTGCTCAAGGCCGCTCCATCTTCTCCTTCCTTGTCTTCTCTTATCTCTCTTTCCAAGCTTCCCTCTCTCCCCCCCCCTGCCCCATCTGTTATCTCCCAGCTGGATCTGTTTTACGCTGCAGTGCAGTGGGCCCGAGCGAGGATCCAGGCAGGATGAGTCACCCCCTCACAATCTGCTGCCCTAAAGCCCCGCAGGCGTCAGTCACATCCAGAGACCCTCTGCTGTCCATCGGCATGCACGGGATGTAGTTATTCACGCTTTCGCATTGCGTACCTTTTTCTGAGGGAATCAAACCCAGAAACTGACTCAGAAAGAAATGGACAATGAAATGACTCAATTGTTTTCCGTTAATCTACAAAAATAGAATTGATGTTTTTTCAGCAGCCAAATCCTAATGCTACACACAACACAATGAGGGGAAGATGTGTAGTCCCCACATTAGTATTCAGCCCACACACTGGGAATCCTCTAGTCGAACGAGGGCTGACTGCAAAATGAAGGATTACTGTTCTCTTACTAAGAAATACCACATCCAAATGTAATCCCCGTTTCTTAACAACCAATATTACAGACAGATTGCCACAGGCAGCTCCTGCATCTCGGTAGGTCCTTTTGTTTTCAAACAGAACATGTGAGATTCACGCTGTGCCTTTTCAGCGATCCATCATCGGGGTCTTGGCTGAGATTTCCAGCTTTCTCAGTCTCATGTCAAAACCGCTGACGAGATATTTTCAGGAGAGATTGTTACCTTCAGTTCACCTATGTCGTGTATTTACAATCTAAAGCAGGGATGGGCAACTTTGATGGTGGTGGGGGCCACATCATTGATGTACTGGCCACCAGGGGGCCGCAGATTCACTTGGAACACACACACACAAAAATTCCATGTGTTGTATTTAATTATTAACAAATATACTACACTGAACAAAAATATAAATGCAACACTTTTGTTTTTGCTCCCATTTTTCTTGAGATGAACTAAAAGATCTAAAACATTTTCTATATCCACAAAATAACCATTTCTCTCAAATATTGTTCACAAATCTGAAAAGATCTGTGATAGTGAGCACTTCTCCTTTGCCGAGACAATCCATCCCACCTCACAGGTGTGGCATATCAAGATGCTGATTAGACAGCATGATTATTGCACAGGTGTGCCTTAGGCTGGCCACAATAAAAGGCAACTCTGAAACGTGCAGTTTTGCTTTATTGGGGGGGTCTGGGGGGGTCCGAAAACCAGTCAGTTTAACCCTAACCCTAACTCTAACATGTCACCTATTGAGCATGTTTGGGATGCTCTGGATCGGCGTATACGACAGCGTGTTCCAGTTCCTGCCAATATCCAGCAACTTCGCACAGCCATTGAAGAGGAGTGGACCAACATTCCACAGGCCACAATCAACAACCTGATCAACTCTATGCGAAGGAGATGTGTTGCACTGCGTGAGGCAAATGGTGGTCACACCAGATACTGACTGGTTTTCGGACCCCCCCAGACCCCCCCAATAAAGCAAAACTGCACGTTTCAGAGTGGCCTTTTATTGTGGCCAGCCTAAGGCACACCTGTGCAATAATCATGCTGTCTAATCAGCATCTTGATATGCCACACCTGCGAGGTGAGCTGATTTCAAATAAACAAAGTCTTGGTTTTAAGAATATTAAACTTGTTTCGCCAAATTCAGATGATAAAAACAACTTTTAAGCTTGTAAAGGCATAATTACAAGAGGCAACTTAACGTCACAGCAGGCATAACAACAGCCGGTGTTTCTTGTGAGGGTTTCCCCGGGAAACAAACACAATGCACACAAATGCGTCACAGATTATTTCGCGGTATTTTAAATCATGTACGCAGCTCGCGACGTAACTAGGAGTCTAGTGGACGGTATCAGTAGGCCTACTACAAGAAAAACAAATTAAAAAAAAATATATATATATTTTTTATTAATTACGTTGTTTATAAATTAATCTGACGGCCGCAAAAAGAGGAGGCCGGGGCCGCATGCGGCCCGCGGGCCGCCATTTGCCCATCCCTGATCTAAAGATATTAGAGTGCTTTCATTTCAAAAGGGTATTTTCTGATTTGTTGTGCCAGTGAATTTACCGTGTTTCTTTTTTTAACACCGAGTAATTGAATTTAGAATGACATGAATATGGCTTTCACCCAAATCTAGTGTAACTGATGATATACTCGCTCAAAGGATCTGCCGTCCTTAACTCATTTCTATAATTAGAATGAATATTTCATTATTATGATGTGTTATATAATAGTTAATGGACTGTAAGTAGCCCATATGGTGTTGATCTGCATCCAAGAATACATTTGAATATACTTCCACAGTACATGTAGCGCACACTATTCTCTAAAATGGCCTCTTATCTTATGCAATCTCTTATATATGTTTCTGAGAAGCAGGTGGGACTCAAAGTGAAGCTCTGAGGAAAAGTAGTATGACATTTTGACAGATGGAAGGTCTGGTAAATCATATCAATGATTTTCCACTAACTTGACATAGAAAAGCAATGCTTTTAGACTCAATGGATTCAAACAAAAACATGACGTTTGCAGACACAGAGGACGATAAAGCTGTGAGGAAACTAGCTATCCTCTTTCTGACATTTAGAAGAAGCAAGAGACCATTTTATCTGGAAAAGCTACAAGACCCGCCCCCCCCAAAGACTTGAAGTTTTTGTTTCCCTCTCTCTCTCACGCTGGTATCCTTTCTGAAGCTCCTCATCTCCCCTCTTTCTCTCTTGCAGTTTTTAATTAATGAACACATTTTCTCTTCCTGCTGGCAGACCACACTCATTCCACTTCGATAAAAGTACTCTCTGCAGCCTTAAAATAGATTTGAAAACAGCCTTTAAACCAGGGGTTGATGAAAATAAAACAACAAGCAGAACTGTGGGAGATGTGGGTTCACTCTTTCTCTAAACCATTAGTTGTGGTTATCACAGCCCCAAATCAAAAAGCCTCATCACGTGTTCACACACATGCATGCTCGGACTTGTTCACACGCCTATGACTCTCTCCATGGGAACAGCGTCATGATGAAAGTAGCATCTGCTCAAAGCATGACTCATTTGACTCCGAGGTGAAGTTGACTTGTGACGCATTAAGCGAGATATCTCCATCTTTAAAAATACACCTGACAGAAGAAGTGAGTAGTGGCTTATAATAACGTACGGCATAAATGGGGTATTTTTTTATTTTAAATTGATTCTTTAACTATTTTCAAAGTTTGAATTGTGTTAAGGCAGGCATATTTCTTACAGTGTATAAAGGGGCTTGATCCACCACAGTGAGAATGAGTAATGCGTCACTGGATAAATAAATAAATAATTTATTAAAAGGCAGTGGGCCTGCTGGGTCTTACCCTTCATGCTCCGTGCTTCCCCGTCTTGTTTTAAAATGGCCCCCGTTATTAATGCACCACTATAAGCCTGCATGTCCTTGGGTGAGAGTGATATATAGAGAGAGAGAGAGAGCGAGAGAGAGAGAGAGAGAGAGAGAGAGTCTTCTGTCCCAGAAAAGTGTGATTGTTGTTCTGTGAAATAAATTACTCAGTGATGTACGTGAGAAGGTGGAAGATGAGGGTGTGTGCTAAAAACTTCAGTGACTCCAAGGCATTCTGCTTTTTATGGGCTGTTTGTCTCTGCAAAGTCTGTTATAAAGAAAGACTCAAAGCACAAGAATGTGGGTTTCCCATCTTTCGGAGCAGATGCTACTCACTTAACGTGAGACAAAACAGCACAGCTAATTAGCAATTAGTGACACATTGGCCTTAAGGTCAATGCAGTATTTTAGGACCTGTAATCTGCTCCAATCTACATATAACAGTTAGCTCCATTTATTCATTGAAATGTGTTGTGTTTAGATTTGATGTAATCACAGATATTAACCTAACAAGCCCTGTCCTCTACTGTCCATATGGCTCGGCTTCATATACCTTGAGACCATTTAAATGAGAGAGTTGGCTTTTTATAGCAAGGTTCAGCTGCTTTACTTCTGATATCTTGAATTAAACCATTGAAGGTAATGTTGCAAATCAATGAGAAATATGGCATAAAGCCAATATTGGATTTTTTAAGGATTGTGTATCAATTTTATGAAGTACCTTGATTTATAGTGTATTCAATGAGTTGGAACATCTTGAAATGGCATAATAGTGCTGCTTTCGTGCTCGGTTGGGAGCAGTCACAACAAGAGGCACTCAAGGATACTGGTCGAGACCAAGATATCGTCCTAAATTGAATTTGGTCAACTCCCTGTTTCCAGTCTATGCTAAGCTAAAGTGACTTGCTACCAGCGATAGCTCAGTGTTTACTGTATAATTAATGACGGAGGCATCGGTCTTCTTATCTAATTCTCGTCTCATTATGCATAGTCTAAAGAAAATCTAATTATTGCTTCAATGCTGGTCACCACTCTACCATTCTGTTGTCTGGTTCTTTATAAATCGTCTGTCCCACCCTTAATCCCTGTGACCCCCTCTGCATGTGTTTGGGTGGGGGTATGCCTGTGGTCTGCTTGCAGGATGTGTGTGTAAGTAGCCAGATTGTGAAGTCACTGCCCGGGTGAGTCTGGGCCTGGATTACAGGAACAGAGGGGCGATATGAGCCTTCTGCCACTGGGAGTCCGGGGACGATGACAGTGAGTGTGAGAGTGTGTGTGTGTGTGTGTGTGTGTGTGTGTGTGTGTGTGTGTGTGTGTGTGTGTGTGATGCAGATGAACAGACGGAAGGGGACCACAGAGACCGCTGAGTCTGAGCCTGAAGCTGCCTAAAATCGCAGAGGGAGTACAACTGAGTAATGAAGACTGTGAAAATCTACAAATTCAGATGTATCACACACACACACACACACACACACACACACACACACACACACACACACACACACACACACACACCCCCCCCCCCCCCCCCCCAATGTGTGCAGTCATCTAATACCCTGTGTGGGCCGCTGTCTACTTCCAATCTGATCTAATGAGCTCCTGATTAAAACTGAGAACTCTGTTAAAAGCAAAACAATAGTTTATTTTTGCTTCAATTTAAATGTTAAAGAGGATGTAGCTCTCGGTTTATTTGTGATCTGCAAACGCTGCTTTTCAGGAATAGCAACAATCCCATTTGTGGCTTTTATCTTCTCAGCAGGCATCTCAAATGTCAGTGTGACATAAACGATGATATAAATAACTAATGGCAGCATAAATGACCTATAAATAGTAAACAATACGGGACTCCATTGTATCACCATATTACGTCCCAGCTGTTTGATGTGCAATCACTTCCTGTCCTCACAAACTGCCAGCTTAGTCTCAGTTATGCAGGTCCAACATGTAACTAATAGATTACATATCCACACTGACCTTCACGAGACACACTGTTATCAACGTCACAATTTAAACATCAATCCCATCCATTTCAGTGAAGATTGCCTGTAATCATGAGGTACGGTGCAAACTGGGGGCAAGCAAGGCCACTTGGACATCGGTGGACTGAAGATATAGGGGAGGAGAGGGAAGCGTGTGTGTGCGTGCGTGTGTGTGTGTGTGTCAGGCTCCGGGTGTCCTACTGTGATGCTTCAAGCTGACTCTCAGTGTTACTGTGACTCACTCTTAGAAACAGGACAACCTCCCTCACACTGCTCCCAGCCCACACCGGAAACACACGTCACTCAAAGCCTTTGGGTAAGTTAAGGCTGCAGGGAAGAATCTGGCCATACATTGGTCCATCAATATTTCCTCCCAATGTTGGCCTCTGAACTCACTCATAGTCTGAAATACTGGAAGCAAAACAACCAAAGATGCTACAATGTGTGGGATGGGATGAGGAGTAACCTTGAACTGAATATCTTCTCATGTATGACATCTACAAATAACAAACGATTCAGCATTGGAAAGGAAAGACGTGATTTCATTCACCACTGATATCCCGCAGTAGAAGATAAATTCGTTTAGAGGGCGCTGCGGTCATGGCTTGCCGCTGCTGGTAGGAGCGGATTTCCACCAAGGAGCACTTAACGATTGCATAACATCGTCGTGCGCGTCGGAGTTCCCACTGTTGGTTGGCCGAGAGAACACTGATTTAAAACCCTGCTTCATTTAGGGCAACAACCTGCGCAGTACAAGTGTGAGCGGCTGCCATGAGCTGCGGCTCTGGTGCCTCTGTTTTGTGTGCAGAATGTCATCTGAAGGGTACCGGGAGGAACTGACGTCCCCGGCATCACCACCATCACCGTGTCATGCCACCTGCCTCCCAGGCGGCCGCACAGAAAAATGCTTTTGAATAATCGTCGTGGTTTTCAGAAATGCATTAAAAAAAAAAACACATACAAAAACAGCAACGCTGTTTTGCTGCAGTGCAAAACACGAGTAATAAATTATTCTACTGCTGCAACGCTGCACCATCTTTGCAGTGGAGTACATTTCAGCACTAGGACAGCGATGGGAGATTTAGAGGCAGCAGATGGAGCTGAGCTGCAGCGGATTGATACATGAGGGCAGCACGATGTATCCATTTATAACCAAATTCCACCGTCCAAACGCCACTTCACTACAACGTGACACCACAAACATGGAGATCTGATGATGCCTCTTACCTGAGTGGCTTTGTGGAATTGCTTCTTCAGCCCCGCTACAGACATGGTTGCTACACGGTGGTTCTAGCTGGGAATATGAACTGGATGCTTCAGGTGCGTAAAGGGAGGAAATCTCGGTGCTACTTGTATCTGGTGATGATCTTGCAGCCGTGGCTAACCCCTGTCTACGCGGTGCTTCAGCAGAGGGATCTCCTGTGAGAAAAGGGGGATGAGTAAAGCCCGGATCATGCTATTGGCTGTCGGATCCACATGTCCATGAGGGCGCTGACGTCGGAGCAGCTCCTCTTAAAGCGGCCGCTCCTCTCACCACGGCTGGGATTGTTGAGAGGGATTTATTGCTAATGTCACATGGTTTATTAAAAAGACGAAAACAGATTGGGTGAAAGCAATACAAATTGAATTGAAATCACTGGGGTTTTGTAACCAGTTGGAATCTAACTAAGTAGAATACATACAAGTACTAAAGGTGGGGTAGGTCATTTTGGAGAAACCAGCGCTAGAATTTGAAAATACACAACCAGAAAAAGTCTGCCACTTCCTTACAGAGCCCCTCCTCCAACACACACGAACGCGCACATGACCAATGAGGGCACGAGATAAATTTGTGCACAGATGGAAGGCTGACAGGCAGGTAGGCCATCCAGTTATTTTAGCCGGGCCGGCTCAAATGATTGGTTGTGCTTTTTACAGTACTACGGCTTCCACAGATTATTATTTTTTTATGTATTTATTGTCAAAGCATTTAATATAATCATTGCTATTACATACCCCACCTTTAAGTACCATGTGTCATATTTGTACTTTACTTGAGTATTTATTTGTTATGTGATACATATATAAACACATCATTTACTTTTTACTCTTCTTCACTTATTTAACAATCGTAGCTAGTAGATTATTTGTACATGAAAACACATTGTTTAAAAAAGGTTCTATAATACTGTACAACTAATATCATCAGTATTTTAACAGTTCAATTCTCTTTTGTATTGCATGTGTTTATAAGCAATACAAACATAGAACAATTGAAAAAAACGAAATTTCAATAATAATATACATTAAAAAGAGACACTGTACATATTGGGTACTTTTACTTTTAATACTTTAAGAACGTTTAGCTGATAATACTTTTGTATTTTGACTCATAAGATTCTGAATTGAGGATTATAAGTTTTCATGCAATATTTTATGACCAAACTTTTGGATTCAACCATTTTTAAGTACAAGTATTCAGAATTAGAATGTTGTATTTATCCCGGGGGGTGATTAGGTACAATTAGCATCAACATGCCCTTTAAGTACAAGTAGGATGAAATAATGCAGACAATTAAACATTACTAACCCTTAATATAAAGGTTACCACATAAAAAACATCACCCGTACCGCCTTCTTTCATCTTCGGATCATCTCCAGACTCCGCTCATCTCTGTCCCAACCCAGCACTGAAATCCTGGTCCACTCATTCGTCACATCCCGGATTGATTACTGCAAAGCACTGGCCTTCCCGTCAAACTCCTCAATAGACTGCAAATAATCCAGAACTCTGCTGCCCGGATCATCACCCGCACCAACTCATCACCCCCATTCTCACTCAGCTACACTGGCTTCCTGTACGCTACAGTATTGACTACAAAAACCTTCTACTCGCATATAAAGCTCTCCATAACCTTGCCCCCATCTACATCACCGACCTCCTTCAGGAGTACACCCCCTCCCGCACCCTCCGCTCTTCGTCCTTAGGACTTCTCACCGTCCCAAGCTCTCGCCTCAAAACCATGGGTGCTCCAGCTCTCAGCTGCTCGGCTCCTAGACTCTGGAACTCCCTGCCACAACACATCCGACAGTCAACTCAAAACCCACCTGTTCAAACTGGCATTTTCTTTATAAACTGTACCCTGTGTACTTTTGTGTCCTTCTATAGTCCATTTCCTGTTGCTTGTCTTGTCTTACCCCGGCTGATACTTCCCACTGTTTTAATTGTTCCCTATATTGCCCCTATGCCCTGTAAGGTGTCCTTGGGTGTTATGAAAGGTACCCCCCAAAATAAATGTATTATTATTATTATTAATATAAAGGTTGGTACATTTGTTGGGTATATACTAAAATGTTACTGGCCCATTGCATCATGATCAACTACTCTGGGCTACCATCGCCTTGGAAAGAAAAAAATAAGAGAAACTCAAATACACCAACACGTTGGATAGTTCCATTACTTGCCTCTCTAATGAGACTCAGTGAGTTGTACAAATAAACCTGCAGCAGCTCCTCTTAAGCACCCTGGACAGCGCCCATCAACAGAGAGACACACGTCCCTTTACACACTTAAAAACTATCTTTCCTCCCATTGCATCAGTCAAATTGCCTCTACATCGCAAAATATAATAATAATATTATTATATTTTCAGCATTTTTGCACCTGTATCCACGGTGTGTTCATATATTATATGACCGTGGATACAGGTGCAAAAATGCTGATTTAAAAACTGAAATATTTATGCGCAGGTGTTGAAAATACAAAGCTATGGGATATGAAGATATGCAATCAAACTCTAAAAAAGATGAACAAATTACCTCAGTTTGGTCAAATGAGAATAAAATACATATAAAACACACATTCAAGCTACTTTTCTCATCCCTTTGTTTCTTTGCAACAATGTTTAAAACATCATAGGAAGGTTACTGACATACATTATTACGTGAATTTATGTTGACATTAAAAGTTCATTTTTGACCCTTGAAAAGTTAGAAGGTGTTCTGGAGCTTTTGGTTGTTTCATGCTCAAGAGGTGCCGAGTTAGGATGCCTGTAGATGCTCACATTTCCAAATGTCCTAATCACTTGATAAATAATGCTCCTTGTGTTGACATCGTTTTTTTCTTTTGCTGCATGTGGAAATCAAAGGCAGCGTTCCACCTTTTACATGTATCAAATCAAATCAAATCAAAGTTTATTTATAAAGCACATTTAAAAGCGATTTTTGGTTGGGTCAAAGTGCTGTACATGTAATAAATACTACAATCACTTAAAAACACATTACTACATTCATAATAAAAGACAATAAATTACAACAGATATATAGAAAACACAGAGAAAAGTCAGGAGCCTGTAGCCTAATAAAAGTATCTTACTGTCCAAATCATATGTGGGAATGAGTTAATCAACATGTATGATGATGCCATTTTGCCTTTCCTATTATCACCAGCAATCAGTCAACTAAGATGATGCCAAAACATGCAGATTTCATGATACTACTATATATTGCAAGCAAAGGACAGATACCTGCTTTATTCAACACATAAATAAAGCAGTTTGTCGACATTGATATACAGATATTAGTAGATACAGGTTTGAAAGTGTTATATAAGAGTTTAAGTATATTGTTTACGTATATACTGTACTTCAGCTGGAATGTATCGATTCTACTTTTTCGGTCACTCAATTCAATCAGAGTCAACAACATATCCTATGTCCTATTAGATTAAAAACCTGCAGCACTAATGCGAATTGTGGCCCGAAATTAAAGCTAAGAAGTCACCTGCACTACAAATGTATCAGCTGAGCCTCTCGACGCCAGATGGCTGCAGACTAGAAGGAGGACTTGGGCAGAGAGTCAAAGACGCTCCCATATGGTCACTGTTACAGCCTTAAAAAACATTCCAATTACATGTGTATAAGGATATGCTGTAAATTGATATTTAATACGTTTACCTTTCAATAATTGTCAAGCGTTTAAATCGCGTCTGTAAATAGTTGCCATGGGTTGACACTGGCAGGCAATATGTATGCACATCAATTAGGTGACGTAAGTAATGTTTGCAGTGTGCCTCTGTGGGAGTAAGCACTACAGAAAAGCATATCAACTGCTTAGGTGCAATCCAAACAGTACAAGGGGTGTGTGTGTGTGTAATATCAACAGTCAAACACAAATGCAAACCTCTGTAAAGGTGTTTGTCTATGCTGCGAGTATTGGGCTCCTCACGTGCAGCATTAGCATCACTGCAGCTTGTGTTCTGCATTATATTTTTTTGCTTTTGTTTTGATCTATATTGGGTTTAATTCTGTACTTGTGCAGTGATCAAATTCCACAACAGCAGATAATTTAAGGCAGTGCTGGTGAGAAATGAGGAGAAACATTTAGTATGTCAGTGGCGCCATCTTGTGGAAGAAATACGTAATTATCTATCTATCTACGTATCTATCCAATCATACATTTATTTTATCACTCGATCATACCAGGACAAATGATTATTTTTCAAATGGAAATAGTCAAGATGGATAGCCAATGAATGATTTAAACATTACTTTGGTGTATCACCAACATCTAGTTTGATACCACCATAGGCAACAACGCTACTTTTATAGGCTGAAAAGCTCATAACATAATTATTGAGGATTTAGAAATTCTAAGTTTTTGTGGTATTTAATGTGAGAAGCTATACACATTTGTTTTTAAATGTTAGTGTTAAATGCTCTGCAACATGCTTGTTTTGTCAGTCACGATCTACAATGCTTTGCCTCCACCTAGTGGTAGGAAATTATGCAGCAGTAGTGATGCATTTGTGTGTAAGAGGGTTGAAACTACCAAGCAGCTCATGTGATTACAGTGAGTTGACAATCAGATGAGTCCAGCTCCTCAGATAAGGATAAGGGCGTAGCATCTGACATATTTTAGGAGCACCCTAAGCACCAGACGTTTGCTTTGTGTGAGCAGCTCTCATTGGCTAACAGAGGAGGTATAGTGATACATCAGGGCTGACAGGGACCTGAGTGCAGCTCTCTGCTCAGTTTCCCTGCTCTGATAGAGTGTCTGGTCCCACGGCTCAGTGGTCTGTGTGGCCCGAGCCGAGCCTCCATTTGTCTTTCCTCCTGAGGCGATAAATCTCACCTGTACGTACAGACAGATGGAGGCTTCGAGTGAAATATGAGAATTGTTGCCATTAACTTTATTACACCGACTACTGTTCTCTTCTTCTGTCATCAGCTCTGACTGAAGGTTGGAACAGGAGGAGTATTGACTCGCCCCTTGTTTCAACAGAGCAAAGGGGGATGTGTTTAACATGATGACACTAATATTTATAAACAAACCAAAAGTCGTTTTTTGGTTCCTTTACTTTTTGTAATAATATTTTTTTTTCTGCTGATTTAAATGTGATGCTAGCTTAAAGTCATACTTTAAAGCGTTTTCTAGATATTTTCTTTACTAGCTGAGATAAATATTCTCCACTTTAAGAACCTAATTGAAAGATATCATAGAAATATCAAAGAAAATCATAATCAGGATTACTTTAGCCCTAATAAAATCATAATTATTTACAAAATGAATCATTGACTTTGGAAACATCCTGCATTTTGGAAAGAGATGTTTGTACAATCATGAAATTCACCAATCTGGTCCACTTTAAGAAAAACAGAAACGAGAACTTCTAAAACATGGTGCTTTAGTCAAATGTAATCATAATTTTCAGTTGTATGGGTATAAATAGTGATAACTCGGCAAAAATAATACACAAGACAAAAGGAGAGAATTATTTTGAAACGAAAAGTGGCAAAATAATTGATTTATCTCGATAAGTGGTATAATATTATTATAACAGCCTGAGCAGTGTGACATCTCAATAATGGCTTAAACCCTTCCTTCTCATCGTTTATTTTAATAAGACAAACACATTATCAGTATATCTGATCCTCAACAAGCACTGATCGTGAACTCTGCATGACATTGAAAAGGCATGTAAACCATGACAGCCCAAATCCATCCAGAGCCTCTCAGAGTGAATCATCAACCCAATGCAGACATTTGTACTATCTTACAATTATTTTTGACCTTTGCCAAAGAAATGGCCAAAGGTCTTTCAACTCTTTGTTGTCCACAGGGCGTACTGTATGTCGGCACATTTTTACTCACAAATTGTTCCTTAAATCATGTTACGGGTTAAAGTCAACAGTTTTCCTATGTTGCTGCTAAAAGCCTGAGTAGCCTCGCAGCCAATCAGAACCTATTATCAGATCATGAGCTCTGGGCAGTGACCTCAAGTATGAGAGTAGCCTTTGCAGGGTGACTATGATCAAGCTTCAGAAAAGGGCGAGGTCAAAAACACCCAGAAGATGTTTGAGGTTAAACTGCTACTCTTTTTCATGGATATGCCACGTCGTCAATTCCCCGTTGGAAATGGAAATGTCAAGGTAATGTGAGACAAATATTTAAATATATATAACTAATATTTACTTTTTTGGTGGGCTATAAGGTGGTTCAAATGTGTTTTGCTGCTTCCCCTGTCCAGATCAGTATATTGCCTTTGCTCCCTTGCCCGTAACTATGTATCAGAGTTGTAATGTATACGTACCTCCTTAAACTCCACTTCAAAAATGTTGAACTATCCCCTTTTGGCATCTTATCAGGATCTTCTCTTTGGCACTTTTCTGGGGTCATGCAGTTTGGACCAGACCACGAGGCCGACCCAGACTATACAGACTCCCTTCATTTGGCCCTAATTTTGTTACCATCATTTTACCATTAAAGCTTAGCTAAGATGATCTCTTTGAATGCTCATAAGCCCTTTTCTTAGACTCAGTTTTAATTGTTATTTATATTCTTCTATAAAACATTAGCAAATTGTTAAATAAAGCCTTGAAAAAAAAAACCTTCACAAAAAAGCTAATCGTACTGTATCAGTGAGGAAAAAGTGTGTGTGTGTGTGCAGATGGAGGAAACAGGATGGGCAGTGGCAGCAGAGCGAGGGTCATTTGTCTCACATATGGCAGCCGTGTCACTGGAGACAAACAGCTAACACACACCAGGCCTCGGTCATGTGTTTGTGTGTTTCGTGAGGCCTGCCGATCCCCACGCCATCCCGCTCCACTCAAACATGCTAATGTACCTGTGCTCGCCTCTAATTGGTCCCAGTGATGCTCGCCCTGCTCCACCTGTGTTCATGGGAAGCCTCCAGTCAGTCCTGCAGTCAGGCCCCCGCCACTGAGTGAGAGCGTGCAGCGCTAATATTATGCAAACAAACACTTCTTTGTTGTTTGGCACTTCTTGCACCTACCCGCCACTGTGGAAGAAAGTAAGTAAAGGGAGAAGGAGAAAGGAATAAGGGGTGGGTGAGAGGAGGTGGGGGGCTTGAATTCATTAGTGTGATTACCTGAGGTGTGCTACTTTACAGGGGGTAATCTGCCAGCCCGCTCCATACCCTCCAAACTTCAGCCAGTCCGCTCGCTAATGAGCGCTTGGAAAAGTTAGTCAAGGTGCAGAGGTGCTTTGAGGAGCTATACACCGCAGACTAAGGTGTTATTATAAATGCAGAAAACAAAGGATGGCTGCCTGTTTTATAACAACCACGACGAATAAACACTGATACTGCGCGAGCTGTTTGTTTTAATCTGAATGCACAAAACAAAATGGATCCATGGATAGTGCCAACTGATGAATTTGGAGCCTGAAAGACAAAAACAACTCAAAAGCTTGGCTCTTTCGAAGCGTAAAATCTCCAACAGCATGACAGTCGGAGTGATCTGGGATATTTGGAGCCACATTTTCGACACCGTTTGAGACAACATCCCAGATTAGTCACGAGGACACCAGAGGGTTTATGGAGTGGCATTCAAAGGGTCGCTTCTCTCCGAGGTGATGTTGAGGACTGCAGCTTCCCTCCTACGCTGTGAGAGAAGGTGGATTAGAGACCAGATCAACCCTTCCCCTGTTCTCTATTTCTCTCGTCTTTTCTCCCCAGGAGCTCAGGCCATGGCTTTAGAGAGACGGCGGCCATGAGCAAGGCTTAGGACAGTCCGCGGGGACGGAGAAAGTGTCGAAGGACAAGCAAAGTGCAGGAATAGCTTGGTTATGACGGACAAGACAAAGAGGTGAGAGTAAGGGGAGAGCAGTCCAAAAAGAGAAGCCAGAGGAGATATATTTATATTTATATATATATATATATATATATATCTATAGATTCTGTAACTTTCCCCTTCCTCTTGCCCTATGCCTCTGCTTTATCACACAGCATCAAAACATAGCTTTAGTCCCCCGAGTGGCTGGCCTTTTTATCTGCTCCCTAGCTTCCCACGGCGGGCCGCATCCACCCATAATCTGCTGCCGTTTCATGTCTGGAGTGCTGAAGAGAAGGATAAGGGACTTGTTCAAGTGAAGATCAATGAGGTTGTATACATAGCATATGTGCACCAGGAGAGTGTGATTCCTTTTTTCTTTTTCAGGTGGCATCTCATCTAATGAAAAAGATCATTATACATGGATGTAGTGTGGAGTTGTGACTATGATCCAAAATGTAATAATAATTAGGCTCTTGACTAAAATTCCACATCAATCAGAGACATGCTGTGCTTTTTGTCATACACTCTGTAAACAATCTACCTTTTATTTGTGAACCTCCTCCCTGTGGATCGAACATGAAAGACACACACAATGAAAACATGTTGCATTATAGATTTGTCAAAAACACATTTGGCTGTATGTCACAAATACCTTAAGACAGTGCCAAGTGTCGGCGTGTGGAATCAAAGCAGGCTGGTGTATTGGCAGCAGTAGCCGGTGTGTGAAACTGTGTCAGTGAAGTAAGGGAAATCACCAGAGGCTGTTTCCCGCTCGCTCCACAGCTGTTTGAGGAGATCTGCAAGGACTAATTGTGCGTCAGTTTGAGGCTGCAGAGATTCTGAGTTTGTGCTTTGACTCTTCTTTGTATTGTGGGCTAGCCGTCTTCCCACCCGAGTGGCACGCACTCACACCAGACAGGGAACTTTAAAGTACCACAGAGAAGCCCTGGGACACACACACACAAGACAAACACACACATAAATCATCGATCGACCCCAAAGTCAACCCGTGACCCTGACCTCCAATCCCCTCCAGGAAAGATGTCCTGCAGGAATCCGTGGTAAGAAATAAAAATAAAAACTTGTATTAAATACAAGTCAGGGTGAGATAAAGATAGAGGGAAAAAAATGACAGAGATGATTGTGCTGGAATGAATAAAAGAAGAAGGGAGGAAAAACTTTGCATTTGGAACTACTGATCAAAGTAATCCCCACAGGAAACCTCTCTTAATGAGAGCTGTACAAGGGAAGAAGGGTGGAAGACAAGGAGAGAGTGAAGGAGAAGAAAAGAGGGGTCCCGCACGCCATTCCTACACAGAAACATCGAGATGAATCATATACAGCGCCTAGTGGAAGACATTGTGTGTGTGTTGGAAGGGGGGGGGGGGGGGGGGGTTGTTTGAAGGGTGTTTTCAAGATCGTTTTAACGTCTTCACTGAGGGAGCGTCAGAGGCAAGGCCAGGTTAATTAAACCCAAGGGAGTACCAGGCTGAGGGGGCCCGCATTTGAATATGTCACAGAAATAGCACGAGTGTGTCAGCCGAGGCCGGGGCTCGGCGAGCAAACATGTTGACTCTGCATTACACGCTAAAAGGGAGAGGGAGAAAGAGACACAGTCAGACAGCAGGGGGAGGGGCTCCGGGGTAATCTGCGTGGCAGCGATGCTATGCTCTTCTATACCCACCGCGCCACCGGATTCCTCTGAGTTATTAATGTGTGTCATTAGCTGCGTTACCCTGGAGGACAGGGACTGGGAGAAAAACTGCAGAACTGTATATGGGACAAATATTGACAATAGCTGGCTCCTGGGTATTAGCGAGGAAGAAAAGATGCAAACTATGTTAATGAATGGTAATTAACCACAAGGGTTTGTCTCTCCTGGATCCCAGCTAAATTGGTCCCCGAGTTGCAGCTAGAGACAGTCCTGGCCTAATCCTTTATTATAAAAAGATAAAGGAAAACGACATCATTAGCATATATTTGAGGAGGGAGGGGGGATTAAAAAGTGGAATTATTTATTTTTCATTCCTGAACGAAGGAGTCTTCACACCATTGTTAATTATACATAATAAAAGGAGAGGAGGAGGAGGAGGGCCATGAAGAGGAAAACAAAAGCTAGGAGAGGTATAGAAAGGAGTACAAAAAAAAATGACTTAAAGGGAGGAGTGTGTGGTCTCCTGTGTAGGATGCCAACTCAAGGACAGAGGAGACCAGGATCACGGTTTAATATTCCAAATGAATAAGAAGAAGAAAAGGGAAACAGATAAAAGGGGATGAAGGTAGTAGGTAGGATTTACCCACTCCTCTAATACACCCCTGTGCTGTGCAGTGTGTGTGCTCCTGTGGACCCTTGTTAATGATGTCAACAGCAGAGGTCAGCTGTTACAGACAGGAACCATGCCAACAGTCAGCTGTCAATCACGAGAGAGGTGGGAGAACCCTGCGGTCCACAGAGCATCCTCAGCCACATCGCACACTGACTGACAGTCCTTTGAACCGCTGGAAAAATACACGAGACCATTTAGAAAAAAGGACAATGACATTTACAACACGTTTTTTTAAGCACAAAAAATAGACGAAAATAAGTGAAATGGATTTTTATTCAAATGTTAAGGGGAGCTTTTCAGAAAAAAATCATTGATATTGAACATAATTACCAAATAAATTATCAACAGAATACATTCTTACAAAGTAGAAGCTGTAACAATTTCTTTCAGAAATAAATAATTGCAGTGCATTTGTTCCGTAAAATCCAGCAGGCTTCAGTCTCTGGATCTTTCTGAGAGCTTTGGATCACGTCTGATAAAAATGGATCGAACTTCATAAGGTGGATTTTCTGCTCCTTGCTGCAATCTTGACTTTCTCAAAGTGTCGACTTTGCATTGCTGGGTCAAGTCCCTGCACCCCGAGGTCCTTCAGGTGCCAAATAAATTAGGGGGAGAGGTAAAAAGCAAGCAAAAAAAAGAATATAAAAGTCTAACTTAAACATTAGCGTAAGCATTTGCCTTCTCACCCCAGGTCTGCGCTGAGAGTGGCTGCACTGTAAATTAGCTTGGCGCTAAAGGGCCCTGTCTGATAGACATAGTGCACTGAGCGCTAACACAGATGTCGAGGGCTCATTTACAAAAGCCGGGCTGCTGCGTGGAGCCAGTGGCCCAGAGTGAGTCGACAGCGCTTTCCTCACAAATATTGGTTCTGCTGCCCCGGCTCAGCTTGGCTCAGCCCAGCTCCCACTGAGCAGGAACCGGGGAGGGAGAGAAGAAGGGAGGGAGGGAAAGAAGAGGATGACAGTTTTCCCAGCCTCAGCCCAGGGAGTCAGGCTTTTTCGCTGACTGGTGTTGCGAGCGTGGCCAGCTCTTCTGTCAGCACTTTCCTCTCCTTCATCTTCACGCGCACAGCCTCCATTAGCTGGCCGGCAGAGGGGATCTGCAGGGGATGGGAAGGATAGAAGAAGGGTGAGGGGGCGGCGGTAGAAGGGGTTAGAGAAAATGAGGAAAACACACAAATGCACCACTTTTGAAAAAAAGATTTTTGACACCTGGCAGCTTTTCACAGAGCGTATGTGCTGTTCTGTGAAACAACAGAACCTCAGATAGGGCCTGAGGACTTGTGAAACTTTTGAGGGACTGCCATGTTGAGTGTTTTGACAAAGTAATTCACAAAACAGGCCACACAGCAGACGCTTAAACACCCGACCCCACACTTCCCCTTTGTGTTAGGACTCCACTCTCGGTCAGTAAGGTACGTTTCCTAAGTATTTAAGCACACTGTAGGGTCACCGTTTCTCAAGACCGTCCTGCAACACTTGCATGCTTATATGTACATTACATTTTCTCATGTGCTTTCTTCTTTTAATTGGATTTTTCCACTTTTATGATGTGCAAAAAATCCTAATGATATTTTTTATTTAAGAGATATACTGTAGCACGAAATCAACAGTATTGGTTCTGTGCTAAAATTCATCTTAAATTCAAAGCTAAAGCTAATGCTTATATAAGGGTTAAATATTCAGACTGATCAAAAGGGCATCTGCTAAATGAGTCTTAAATAAGTAGAACATTCCCTCGTTCTACAAATAAGTTGGAAATAATAGGGGACATTTTGGACTGAAATAGTTAAAGCAGGTCAATTTAACAAACTGCATAAAACCTTTAGCTACATTTTAAAACTTACTTTGCATTGATCTGTGGACTTGTCCCTGATCATAACGAGGCCTCATTATGCTTTTTAGTATTTCCCTTTCCTGTAGTGTGTTATAAAGGTTTTTGTGCATGTTAATGTTCTGTGTTATGGAAATTGTGAGATCAAATGTATTAACATTGCTGACTGTAAACCATTCCTCTGATTAAGTCATAGCGTGGGAAGGGACCTCTTCAATGTGTGTGTGAAACAGATGTATGTAGACTAGGGGGTTTTATGACATCCATTAGAAGATAGGATGAGGGGAAGGAAGTTAGGATAAGGTGTTGTCTGTATCCCTTTTACTCTGTGTAGGGTGTAAGTTTTGCATACAGTGCCAGGGGGTCTCAGCTGGCCTAACCAAATGTTGTTTGTAATGTAACTAAGCTTTGATGTCCTCCTATAAAGGAGAGCCTGTTTCACTCAGAACAGCACATGCTCTCTGGTGAGACGTCATACTTGCAAGCATAAAAGATATTTGATACCTTTAATACGAATATTGTGTTGCTGTGCGTTTATTAACTAACTCATAATTCTCTCTAGACCGCAGCTGATTTCAAAGCTGCTACGACATTTGCTAAGGCTAAAATCCCAAAGTCCCCTCCAGAGGGAGTTTCTCCCCCTGCCTGAAACGCCTCCATTGGACTGCTTTGTTTACTTCCATAACATAATGACATCACTATGTAAAACCTGCGCTTCTATTTGCTAACGCTCCAGCACATTGTATGTGATAGGCTAAGGGGCGGGACATCTCTAAGCGGTTGACCAATCACGACAGAGCCGGCCAGCTAACCGATCAGAGCCGACTGGGCTGATTCTGGTGGAAAGAGGCAGCACAGACAGTATGAGAACAATAAAGAGCTTTATGAACATTAAAGCATGGAGACATGTCACAGAAGAGGCCCAACAGACACATATGAACCTGAAGATACTGCCCCATGAAATCTAATTTCGACCAATATGAACAGAAGGAATAATTACAGCATTGAAAAACTCTTTAAATGCACACGTGGGCATGAGAGTTGTTTTGTGTGACAGAAACTATCCTTTAAGCAAAAGATATATTTTCTATGGTGGGCTGAAAACACAGTTCACTTTCCCCAAAGGGATAAGTTGATCACTTTCAGCAGACATGCCTCAAGGCATAATTAAAACATCTTGAGCATCGCTGGGGACACTTAAAGCATTGTTGTGTTTTTACTGGACTGTGTTTATGCTGGGAAGAAAACAGGATGATAATTGATGTCCATTTCATCATTCTGGATTCCAAAGGGTGGGTATGAAGGAACAATGTGTGTTTACTTGGTTGTTGTCATGGATGGAAAAGAGAAGAGGTGAGCAGGCTTCTCCTCAGACTTCTGGCTCATTTTGTTTTCCCTCTCAATCGACACAAGGGTTTTATGGTCATTAGGGCGTCTGATCAAAGGCAGGTGTTCATACTGTATCGCCCATAAATATTCACTTCAAGTGATGTGCAGCCTTTCACAAGCACCCTTTTTAAGCGAGGGAAACAAATTCATTCCCGGAGCAATTTCCTAAGTCGCCACTGCATGAGAGGAGATGTGGACTGGGCAAGCTGAAAATGGCTTCAACATCATAAAAAAATAATTTGTATCTCTTGAAAGAGAATATGAAAACGCGAGATATCGACGTCGACTACGAACCAAAGCAGCAGATAAACAGCCCAACAACGGCAACGCTTTTTATTACTATTTTTATTTCGACATTTTGGTATGCCATTTCAAGATTACATTTACTTGTTATCATTTCATATAATTTCTATAATGTTGTAATATTTGAATAAACTCAAATCTAAGAGAGAGACGGGCCACATTTTCTTCAAAACATCAGAGTCCAACAAAAACGTCCATATGTAAAACCTTTGCATTAGGGAATTCAAGGTATTGTGTTGCTTTGAAATGATAAACACAAACTCACAACAAACAGTAGAATTATATCTGCAGTTGATATTTTTGAAAGAGTTTTAAAAACGATCAATTTCCAATACTTTTGGAGAGTGAGAACCTGCAAAACTCTCATGGAAAAGAGCACACAGTCCCCCTGCCCCTTGACACATCTCTGCTCTTCATTAAAGGTTTACAGCAGCAGGGAACACAAGGTCCCGAGTGCCTGGAAGTGTGTGTGTGTGTGTGTGTGTGTGTGTGTGTGTGTGTGTGTGTGTGTGTGTGTGTGTGTGTGTGTGTGTGTGTGTGTGTGCACTTGAGCTTGTGTGCAGTGGGGAGTCAGTTCCAGCAGCACTGGATGCATCAAACACACAGCGCTATTCCTCAGAGAACCACTACACTGAAGTAACTGCTGAGACATCTCCCTCTGCCTCTGTCCTCCGGGGAGAGTTCACTCTCAGTCTCACACACACACTCACACCGGCACACACACATTCACACAATTTCCCAATCAGCTAATTGCACTTAGAGCCACTAACTATGCAAACAAACCCACTAAAATAGAGACACAGCCACAACACAAGGCTCTATGGGACAGTAAAGAGGGAGACTGGATCATTAAAAGTACCGATAAGGGAATATGTGTAAACAACACTAACAGGTAAACATGTTCTAGATAAAGCTAACATGAGGGAACTGTAAGTCTGAAACGGAGAATAAAACTAGGAAAGAAACTCGATTGTCTTTGATACCTTCAGTCCCGGTATCGATACCTGGGTATACTTTGGGTATTGGCCGACAGCAAGTAAGTACCAATCAATCGATACGATACACGCCTCTCTCTTACTTAGCGTAAATAACTACTTGCAGTGCCCTTCTTTGGATGACGCCGATTTTCAAAATGATATCAACTACTCATCTGTAAAGTTTTGTGACGTCATCTTCCATGGTAACAAGTACTTGCAGGGACAAAATCTGTCCAAAGACATACAGTCGGACAGAGTATATCAACACACCTGGCAAAGAATCAACATGGTAGGTCCCGCAATCAATATGATTAATATACATTAACTAAGTTGCTATTTATTATTACATCAATAATTCCTACACCAGCGAATCGGTAATCAATCTTAAAAATGAACAGGAAATACACTTTTATGCAGCAACAATGTGTCCTAACCTACAGTATATACACATTTCAGTGTGTTAATACATATTATAAAACGGACAAGTCAAATCAAGCATTCTGATTGGTTCTTAGCCGTGATATACTGAGCGTATACCACGGGTAGAATTGTAAGTTACATTTCACAACAAGTCAGTATCCCTCCGCGCCTGAGAAAAACAGCCGAACCACGCCCCTTAGCTGTGATATAATGAGCATATACCACGGCCTGTCGTGAGCTATTGCTTAAGTATATAACAAGGAATTAATAGAAAGAATTGGCCTCTTTGTCACAGATACCGGAACCAGCTATTTGAGTCAGTATTGGCCCGATATTTGATATTGGTACATCCTTAGTTATTGCATGCTTGCTGTCTTAACCCCTTACCCATGGGGTCACCCTCTTGATCCTTAAGGAGTAATCAAAAACACAAAAAGCTGTCTAACAAATAGGAATACACATAACATTGCAATATCTTTAAGAAGCTACATTAGAGTAGGTATATATCCAAAGTACAGTGAAAGACATCTTAGTCTCTTGGTTCATTCCCTTATTGTGTGTGCATGTATCAGCAGATTCTGGTTAAAGGAAACATATGCGCTCACACACACAGGATCACAGAGGGGACAAGCCGGACGATCCTTTCCTTTCATCAGCCGGCCACAGTTGCTGGGGACCGGGCCCCTGCAGGATGGTTGGAGGTGGGCTGTGATGCAGCTGCTCTGCTGGATCCCCTGGGCCGCTTCAGGCAGTGTTAGGAACTGGCACTAATGTTATGCTACAGTTGATTTAGCCGGGCCCCTGTCCCCTTTGGCAGAGCGAGCCAGCACCAGCGCTAAGCAACGCGGCCGCTGTTTTGCAAGAGGCTCTGTCCCCTATGGCAACACTAAAAAAAAAGCAACTGTAGCATTAAGCCCTGCTAACTCACAGCCATTACTATTCAACAGGCCCTGCAGAGCAGACCTTTTGTCTAGGTGTGATTTCATGAACATGTTTCAGAGGTGAACTGACATGCAAAGCCACTGACAAGTGTGTGTGTGTTAGAGTGTGTGCGTGTGTGTGTGAAGACGAGAACAAGAGCTGCGAGCAAAAGGTGTTTTTATGAGCCAATTAAATGACACTGCTACTCTACAGCCTGGGGCGCACCTCAAGGCAAGGAGCAGCTCAAAGTTGCAGCACTCCAGTGACCATTGTCTGGTAGTGGCGTTACACACATCAACTTTTTTTTCCCTTAAAAGATCGATCATTCCGGCTCTTTTGTCTTCTCCCTTGGAACGGGTTAGCGCAATTATTTTCAAGGGCCCAATTTGTGAGAAGTTGTAAAGATTGTGTCAGGCTCCTGGATATCTAAATGAGTCAGAATGAAGAGGGAGGGGGAAGCAGAGAGCCTAAAAGAGATATATACGTGGCTACAGCATCCACATGTCTACCTGCACTCATGCTTCTACCGAGTGTTCTTTCTCAATGTATTCAATAGTCTACAGCCACACACTGGGGTATAATCAGGCAGAGGTTGCTCCTTTCTTTAACAACAATTTATCAGCTTTAAATTACACATTTGAGTCCTTCAAAAGTCCTACAGGATGGCTACCTGTAATAACATCAATCCCTAATATTACTGTATTAAAGAAGAATGCACACTGCTACTAGATGTAATAACAAGCAGACGCTTTTGGCTCTGCCTGCTATGACAGGAGAGCTTTCACAGTTGTGAAGGATACCTACTTTAAATCTTTGTCCCTGGCTGGTGAGCCGTCTCTAATCTAGGCCACTTTTCAAGGTAAAGGAGAAGTAGTTTTATCACAGAGGGGAAAAAACAGCGCTTTGATCTTTGATCTTCTCACTTTTGTTTGAAAATCAAATTTATCAAACGGGGGAATAACAACAACAACAGCATGATAAATAGGTGTAAAAAAAAAAGCCCAAGCACAAAGGCACCGCACTAAAAAGTCTTGCATTTGATTATCTCCGATAATGAATATGTCACATTTGCAAAGAGGGGCTCAGGTAAGAAAATGCCTAACGCACCGACAAGCCTATTCTCTCCCTCTCCTGCGTAATTACCTTCCCCTGCAGCGGATCCCTCTCTTTTCTCCCCTTTAGGTCACTAGAGACTGATATGAAAGGGAATTGGACACTTGGGGCCACAAATACTGTAATTAAAAATCTCTCCTTTTCTTGATACGTTGTTTGGAAACATCATCTCAGTGTGCAACCTGCATTTGTTAGGGATCTGACCTAAATACACCCTAGATTAAACAGAGGAAAGCACCGGGTCTTTGTTTCAGATTCCTACTCATTAGGTGATTCAGGCACCGTTGGGTATAAAAATAGAAAGGTGATATTCATACATAACATATGCAACCTTTAGGTAGAACTCAGCAATCAGGAGCACACTAGTGATTAAAAGTAAGGCTCATTGGGCGAGGTAGTGTACTGGGAAGCATTTACAATCAACACAAGTGCCTGATCCTGCAGCAAGCTGTCACAAACTAAACGAGAAGGTTTAAGAATTGTTACCAGTCAATGTTTGTTTACTGACATGAGAGAATTTAAAGCATTTCAATGTGCTCCAAAGGAAAATCTTCGGATACAATCAGAGTGGCAGTACCTCAAAGGGGCTCTAAAATGCACCCTCTGTCTGAAACCAGAGCCCAGTCTGCTCTGATTGATTTCCTGGCCGGCTCTGTTGTGATTGGTCAACAGTTTAGAGATGTCCCGCCCCTTAGCCTATCAAGTCCAATGGGTGTTTCTCAATCTCGAGTACGCTTGCTTGGTAGCACATGTCTTCCGAGCGTCTTGCTTCAGAAGCGAGGCAAGAATCCTTCCTAGCATTCGGAAAACGAAGAGTGGAACAGGCGAGCAAGTGTGCAGGTGTGCGTCATATGAGAGGCCCCGCATTACATTTTACGCCACAGATTTGGGGAAATTTGTCCGTGCGCAAAGCATTGTGGGGATTGTAAGACCGCGGAGTCTACTCATGTGCAGCCTCGAAATTTCTCCAAACGAAGTACGCCGGGCTCGATAGAATTCCAAGTATCCTGGACATTGGAACAGCACTTCGGCAGCACTCAATGACGTAGTATGCTTGAAATAGTGGCTCTGGAGCAGCTTTGCTCGCGATTGAGAAACACCAAATGTGTTGGAGCGTTAGTCAATAGAAGCGCAAGTGTTACATAGTGATGTCACGATACGGAAGTAAAAACAAAGGAGTCCAATGGAGGCGTTTCAGGCAGGGGGGGGGAGCGTGTGGGAGAGAAACACCCTCTGGAGGGAACACAGGGATTTTAGCCTTGGCAGACCATTAACATGCTCAAAAGCCCATTTAACACACGACAGGAAAAGGAAAACCCAAAAGCACATTAGGGCCTCTTTAAATCCATAAAACATCATATTTATAAAAACAGTATATATTTGACCTAACCTTTCTTAACTGATCTCTTGAAATGTGCCGTGTGATATTTTCTAGCTTGCTTATTTGAGTAATCACACCAACAGTTTAATGACTAAAGTTCAGCACCGAAAAGCTGCATCTGCTGTTTCTACTTATGTGGAATGCAATTTGAACGATCCAGATTAGTCACAGTATGACCCCCCCCCCCCTCGTCCCCCTGCTTCAGTGACATATTTACAGTACAAAAGGTTGGGCTCGAGTCCCCTCCACGCGCATACAGACACACTTACAGAGACAGAAAAACAGTGGCTGATTTAATTAGCTCAATCATTAAATGAGGCTTAATTAGAGTCACTTTCCTACAAAGGGAAGTATGGGACTCAGAGCTGTTCCTTGTCATTACAGAGGCATAATGAGCCACACAACACAACACAATACCCCTCACCCTCAAAGCGCCAACAACAATGGAAAACTTTCTCACTGCATTAGCGCTGTAAGAAATGGAGCCTTTGATATGTTTAATACCCAGGTTTAATGATGTAATGCCCTATGGAGATACTACTATGGCGGCTTTGACAAGAAGTGACATGAATAAGGTCTGTTATTTAACTTTAGATAAATGATCCCATTAACATGCTAGCAATAAGCAGCACAAACCCCTCCCTAAAGTTCAATAAGAGTTTGAAATTGCAGGAAAAACGTCAGCCCTGTGGTCCATCCATAAACGCCTTTGATGTTTTACAACAGGTCCAGTCCTGATTGCCCCGGCCTGTTTCTACTACTGTCTTAATGTAATGTCCACCTGCTTGTTATAGTTTGGAGGCTGATAAGAAGTGATGCTTGTACGCCTCCCCCGGGTGTGATTGTGAAGTAAATATTAGCAGGCCCACAGCGCCGCCCCATACCAGTAAACCAAACCACTGTCCTCTCATAAAGAAATCAACAGAGTCAATGACTTTTTAAATGTTATTATGCTGTCATGAGGCTTCAAGATGGGTACGTGTGTGTACAAAATGAGTCTGAAAAATGATCTGGAGGGAACGTGTGTGTTTGCATGCACGTGCACACGCTCACATGCACACGCTCCTCCTGTTCATTATTGGCCAGCAGCAGAAGCCAGTCATTTCCCTGTCTTCATAAAGACTCGGCCCATTAAATTCTACCTCCAGTCAATAATTAGGACTCCACAAATAAACCAAAGGCAATTAAATCAATGCTTCCCCGGGCCGGTGCCTGGACCCCATGGCCCACATGGACACTCCATCTTCTCTGCTGGCCTTATTCATGGTGGGCTGCGGTGGAGCCGTACAGCACACCCCCCGGCCTGCTCATCATTATTAGATAGCACCGTCCCCCGATCCTGGCTATGGAGCGCCGCTTATGGTGGCTCTCCATCGAGAGGCGTAGGGTTTGATTTCATTAACTCACCGGTGGAGGTGAGAGACGAGGAAATGAATGCAATGTTTCATTTGGTTTTGAGTGGACATGAGGGGCAGCGGTGAGGGGGCTCCAGAAACCCTTGCCACTTTTTCGACATGAAGGGAGCAGTAACTCAACACATTCACGCAGCGTGTCTGCAACACAGTGTCGGACAATGTGTCTCTCTTTCTTGTTACGTTGACATGTGGCAGCGCACGACAGCTATGGCGAACAATGGCCACACACACACACACACAGACACACATACATCTCTTAAGCCCTTCACATCTGCACACACACATAGAGTGAGTGATGGGTTTGCTATTGACAGGGCCACTGAGATAATAAAGCGCTGTCCCAGTGGCAGCTCCATTAGGCCCTGACAGTGACAAGATGAGGCTGTCCTGAGAGTGCACACGCACACACACATACCTACACATACCCAGACAGACACACACAGATGGACACATCCTCATCCTCTTTCAGTGACAGCCAGCCTGTTAGGGACATGGATCTCTCTCTCATCTTTCCTTTCGCCGGGTCTATTTCTGTCTTTGTATCTAAAGAAAGTGTGTGTGGGTGCAGCTCGGGGGTAAGATCATACCACTATTACGAGAGTGTGTTATTAGTGTCACAGGCTGGGTGACAGGCCAGCCCATTTCACTTCACAGATGTTCTGCTTGGTGAGCCTTTCATAGGCTGTGACAGAGAGTAGAGAGGCAAAGAGGGTACAGTGTGAGAGTTCTAGAAGTCTATTTCCTAACTGAGAAAAGGCTCGCTTCTCAGCATCAAGTGACAAGTTTAGTATAGGCACAGTGGCACAGTGGCATAGCGGTGTGTCCAATTAGGAGATCTCCATTTATTAACCAACAGATAGGCACTTAAAACGTCTTCATAGACCCTTCCCTGGGTCTCTAAGTATGTTCGATGTTACACAAGCCTTAGAAAAAAGACCGAAATAAAGAGACACATGCATAGATAAAGTGCAGTGTCCCCTTGATAGGAGAATACGCTTTTAAAAAGCAGACGAGATACAGGGAAGAGGAGAAATTAGAAATAAATAAATGAACAAAAAACAGAACAAGATGGACTTGAAAGGGGATAGAAAAAGTCTGTTTGCAGAGAGGGTGGATGACTGCGGAGGTCCCAGCGGTCCCCACTGAGACCTAGGGGCGAGTCTCAGCCTTGTCATACTCCACTCTCCTCCTCCTCCTTCTCCTCCTCCTCTCCCCACACCAGCTCCTCCACTGCCTCCCCCCCTCCACCACCCCTGTTCTGCCCACGGAAAACGTCGATAGCAGGCTGCCGGTGCCGAGGTCTCTGGTGGACACTAGCTCATTCTCCCGGCATCGACAGGCCCGCCAAATCAATATTTAGTTCCCCACTAACAAGCTGCCTCGGGGTCTGAGCCAGAGAGAGGGAGGGAGGGAGGGAGGGAGGGAGGGAGGGAGAGGAATGCAGGACAGTGGAGGATGGCAGAGAGAGACAGAGAGCAGGGACGGAGAGCTGTCCAGCTAGAAGGGAAAACATGGATTCAGTAGTGTGTGTGTGTGTGTGTGTGTGTGTGTGTGTGTGTGTGTGTGTGTGTGTGTGTGTGTGTCTGTTAGTGTGGGAGGGGGAGAGTAAGGTGGAAAGGTCAGAAGAAGATCTGGGGAACAAGAGAACAGTGTCTGGTGTGTGTCGTGGTGCGGAGGCGACGCATGAGTGCCTGCGGCAGCCGCTGACAAGAACACAAGACACACACACACACACAGTCGACACTCTCAATCATACACATATCACAGCGAGCAGACGTTGACAGCACTCGAGTAAAGCTCCAGCAGAGCACTCCACTCACAGATGAGTGGCTGTGCACACACACACACACACACACACACACACACACACACACACACACACACACACACACACACACACAAACACACACACACACACACACACACGGAGGATGCAGTTGCTTTTCTTTGTGTTATCTTTTGCATCATTGTTTTTTCTTTCGAGCCAGGAGCGGGACACATGGGGGGTTAAAAATTCATCATCCATTTAGTGTATTTGGTGAAATTAGTGCCCAACTTTTTCTATACTGAAGACTGGCAAAGTAGAACATCTGCAATGTAAAGATATTATGTACACAAGTGAAAGAAATATTAAACAAATTAAATTAAAAAAAAAATTCCATTCTAATTAGAAGAAATTATTATGCATCATTGACACAAATACAAACAATATTCAAACATACATTTTGCAATAAATTGATCCTAAAGTATTCGATATGTGAGAACCTAACCAACATACTGTTTATTTGCAGCTTTGAGAATGCGTTGTTGACGTTTAACTTAAAAACATTGACATTCCGATCAGCATTTGTTCTAAAAACCTACACCTCAATAAAAGAGTTTTAATACATTTCTATAATGATGGTAGGACGCTTAAATCTTGTGTTTCTACAGGAGTAAGTAATTTTTGTGATCATTATTGCATATTTGTGAGACTGACCTTCTGCTGGAGGATGTGGTTGAGGTGGTTCAGCCACTCCTGGTCTCCTGGACCCTCTGAATGAGCCCCTGCCGCCTGCAAACACAACAGCAAATACAAACATATTAATGACAGAAATTGAGCTGATATTTAGAGAGAATATTTGCGATTAGTCCCAGAAACGTTAGCATTATGTGCACTGATAACTGACGTGAATCAGACTAGAGGTACGTGATGTTTCTAGAGAGAGAACCTGCCGCTGTGCCTTTGTCTCTGCGAGCTCCTGCTTGAGAGCAGAATTATAGCATTACACCAGCCAGGACCTTGAGGAAGCTCTCTGGAGACTCAGTGGCAAGTTATGCCAGTATACGTTTGCATGCTACTCATGTATAAAGACCTAACAGAGTGGTAGCCTTGTTACTGCTAATGAACAGAGAGAAGAGCGACTGCATGGCCCTGTACACCTCAGCACTAATGCGTTACCTCTTCACTTCAAACCCCAGGTGTTGCTGCTCCAAATGATGTGACGAGCCTTGTACCGCCTCACAGGGACGCAGAGAGCAGGAGGGGAAGAAAAATGTGTGTGTGGCTGAATTTTAAAAGTCCCTGCGCTAGCTAACTGGCAAACCTAAAGCAGCCAGGGCTGTCCAACGCCACAAGAGGGGTCACCGTTTGCTTTTCTTCCTTTGAATGGGCCGATTTATCTTTGCCTGTAATATGTTTGATTCATGAAACTGTAATGTGTGTTCAGAGGGGACCCCTATTAACTGTTACACACGGAATGGCATTCTGGGTACAGTTTGTTTTCTGCCGTTCTCTCCAATATTACTGGCGCCCACTACAGTACTTACTTAAAACAAATAAACAAAGATGGACCAGAGACACCTGAGATCTAAAGAACATATTTATTAGTAATTTTCTCGACAACCTGCTCATCCAATCGACTTGGTGGGTGTAATGCTCAAGATCAAAGGAGGCGCATTGTTGAGTGTGAAAGCTGCAAGCAGCAACACCGGAGGCCATTCCAAACAGAAACATTTCAATGGCCAACACTGCATAGAAGTGCGTAAAATCACTAAATAAATACAATTCCTAAACCATAAAAACTCAAATCCATCTGTTTATATATTTGAAATACCTTATTTTTACATTTGATATCAATTGTATATTGTATACATCTTTGCTGTAGAGCAGAGTGCCTCCTATGGATACATTAAAAAAACAAATCAAAAAGAACCTGAGTGAATAGACTGGGACAGTTAACATTTTGCCATTGGTTATTATCCATATAACTATGAAGAGTCTGGAGGGATGACATTTGTATTTAGCGTGCATTCTTCCTAGTGTTCCCCAGCTTCCTGGTACCCTTTATGTGTGATCCTTTGTGATAGCAGTTGATCGAGGCTAATTTCCGTGTATGCCTAATTGTGCCTGATGCTTTGAGTAACTGAGAAGCAGGAAGAGACCGGTGGGGGAGTGTGTGGTTATATTAGCGGGAGAGAAAAAGAGGGTGCCTTCAAGCCTCCCGCAGGGGCGAGCACAGAGTGTGAAGGAATGCCTGTGTGTGAGAGTGAGTGTGCTTGCCCACCCTTGGTAGATATATAACAAAGCACTGACCCTCCATCAAACATTAGGTGCAAAACAAACTGGCCCGGCAATTACAGCCTTATTACATCTGGATCATTAACTCCACAACAAGTTGCTGGGGGAGCCTGGAGCGGCCGGCCCTCTCCGGTCCTCTGTTGCACGCTATGGAATGGACAGAGGCAAATAACACTGTGCAGCGTGAACCATGAGTGTGAGCATGTGCGGAGGGGTTATGTTTGAACACACTCAGATGCCTCCTTTGCACCTATAGACATACATCGTATTGATTTTGTTTGTTTATGTGCTGGTGTGTAAGAGGGTATGCTTCTATATGACTTTTACCATTTTAAAGAAATCAATTGATTGAATTGAAATAAAAAAATTCAAAAACAACAAGAACCAATTCCCCATCCAATGAAAAAGCTGAAAACATGTTGTTGCTAGGCTGTGTTTGACTACAGAACCAGCTGCGCAAATAGCCGTGTCACAGCAGCATTCCTGTTCAGTGAAACACCGCAAGCTAAAATGTCTGATTTCTTTGCAAGGACAAATCAACAAACGTACACTGATGCTCTGGAGGACAGAACATATGCTTTTGGAGAAGATGGTTGTCATTACATGAATGTTATCTGTTCCCATAAAACATAACTACAAACAGGAAATATTGATTTAGAAATTTGGTATGACTGAAATGTAAAACTGCGTTGATTTTAAAACCTAGAACGGGTGCATTACAATGTTAAAAACATCTGCAAATAATGTTGACGAGACACATTTGCCAAACTAAAGAAAAAGTAGTTTTGTTGGCAATGGAGAATTCTCATTTAAAAGTAAAACTGGAAAGTAGGAGAAGTCCCATTGTGCCCTGAGCTCTCTCTGAGCACACTGGCATCGCACATTTCAAGTGAATAAATGAATACACTTGCTATGAGTTGGATCTGTTGAAGACTGCAGGGACATTTAGATAACCTCATGCCTCGTCCTCAAGTCCAAAGACAAACATGAAATCTACAAAGGTTGTGCAAAAGCGCCGTAAGAAAATGGGTTTGAAGGGAGGAGAAAAAAAAATCACAATTCTGAATTATAAAGCAACTCTGTGCCAAACTTTTGAATAGGTGTGAACAATGTGTCACAAACCAGCAGGGGCTAGAAACTATATTTTAATAATTGAATAATCTGCTGATAATTTTCTTAATTCATTCATAAATTGTTTGGTCTATAATTTTGTTTGAAAGATTTTCATCCGAGTATCTCAAAGTCTAAGGTCATGTCTTTTAATTTCTTGTTTTGTCCAATATCCAAAACATATTCAGTTAAAGGTAGGGTAGGTAAGAATGGAGAAACCAGTTTGAGTGCGCTAGAATTTGAAAGTACGCAGCCGAAAAATATCTGCCCCTTCCTTCAGACTTCCTTACAGAGCCCCTCCTCCAACACACACGAACACGCACATGACCAATGAGGGCACGAGATAAGTTTGTGTACAGATGGAAGGCTGACAGGCAGGTAGGCCATCCAGTTATTTTAGCCGGGCCGGTGAAAATGATTGGTCGTGCTTTTTACAGCGCCACGGCTTCCAGAGATTAAATATTTTTACGCATTTATTGTCAAAGCATTTAAGATATTCATTGCTATCGGGATGTTAAGAGCATTCCATGGAATATAACAAAAAGTCTTTCTGAAGTGAATTACCTACCTTACCTTTAAGTGTGATGTAAAAATTGGGAAAAGCTGGACATATAAGAGAGGCAAAAAGAAACTGCATTTTCTTCAATTTTCTTATGAAAGCTGACTAAAGATTATTGTAAACAGATAAAGAGTTGGCAATATTTTTGCAGCAAAAGGACTAATCGTTGCAGTTCTTAAACCAGTCTCAGTTCCGATAATGGACAGCTATTGACTATCCTTTATCCATTAAAAAAAAGAAAAAAAAAGTGTACACCTAAGTAAGCCTTATGTGCGCAGCTAATTGTAGTTATGTTCAGGCTGGTTTAAGGATAGCTGTAGACACACACTTCCTGTTCAGATACAGTATTTGAATGCGTCCAGCAGCAGTTTTAATAAGTGCACATGTGTGATAGCCCGTTTCACCTAAACACACATTTGTACAGATGCATCCTGCAATATTTGAAGGACATTTCATATTATACCCATTAACAAATACTCACAACTAAACTATTAACCTCACTGTGACACACGATTTACAATTCTCTGGTGTTTTTCTTAAAGCCCTGTGATGTCTGAATTTCAATTAACATCACAGACAAACAGCCCACCGTGTCAGGGCACCAAGCAGCACGCCATTAACCACCTTTAATACGACAGAGAAAACAAGTGAGGGTTTTTAGACACAGAGGTTTCCGTCTCTGATGAGAGGGACCTCTCTTCCAGTGAGGAAGTGTTCCCTGTCATCTCCTGGGTGGAGCTGGGCTGCAAAGGGCTAAAATTGGTTTCAAGTGTGAGTAAGTGCCTGGAGAGCCCTCTCTCATCTAGAGATAGATGGGAGGAGGTCCCTGGGGATGGGAGGTTGATTGTAACATGGGATTGCTAATTGATGACACAGCTGGGCATGATAAATGATAGATAGAGGACCCACCAAGTTGGAAAAGATTGTGAAACTCAGACTTTAGCAAGCGGCCGACAGTCAATAGAAAAGGTTTTCAGTTCAATGACTGCTCTCAGCCAGAAGGAAAGAGTTGTACTTACTCAACTCGACCATATTACATGTTATATTAAGTTGACAGGTGCTGCAGGTGTCGAACTTTTAGAGAAGGCTTTAAAAAGGAAGTGCCATCCTTCTCTACTGCAACTTCCAAACTTATTAGTGCCAGGCCATGGTGTTTGGTCCACCTGTACTCGGTGTTCAACCTTGCATCTACCTTCTCATCATTAAGAGAATGTCAGATAGAAGTAGAGATTTAAAGGAAGGCTAAACACTTGTCTGATACAGGCAAAACTATCTAATAACAGAAGGGATCTGCCTTCTCCGCTGTACACCGACCGTAAGCCTTTTTTCCAAGAGGATAGTCCAGTGTTGCTTTAGCACCTAATTTAGTCTCAAATGAGAAAGCAGAAACCCAAAGCTACATATTGATTGTGTTGATATAACATCTCTCTTAGTCCTCTGGAGCAATCACTAAGCAAACCCCCTGTAAACTTAAGGATGTTTTGAAATTTCACAGCACTGAAAATCTATTATAGGTATGTTTAGTGCTCTGGGCATAAGTTTAACTTGATATAGATCCTAAAGTTAGCGTTTATGTGGGATTTTAACCCACTGTCCCTTGGCCTTACCTGGTCAGTGTCCATTATGTCTGCGAGATCGTTTTCGGACATATTGAGGATGGAGGCAGCGATGGATTTGGCTTTGATCATCGACTTGGCTGAGAGGCCGCCCTTTGCTGCCACAGCGCTGGCCTGCCTCGACCTCCTCCTCTTCATCAACTGCTGCTTGACCTCTTGAACGTCTAAAAGTATTTCACTGGCCAGAGCCTGGAGGAGGAGGAGTAGAAGAAGAAGGAATAAAAAAAGAACAGGATGATGAAATGGATATAGAAAAACAAGAGGGATAGCTCTGCCTGGTAGATGAATAAATGAAATTGATCAAGCATGCGCCAGAGAGGCCTAGTACATTATGGAGGAATATTGAGTTTGACACACTCAGATTCTCTTCGGTTTCGCCTCACGCTCCCTTGTAGGAATGTGGACCTGAGGGTTTGTTGCCCTGTCGATTGAAAGCTGAGGGAACACAGCTTTGATACCAAACGTACCCCGAGTTTTGCTAAAATCTCCACAGACAGAGAATCATGCATCAGAGAGAGAAAGACAGGGAGCTACTGAAAATACAGCCATTCATTTATTTATTTGCTTTCTGAATGTCTCTCAGTGCAACAGGGCAGCATAACACAGTTAATAATTAAGATATGAGGGGCTGTTTCAAATGGTGCCCGAGTGAATGGCAAGCGAGACGCGGAAGGCCTGGGATGGCACAGTGGTCCGGCACTAAATGGGAGTTTGCTCTAAATACAGAGAGACAATTAAATGTTAAAACTGCCACTGCACACGAGAAAGTCAATAAAGTAAACTCCCCTTTGCTTCATTTTGAGCTTATTGATCGAGGCAATAATCTTCTGTATCATTCCCTTGTAAGCCTGCTGAAAAGCTGACCTTGGAATAGATGGTCAGATGAGGGAAAGCTAGAGAGAGGAGAACTCGCTGTACACAACACAAAGAAGCTTTGGACAGGAACACAATACTGCTAGGCAAGCAAGTGAGAAGCCATATAAAACACAAACATATGAAAACAATCAAGTGCATTACAGTAAAAAGGGTAATCATACGTGTACATTGTTGAATTGCGGTAAACATCTTAACTTCTCTGTTAATTTCACACATGTGGACCAGGGGCAGTTTACAAAGCAAGTGGTGGTTCTCACAGGAGAAAACTCAATGAGAGGTTGGAGGCTCGCAGCTGGAGTGTTGCTATTCGTCGATTAGCAACATCATACACACAAGCAGAGCACCGACATTCAGAAATTCGAAGTAGACATTTAGGAACACCAACAGGATCATGTTGTACAAATCCCTTTCAGATTAAAATGATGATAAAATGAAGGGAAAACATGCACAAAGCAAATACTGTATTTATTTTACTCTGGATCACAGTCCTGTAGAAACTGTAACACTTTACTGTTACAACAAGAGAAGTCCAGGGGTTGTATACACAATCTCTCTGAAAATACTCTCAGAAAGATCCTAACTTAGCCTAAAAATGTCTATCAAAAAGTCCTAGTTTAGGAGTGATTTAAAAAACAAAACAATAGCCGCTTTCACATCAAGTACTTTGCCGTACTAAGGTGCCGTTTACACGAGGACCAAACGGGTTGTATCCGCTACTTTTCTCTCGCGTATAGCCCGTTCTTTCACAGGCCGACACGTAACCGCAGAAACGGACCCCGCAGACAATAACGGGTCCCAAGGTGGATAGGTCTGCAAACGGAACGCTCTGGGGGGGCAAACGGCTCCGTGTGTACGCCCTATACGATCATTTTCTGATAACGATTAAATAGCCCCGCCTCCCTCTCCCCACGTCTCCCTCTCCCCTGCTCCTGCTCAGAGATCAGCTGCTGGGCTGTCAGAAGAGGGGGAGGAAAAGAGAGGCTCCGTTTATTTATATTCATATATTATTATATAGAGTCGTTATCAATTTGTTTTAAAGCTCAATAAATAACAAAGAAGACCTCTGCACCGGACAGGTTGACCGGCGGAAAAAAAATGTTAACGGAAACTCTGCCGCACGGTCCCCTCGTCCCTTGGAAGAGGCGGAGAGGTGGGTGTTTTTCATCTGCTGGTGGACTACCGGAGAGATTTACAGCAGGAGAACACGCCGTCCACCGCGGATAATAAACAGAAGGACAACCATGGCAAGCAGTCTCCGGGGTCTTCTTTGCTGCTTTTGGTGTATTTTGTGGCGGCAGCAGCGCCACTTACAGGCCCGGCATATGTACTACAGCGTTTCCAGCGGGTCGAGCGGTCTCGTGTGAACGGACACGTTAATTGAGCCGAATGCGTGTGAACGGAAGACTTTTTTGAAAACGAGTTTGGTGCGTAAACGCAAGCGTACCCGTTTCGTCCTCGTGTTAATGGGGCCTAAGGCCCTTGGTTCCCAGCACTTAGTTCCCCCATGGAACTAAAGAGCAGATCGCGTTCACACCGGAATAAATTCCCTGAGGGAAGATTACGCAAATGAAGCCGCTGACGTCACTTCTTCTTCTTCTGCTTTGGGTTTACTGGCAGGCGGCAAACAACTTCACGGCGTATACTGCCACCCGAAGACCCTGGCCGGAAGTCCCCGGAGTTGGGGACTGGCTTCAGTAGAAGCTGCTGGGACTCCCAGCAGCTTCTACTGAAGCCTTCCGAGTAAATCGCCAGAACGCCGACACCTCCTCATCTCCACCGATCCCGTGTTTTTTTTTTTTTGCCATAAGTTAGTCTCTCTCCGTTTGTGCGCTGGGCTAATGCTAATAATGCTAATGCCAGCAAATACAATGGCGGCTTCACAAAACCTTTCAGAGTTTTACGGGTCGTTGGTTTGCAATTCGCCCAGCCAATCAGAAATTTGAACTTTTTACTCCCCAGGAAAGTACCTGCTCTCTAACAGGGACGGAAAAGGGGGGAAAGGTTCACATGAACTAAGTTCTCTTTTTGGTGTGAATGCAAAATCCCGGGAAAAGTACGGGGAAAAGTACTCCGGTGTGAAAACGCCTAATGAGCAGGTACGGAATGTACACTTTTACCTTAGTGAGGATGTGTTGTTAACCCCTTTTCTAGGTAAGACGCATTCTTTTGAAGTGATGCAATTGGTTGATCAATAGAAAACAAGAAATACAAATGAAATCTTAGTGAAAATGAGTATGGGATGGACAGTTAAATGTAAAGGCCTTATTAGACAATGTAGTCTCTATTAAGAAATGGTGTGATTTTGAATAATATCATATTAATGAACACCTCTGTTGAATAAATTGTAAGCCATACTTCCAATGTAGCCCACAAAATGTATAAAAATACAGGCCTACTTGTGCAGTAACCTCATTTAATAGTTACAATTATTGCTAAGGTATATTTAAGAATATTTAAGTAAGGTATTTTCGATTTGTGGGAAAATGGCTAAGCTATCTCCAATTGCTGGTATGCAAATAAACTATTAACATATGTTTACCAGGAACTAGTCTTAACTTTAAGGAGAAATTCTGAGATAACACACGTACTAAGAAGCTTCATGAATACAGACTCAGCTTTTTGATTGGCTTTTTGGAGAAATTGAAAGAGGGCTCAATTACATTTCAACAAGAGCTCATAGGTGACCCACTACTTCCATGTAGATCTAAAGTAAGCAGAATAGTTCTGATTAAAGAGGACAAGCAAAAATCATAATCATCTTCCACCTCCTAATGAAGGAAGGCAGCTTAAGCTGTTTTTGGTGATCTGAGGGCTGTGTTTACCCTTAAGGAATACACAGCTCATTAACTAACAGTCAGAGATCCTTTTCTTTTATTTACAGCCTAATAGATATTCACTGTCACTAGTCAGGGGTTACATTCAATTGACCTAAACCCTGCATGTGGAAGAATCCAGAAAGAGATTAGGGGAGAATTTATCACTCATTCTCAGCCCTGGGAGAAACAAAGGACACACACACACACACACACACACACACACACACACACACACACACACACACACACACACACACACACACACACACACACACACACACACACACACACACACACACACACACACACACACACACACACACACACACACACACACACACACACACACACACACACACACACACACACACACACACACACACACACACACACACACACACACACACACACACACACACACACACACACACACACACACACACACACACACACACACACACACAGTGTTGTGTCTGTGTGTGTTTGTTAAGAGCTCTTAGCCTGACTAGTACCACAATCACAATTGCCAGAGGAGCAATTTAGACAGGACGAGGATTAGGGCATAGAGATGGGGATCAAATGAGCAGTAAAAAGATATCCTCTTTAATAACTAGCTACCTCTGAACCTCTTCACACACATGAGGACACAAAGGGCCATTCAAAAACATGAAGTGCACAGCGCAAGAAAGAAAATGCTTTCATTTTGTTGGATTAGGGAAGCACTGAAGCGAAAAAACAGCTGTAAACCGTGTTTACCCTCAGATGAGTGAGATGTTTAATTATGCAAGCAACTTATATTGTATAATGGAAAGGAATATATTGTAAAAATAATCATATATTGATGATATATGTGTTGCAACATAATTGTTGTGATATCCAAGAGCAATTTTAAAACAAAATACTCCAATATCCTTGAGATTAGAAAACATCTCAGGTTTTGGATTTTGTCAAATAGCACAAGTGTTGTTAATGGTTTTAATGGCTGATGGGGATTTCTTTGAACTTACAAAACGGTTCTATCAGTTATATTATCTGCCTTAACCCGCTCAGTCATTATATCCAAATTACAGATGACTATTTATAGAACATTTCATTGTGTAAAGTACTTTGTGAAGGCATTAATAATCAAACTGAAATATACCGTCACAATATCAATGAATCCGGGTTATTTTAAAAAGATTTGGGGTATTTGATTTTCTCAAATTGCCCCTCCTAACACCCAACTCATACATTTATTTTCCCCGAAAAAAAGACATTTCCCCAACTCTGAACAATTCTATACATTTAGGCAGGGATGACAAGCCAAAATATTCTTTGTGAGATAACTACCTTCAGTGTGTGTGTGTGTGTGTGTGTGTGTGTGTGTGTGTGTGTGTGTGTGTGTGTGTGTGTGTGTGTGTGTGTGTGTGTGTGTATTGTGGAGTAGTCACTACATGCAGGGCCACTGTTTAGCAGTTCAACAGCAGTGCTTACAGCCTGGGGCGTGTGCAGGGGCCAAAAGGGTTTTCTGGCACACAATAAAAAAAATCTCCACACACAAATACACACAAAGGCACAAAGAACAAAAAAACAAGCTCATAAAGACACACCCGGACACATCTATGCGCACACAGACACACACAGAAGCGCAGCCCTCCGGTCCTGATCAATACATGACAAGAGTAAATCTCCTCCGGACGTCAGGCAGTCCAATCAAAGGGCTCGGTGTTCTTATAGGGAATCACAGGAGCCAGGGGGAGGCAAACAATGATGTGAATCCTCAACAACAACACAATGGCCCCGCCAGCCTAGGGTTATGGGAATGGAGGAGAGGAGTTATACGAGCGTGAACTGTATTTCTATGCATTTATATAGACGTAATGGAGCCCTATATTTAGGTTACGTATAGTTTGCTTGCGTGTGTACCTTCTTCACTAAATAAATGCTTATGTGTGAAAAACGGGGGCTAAAGGCTAAGATGTGGAATCAAGTTACAGTAAGACACATGCCATCTTTCTCCAATTATTCTCAGATGCAAGAGAGAGCCATACAAGGACAGGAATGGCTTCAGTTATTTCTAATATTTCTGGATTTTAAGGACAAATAAAGAATTGCCACTAAGCTGTGTCCATGATCTGCCACTTGATTTATGTGTGTGTGCAAATACACTGCCAGCACTATCTATCCCTGCCAAGCCATTTCCCCCTTTGACAGACAGGTGTCAGCTGAACAGAGTTGATGGACAGTCTTTATCAGTCTCTGCCAGACACACACACAGACATGCAAACACACTCAAGGTGATGGATTAGGCCTACACAAAGACAATAGGGCCCATTCCCGTTGGGCACACAGCGTTCTCACTATGGTGGCCTGTGTCTGCTTATGTATTTGAGGATTGTGCAAAAGTTTAATGGCAAAAACACACATTGTTAAAAAGCCGTCCTTTATTCTGACACATAGGGAAACCAATGTGGTGAATGCAGGCTAAGCAAGTTGCTGACGTCTTCCCCTCAAGTCACATCCTGAGTGGGGTGTGTAATCCCTCTAGTGTTCTGGGTCTAGGTTTTCTCCCAGTTGGACTTTCCCAAAATACGTCCACAGGGGGGCATCAAGCTGACGTCCTGATCTGAGGCCTCAACCATGTTAAGTTGTTCCATTCAATGAATGAGCACGCATCCTACTCCTTCTGAGTATCCATCTGGTAATCAAATGAGCAGCTCTTGTTCTTTTGATCAGTACCTAAACCTCACTGGGCTGAAATGTCGATTGACAGTTCAATTGAGAGTTTCACCTTGAGGTTTCCTCTACACTTGAACAGCCTGGTACAATAGGCGCTTTCACCGTTTAGTTCCGATAGTTCCTGGGATTTTGCGTTCACAACAAAAAGAGAACTTAGTTCATGAGAACTTTTCCCCCCTTCTCAGTCCCTGCTAGAGAGGTGGTACTTTACCAAAACTCTGAAAAGTTTTGTGAAGCCGCATTAGCATTATTAGCATTAGCATTAGCCCCGCGCACCAACGGAGAGAGAGAATAACTTATGGCAAAAAAAAAAAAAACATGGGAGTGGTGGAGATGAGGAGGTGTCGGCTTTCTGGCGATTTACTCGGAAGGCTTCAGTAGAAGCTGCTGGGACCTGGGAGCAGCTTCTACTGAAGCCAGTGCCCAACTCCGAGGACTTCCGGCCAGGGACTTCGGGTGGCAGTATACGCCGTGAAGTTGTTTGCAGCCTGCCCGTAAACCCAAAGCAGAAGAATTGACGGCAGCGGCTTCATTTGCCTAATCTTCCCTCAGAGACTTATTCCGGTGTGAACGTGATCTGCTCTTTAGTTCCATGGGGGAACTAAGTGCTGAGAAGTACGGCAAAGTACTTGGTGTATAAGCGGCTAATGGTTGCATCATTGGCAACCCCACACGTGTTTACTTGTTGATTTCTTTCCTGGTGAGTTAAGGCCCGGACACACTAATCTGACGACAAAGAACTGACACAGACGGACCCCGACTGTTGCGTTGCCTCGCCTCTCTGCGTCTTGGCCATGTGTCGCATTGGAACGCACCGCAAAGACTTCAGCCGACGGCCAAGAAGCACGTACTCACTGCGCATGCGTGAGTGGCAATAACTCTCCTTACCAGCAGGTGGCGGTAGTGTGTATTCGTTATTCAAAAGAGGCAACAACCGGAAGACAGACTGCGTGATAACTGAGAGAAGAAGAACAGACTGCGTGATATAAACAAACAACAAATGGAAGCGTGTGCGTTCCCTTTTCACTCTACAGCGAGAAGCTCATGGGGCTTTCCCGAACCTGTGTCGAGAGCTGGGGTTAAATGAAATCTGAGGTTTGCCTTCTTAATCGATTGTTTGGGTCCCTCACTTCCGTTTCGCTTCTCATGCACTGATTCACTAGCTGAACAGCCAATCAGAGTGATTTATTTTGCCAACTGCCTTTCGCCGACTATCTACTCAGGGAGGTGAGACTGCCCGGTTTTCGGCCGAAAAGGCGTCGGGACGACTGAAAAGACCCAAAGGTGCGGGGGACACCAATCTGAGTAGGGCGTGTCGACGCTCATCGTCGGCCTGACGCCCACCGACACCGATAATCGGGCTGGTGTGTCCGTGCCTTTACAGCAACAACCTTGAACTTTACAAACAACATGGATGACTCTGGAAATGTACAGTGCAGACCCTAGAGAGGGAGCGTTATATAGGGGTGATCCTTGTATTACATATCTACTCAGGGAGTTGACATTGTGCTTTGCATCCGCCTGTTTTTTCAGAACAAGCCAAGGCCCAATTAACAATGCACCTTATGTAGGAAGGGATGAACCCACACAGAATCACTACAATTCATAGGTGAAGAACTTGCAGGCACACACAACACTGGTTTAAGATGATATCCCTGGACTTTGGTCCTTTGCCCCTTTAGTACAGTACCTTGATGAAGGCATGGAGCTGCTCCAGATGGGAGTGGGCTTGGCCTAGCTGTCTCTGAAGCCTGTCCAAGGCATTGGAGCTCTGCTGGGTCAACCCCTTCATTTGCTCAGTGGCTGTCTGTTCCAGCGCGGCCAGAGCCTGCTCACTCGCGCCCACACGAGCCTGCAAGGCATGCATGCGCTGCTCCTGTAAAGAACAGCAGCAGGCACAACAGGTCAGCTGAACGCAAACAGGCTTTAGAAAAAGTAGGTACATGTCTGTGGTAAACTTGTGGCAATTGTAGAATTTGAAAACTTCTGACATTGCAGACTTATAGTGGTAGTAATATGGGGCCATTGGGAATAAAAGGGGCCGAGTGCAACACATAGACCACAACAACTTTACATGGATTTTTGTATTTCTCATAAAGCCATCATAATAGTTTGAAGATGCTACCATCATAACAATCGATTGTTAACAGTTAGGTGCTTATGAAGAGAATTTATCTCGCCTTGAACTTTAAAATGTTTATTATTTTATTTTATTGTTTTGACAACTTCAGCAGATTTCTTCTACATTACCATATCAAGTCTTTTTTGGTTGTACAGTGTCACAATGCTTACTTAATCCTCTGATTAAAAGTTATACAACAATACACATTAAAAAGTCCTGAGGGGTTTCCCTGAAAGGCACTAAACATACACAGCTGAGGTGTAAAGAATCATGGATGGAAGACCTTACTTTTCCCTTAACTTGAAACATTTATTTCTACCAATAAGATACTGTGATCTTAATTAAAATATGACAATGTTCCCCTTAGGTGCAGTATATCATGGTAATGGACTATGCTTTGGCAAAAATAAGTGATTATATATATATTTCCAAACATTACCTACCTTTCTTTCCAACTCCTCTGTCAGCTTCTTACAGGACGCATCGTACTGGCCTTTCTCTGTGGTGGCAACACTCAGTCTCCTCTTTAGAGAATCAACGAGGGCCTTCCTGTTGGTGGCCTCCTCTGATGAAGTCTTCACCTGTACAGAGCAATTATTTGATGGTGATATTTAAGTCATATATTCATGTTTTTCATTTCAATACAATACAAAAATCTAATGTATAAATGAATGGTAAGGACATAATAAAGAAATGTCTCGGTCATTCTTCCAAGGAGCATCAAACTAATTGGATGACTGAATGATGGTGCTTTGTACCATGTATTGTATTGTATGTATTTGATTGACCTTTTTCTCCAAATCCTCCACCTGTCCACGGTAACTGTTCTCCATCTCCTGCAGGAACTTCAGTCTCGTCTTCAGGTCCTCCACCAGCTGCCTTTTCATGCTCACATCTCGCTCTGTGTGGTTCGCCCTGAAAACCAAAATTAACAATAAAAACAACAACACAAATATTGTATGAAGCATAAATAAGTCCGCATTTACAACATGAATTTACAGTCGTGCACAGGGGCCCTAAATAACATACAGTACAGCATCTACACAGCAGAACAAACACAAACACAGACACACAGAGCTGGCAGGCACAGTGTCCCCATGCAGTGCATCAGGCATGACAGCTCATTATGACAACTAAATACACTGGCATGCTGTTTGGGTAAGAGGAGGAGGGGTTGAAATAAGGATGCATATATAATTCTAACTGGCATATATTAGAACAAGTGCTCTGGCGGGGAATGCCGCACTAAGTGTGACTGGGGAGTCCTTTTTGACAAACGGCATTTAGAATCAGCAGTGACACTACTCGAAAGACTGTAATCAAGTATTTAAACGTTTATTATTTTCAGCTCTGCATTACACAAGTCACATATAAAAACGTGTCAGCTGGGGGACTGCTCGGCAAAGAATGATTATGGAAGGAATACGCTTTCAAAAATAGTGTTTGTTTGTGTGCTGTACCGTGGTGATAATACTTCCCTAAAGAGAGGCAAGGTCTCTGTATTGTGCGCTATTCATGTGTTAACTGTTGCAAACATGCGCCATGTGTCACTTCCCATTTCGATAACCCGCTGTATTGACGTGTTTAATATTCCAGCGTTCAGCACAGCCGTATTCTAGCGAGGCCTTGTTTTAAATGGGCTCGGTGTGTTAGTATGTTTAATTCTGTTTTCATAAAAGGCAAATAGCAGCCATTTTTCATGGTTGCCTATACCTTGGGGAATTGGAACAAATAGCATAAAGATCATAAGGATGCAGTTAATTAATATGGGTTTTACCAGTTTGTTTTATTTCAAAGATGTAGTGGATCTCTCAGCTCCCACGCGCATCACGGCTTGTGTGTTTTTGAATAAACAGATGACGAAACGCTGGAGCAAATGCTTTCGTGTAAGTAAATGTCCCTGTCTCCCTAGGTGGATAAATGCCTGAGGGCGGACTGGCTAAATAAATGTGAGCTTGTCCTATTGGAGTGACATTAAATTAAATGAGAGAAGAGTCTAGCCTGGGGTCTTTGGGGGGACGTAGCGCTGGCTGGTTACCCCATGGATTTGGCCATTAATGAGAAAACCCATATTGAACCTTTCAGAAGACTGTCTGCTGTTGACTTACAGACCAAGAGCAGCAATAAGAGCCGCCGCAGCAAGCTCCCAATGCTAATGGCAATTAGATCGACAACATTTATTTTAGATGTTCTCTTCTTCTGCACCCCAAAAAGAATAGAGGATAAAAAAGAATGAGGGATATATCGAGCTTCTGCCGGAGCGTGTGATCTCTATTTATGAGTGTTAGTGGAAAGAGAGCCTCGAACTATATCCCAATCACTCTCACGTTTGTTCCCTTTGTTCTGCGCTTGTTGGCGATATTGTTCATCAAACATGCGTGTATTGTAATAATAACAGTCAGAGGTCTGAAGTGTGTGTGTAAGAGAGAGCGGGAGCGCACATTTCTGTGTATGTTGTTAAGTGCGGGTGGACGTTTCATGTGGCTGATAGACAACAGGGCTGAAGATGAAAGGGGCAGCTTCATAAATAAGGCAGGGCCATAGTGCCGGATATTGACTGAGGACATGCCGGTATACTTTGAAATTCATTTCTTTTTTCCCCCCTTCTCTTCTTTAAGGCGCAGCAGCCTTGCTCCCTGTGTGTGTGCTGAGATGTATATTTCAGAGAAGTCTAGACATGTCTTTCATTCTGAGAAGGGGTCCCTCCATGGAGGCAAACGGAGAGGTAGGCAAGAAGAGATGGCGAGTTACATGGAGCGTATGTGTGCCACTGAGTGTGTGACAAGAGCCAGAGGAGAGGCTGAGGCTGTCGTGGAAACTCAGCGGAGGGATGTTCACTCTGTCTGTCTGTGATCCGCTGCGCTTTGGTCACACACAAACACATACCCGCTGCGATTGTACACATGCCCACGATGCATTATTGAGAATGGCAGGCAGAGGACACAGCATAGGAGACAAAGAGAACATGAGGGAGGAAAGCCAAGTTCATCTTTGTGCCTTCCTCTCGCTCTAAGATCCTATTGCAGAATGATGATATGCGGCTATCGCAACGCGGCTCAAATCTTGACAGTTTCCCTGAGTGAATTGTTTATAGCTGTACATCCTGACTGTGTAATGCAGCGGGTGCTTCAGTAGGTGAACCATGTAACTCATTAGGGCTTGTGGCCCACAGGCTAGAGCGATGCTGTGTGGGTTTTAGTGTCATGGGCCAAAATGGTCCCTCCTGCGGCACACAAACAATCAATACACTGCTTTGATCAGCACTCCGCATCAGCTACCCACATAAGCAACACCGCACTACATGACACACAAGACACCCACACGCACACATGAGCATACACACTAATTCCTTCAGTCATTTTTATTCACCCGCTCATGAAAACATGCATAATTCCACAAATGATTCACGCAGAGGAGAAGCATGCCTAAGTGGAGTGCAGCAGACAGAGTGCTGCCACACGGTGGAATCAAACACTACAGATGGGAGCTGCAGAGGCTGAGCATCACGCAGGCAGAGAGGCACAGGGAGACAAAGACAGAGGGAGGGTACAGCTAGAAGGAAAGGAAACGTAAGAACTGTACCGCAGTGCAACTGAAAGAAAGCAACACAAAGAGAAAAAAGTAACACTAATGAAGAGAAAGGTGTGAAACTAACTTGTCCTGCAGCTGGCGGAGCTTGTCCTCCTTCTCCTGGAGTTGGCCTCGCAGGGCTTTGTTAGCTGCCACCTGCCTTGTGACCTCCGCACTTGCACTCTGGGGGGAGGGCACACGGTGTGTGTGTGTTGGTTAATGTGTTTGAGTGTGTGTGATAGGGGGTGGGGGTAGGTTTTCACGACACGGCTGATGACAGGTCAGGCACAGCATGCTTCCTCATTATAGTTACAGCGGGAGGGCGGAAGGTGCTAAAAGAGGTTAAGAGGAAAGCAGTGTTTTTCAAAGTGGATAAGAAAAGGGGTGATAGGAGGACTCAACAATGTATCCACCTTTACTATGGAATGTATGGGGACTATACACAACAGCAACATTTGAATTTATATTATTAAATACTATAAAAATAATAAAGCATTGTGTATCTTATTGTTCTATCTTCTACCTCTGCATTGAGACATATTTAGACACAGCTCATGACGACAGCTTGACTTGTGATCCTCGACTGATGGATATTTGAACGTGCATGTTCACTTTGGTTTAAAGGGCCCTGTGTCTCTTGTGGGAATGTAGCAGCACAAGCTTCTGACAATGCGCTCACTCAGTGCACGCACCCCCACAGTGCATCCCTCTTTCTGTCACCTGACATGACTTCCTCAGCTGTGTGTAACGACAGCAGCAATCTGCTCGGTGACACTGATGAGCTGGCTGGAAGAGGGTGATACAGTAATACTGTGGCACCACTCACTGCTCACTCCCTATGATGTAGGGCACGTCTCTACTGTTATTCCCCATTTCTCATCTTTCTGACAGGTGCTTCGTAATAACATCAAATGATAAGAAATGCTAATTCTTGTCGAAATCACAGGCAATTTCAGGTGATGTTGAGTGTAAATGGAAAGGCTGTATACAGTATATATATTTATATATATATGATTTGAAAGTAAAACCTTGACAGAGTTTCTTTCAGACTTTCGAAACTCCTCAAGGACATCAGGCTGTTCAAACCAGTGAGATGTTAAGGTGACTCAGAAATATCGATGTTTGATAGAAAAACACGGAGATACTTGTTCTAACTAAAAAAAGTGTGTATTGTAGACTGTTTGATACTGCATAATAAGCAAGTCACAAAAAAGGCAAACACAGGATTTCAAACTGAAAAATTCATGAACTACATATTTTTGTTCTTTAGTCCATGAACTGGCCTGTTCAGAAAAAAAATGAATACAAGATTTCCAGTCTTTTAAAAAATAAAAACAGCCGGTCCCACAATGTCCTTGTTTTTCACGGTATTACCCTCTCAAGCTCCACAGTGCACAAAATTGGAAATGAACACAATCCTTAATACCATCATGATCCTATTAAGAGATTTATCTCATAAGGCGTGCACAATAAGACAAAGCATGAGGGCCCTTCATTAACCCCAGAGTTCTTCTGGTAAAATAAACACTAACCTTAAGTCTGGCTTGAAGTTGTTTGACCTCAGCCTCCAGGACCTGAGGGACCGGATTAGCCGGGGAGGGCATGGTCCTGCCCCGGCAGCAGCACTCTGCGTTAACTGGGGCTGCTGGAGCTGTTTGCTGGGGTAATGTGATCCGTCTCCACTGCTCCAGCTCCATCTCCAGAACCTTCTTCTGCTGCTCCTTACCCGCCAGGTCAGAGGTCAGCTTCTACAGACAGACAGACAGACAGACAGACAGACAGACAGACAGACAGACAGACAGACAGACAGAATTAGTGGTATAGGCTTCTGCAAATGATATTTCAACTAAAAACTAAAGTTGTATTTATTCTATTGTTATAGAATGACAACTTACAGTAAAAAGTCATAGGAGACGTGCAAACTGACAGACACATTGACGTTCATTTAAATACGTTTTCTCTGCCTGTATGTAATTACTGTTATAAGAAAAAATAATTGGACTTAAAGATTTCTTAATTTTAAATTCACATTACATGTTGTAAATACTGTATGTTACAGGACACACTGTGTTTTAATATGTAGTCTGGGAAAGAAATCTCGTTTTTTGTATGCTAATTAGGAGACTGAGGATGCCGTAGCTTGCTCAATAGGGGCTAATTCTCACTCTGATTGGCATGCATAATAAAGCCGTCCTGCAGAATCAGAGAGCACTGTGGGACGGAGGGAGTTTAGCATTTGTTGAGAGGTTGGGTTTCGTGGTGATGAACAATAATGGTCCTAGCTGATCATGTACAATGTACACAGTGTATCAGTTATTATAAACACAAGTATCTAAGGTGAACAATTGTAACCACATGTCAGCGTTGAAGCAAAAACAATCTGTATTTCCCTGCTTATTAAGAACATGTGCGGCAGAAACACATCTCTGTAGGTTTGATTCAATACTACCACAATTAGCTGACCTGGTATCATTTCAAACATCAACAATTCTTAATGGCACAAATGGGAGATTTGATACATGAAGATGTATGCTGCACACATGGGGCAAATACTGGAACACACACAGACACACACCCAAGTGAAACTGCAGATTCCCAGGGGTTTGCTCTCTGCTCTGCATACATGGAGGTTATTGATATCTGGTTGCTGGCTGACACCTTTTAATAGAATCCGTCTTGTTTTAGGTTTCCTCTGCTCTGTTGAAGGCGCACATGCCGTATCCCCGGGGGAAGGTGGGATGGAGAGAGATGTAGGCGTGATAAGAGAAGAGCGGAGAAAGCGAAGCGGGGCTATGGCTGCAGTGGAGCAGGAATTAAGAGTGGCATTGATGACACTTCCTGTAAGACAGGCTTTGATTTCACAGGCCATTTTCAGCCATGGTGAGAGACGACACTAACATGGACTGATATTCTGGTGTCCATTAGGCTGGAAGAAAGGAGACCGCTCTCTCTCCCATCTGAGGAGCGCTCTCACTGCTCTGTTCTAAGTGATACTCTATCAGTATCGGGGTTAATAAGGAAACAGGCGCTGCTCAAATAAACACAAATATGCATTAGGGCAATTTGATTATGGGAAAAATCTTTAGCATGATTATGTTGTTGAAATTTGAGATCATATTAAACACGACTACTAATTGATATCGGAAACATCATGAATTAGAAATAAACATTTTTAAAGTAAAAGCTATGGATGAACTCGGAGAGCAAAATTAGGAAGTTAGAACTATGACGTTTGTGCTCTTTTTTATTTTTTACAAATGAAACAAAAGATGACACAGACATGATACAGTACTATACAAATGAATGCAATAACAAAACGAAATATTTAATTAATAATTGAAAAATCTGTAGTATCTTAGTCTGATATCAATAAACAACAAAGCTTTAGCTAATTAAACGTCCGAAAAGGGGTCGGAAGAAGTTTACACTTATTTAATCCGACCCCTTCTCCCTTTTTTTTTTATTTCTTTTTTTACATCTTAATATATGTTAACATACACTTAAGCAATAGCTCACGACAGGCCGTGGTATATGCTCATTATATCACAGCTAAGGGGCGTGGTTCGGCCCGACGCGAAGGCAGGCAGTTTGCTTTTCAGACCAACGGTATACTGTTTCTCTCAGACGCGGAGGGATACTGACTTGTTGTGAAAAGTAACTTACAATTCTACCCGTGGTATACGCTCAGTATATCACGGCTAAGAACCAATCAGATTGCTTGATTTGACTTGTCCGTTTTATAATATCAATGTATACTTTAACCTTGAATAATTTATATAATCATTTATATAATATATACAGGCAAGTTAGGAGAAACAAATGTGTGCTCTTGTAGACAATGTTATGCTTTAGTAAACAATTTAATCATTGGAGCCCAAACAGAACTGCTTGTGGTTGCGCTCTGAAGCCGGGCGAAAGCACACTGCTCTATAGGAATTGGTGCACTGGAACACAGGACCAAATGAGAATATGTTTGCAAAAGAGAATTTGGCACAATAATCCTTTTTTCTTAATAAATCAAAGGACTATCTTGTTTTCAAACACTTGTGTAACATCTAACTGCATTTGGCTTTGTATGTATCCTGCTGGCTGTTTTATGCCATTTTCTGTGCATATTATAAAAAAACTGAATCATGTGCGGAGCTTTTAAAGTTCAGTCGGTTGTGTCTAAGGCACCATCTAATCCTGTGATAATCCCGGCCCCTTACATGTTAGAGGAGGGTAGGACAGTGCACACGTAAAGAGATAAGGCTGGTACATTTGAAAGGCGATGTCACAGTACAAGTGAAGTGAACGGGGGGAGTAATGACTGAGGGAGGCAGATAATCCAAGCAGCCAAATGATCCTGTAGTTGGATGATACGCATGGGCACATTTTGTCAAGAGCTACACTTTGTAGAAATAGGAGGGCATGTCTCACCTGTCACCTGAGTTCTTTTAAGCTTCTTATGCCACCTCAAGGGATAATTCCCCACTTTATTTGCTTAGTTTTTGGTCATTAGTTCCTGCTGTAATATTTAACCAGAATTTTCCTTCTGGGGATAAAATAAGGAATTTAACATTTACTGTAGATCAAGGAATCATAGCCATATGTCTTGATCAGAGGTTAATATTTGAGATCTGGGAATATGGCAACGTTACAAAATGAAAGACAAGGACAAGAAACATGACTGGTCCAAAGACCACATTTAAAAGAGTTTTAAACAAACCTAAAGACAAAGTTGTTTTAAAATGAAAATGAAGGTACATTTTGTAAACTACTTTGACCAACAGTACTTTCAATAGTTTTGAGTGCAGGTTTTCCTGTGGGATCATTATTGATTTCACTTTGTTTTAGTATCATTGCCATGCTCCCAGATCTCAGCAGAGAAATCATAACCAACCCAAGTTGTAATAAATAGGAATGTTCCGTAAATATCTAATGCTTGGCCAGGGAGGCAACCCGACATTTCTACACTGCAGATTACACTCTGCTGCTGATAAAGACATCTGTCAGGAGGCCTTGCTGGCGACAGAGTGAAGAAAGTGTCACCATGCTGTGAGGGTGTTCCCCTCAAGCTGGGACCAGAGAGCTGAGTGCAGCATGACAAAGAACCTCACACATCTCCACTGCAGGTCTATTCATTCTGTGTTGATTTAAGAGCAAAATCAGTTTCAACGACTTTTTCTTTTGATAATGCAATTATTCACATCGTTATAAAGTCGAAATATGAATTCCTATAAAGACCACAGAGGGGAGGGAAATAAAAGAGAAGCACATGGGCAAGAGTGAACCAGAAAGGAATAAGGAAATAAGACTAGAAGACCTAATAAGGGAAGGACAGAATGGCTGAAGGGTCAGGGACTCACAGCAACACAAACAAGTTTCCAAGAAACTGCCATGCTACTTCTCACATGATGGCCCCTGTGGAGGCTGTCCTAAGCCAATTACAAGTCCAGAGTTTCAGTTAGAAAGTTGGCAAGGACCGGCTGGAACAAGCCCAAAGTCCATCACCTCTTGCCCTTTCCAGAGAGGGCAACAAGAAATGGCTTCGGCCAGTCAGTCGGCTCCAACTTTCTCTGGTGGAGTGGCATTAATACTGCAGGAGGGAAGAGGAAACAAACAGGAAGACAACAATTCCCCCTCTGTCTACTCATTCACGCAGCAGTGTGTGTGTGTGTGTGTGTGTGTGTGTGTGTGTGTGTGTGTGTGTGTGTGTGTGTGTGTGTGTGTGTGTGTACACATGTGCCTTTACTGCTGTGTCTGAGTCTAAGGTCTCGTTGGGCCTCAGCAATCAGATGCCTGGGTGGGAGCACAAGGGCCACTTCCTAGGTAGCAACAGTATGAGGGCTGACCTGTGTGTACCAGTCCGATGTACTGCATCTTTACTATGCTACTTGAAACACACACACACACACACACACACACACACACACACACACACACACACACACACACACACACACACACACACACACACACACACACACACACACACACACACACACACACACACACACACACACACACACACACACACACACACACACACACACACACACACACACACACACACACACACACACACACACACACACACACACACACACTCCTAATCAGCTGTCCGATGGGCCCTGACTGGCTGCTGCGGTGTCTGAATTCACCAAAAGAAGTCTCCTGCCTGTCAGATTAACGACTGTATCCATCTAGGTGTTGGAGTGTATTTGTGTGTGTGCATACGTGTGTGTCATATGTCGGTGTGGAGAAGGAGGCCATGGCAGGAGAGGTTCTGTTTATGGCCAAAGTGCTCGGTGTTTTATTTATATTCCACACCAAGTCAAGAGTTTCCTACCTGGAGGCAGGTACTAAATAACTAAATGGGTGTGTGGCAGTGGACTCTATGAAAAAAAAAGTCACCTTGTGTGTGTGTGTGTGTGTGTGTGTGTGTGTGTGTGTGTGTGTGTGTGTGCGTGCGTGCGTGCGTGCGTGCGCGGACACAGCTGCACACATTTGAAGTAATGCAACTGCTGGTGACACGGATTGTGGTGGAGAACTGGCTTGTTGAAACATTCAGTAAGACAAGACAACAGCAGAGTCAGAGCAAGGAAAAAATGGAAAGAGGGAGGGAGATTGTTCTCCTTGCTTCTGCTCCGTGGCACTGACCTCCACAGGCGAGGGTAGGCCTGTCAGCCACACTTATTAAGCATGATAAGGGCAAAGGACCTGCTACTGCTGCACTCTCAGCCCCCAGCAAATACAAAAGAACCACCAAAAGACAGACAAATACGAACATTTTACTTAAAACTGGCTTTCCCGTTTACTCATTTCCCTGCTCTTTATTCCCCTAGTTACCTGTGTGAGCTGTTTACTGCTGCAGAGTTTCTCAGAAAGAGAGTGGAGTTGTGCCGTGATCTTCTCATTGGCCCTTCGCAGCTCTTTGGCTGAGAGCACAGCGTCTTTCCCGGCACTTCGCAGTATGTCAATGTGACGCTGTAGGGACTCCACGCGCTGCTGCAGAGAAGAGGAGGAGCAGTGCTGGCTCTTCATTAGCATCCTCTTCCTCCTCCTCCACCTCCTTTTCTCTCCCCTCGTCCCTCGATCCCAGGGCTCATGCTGCTCATCGTCTAACAGGAGGAAGTACACGCAGGCACCTCAGAGTTGACAAGTGCACCGAACAAATCCCTATTTAGAAGCTACTGGTGGGAGATAACAGGCTTATGTAAAAGTGTCTTTGTGTATGCACAAGTGAAAACTGTGATATATTTAACAACTTGAATGATTAACATTTTCCATTTATACATCATACGGGTTCTGAAGAAGCACCTCAAAACAAAGCTTGTTAAACTTCCTGAAAACTTGTTTCCGATCGACGCCATGTGCATACATCGAGTGTTCTTCCTGCTTCAATTAATAGTCGATTAGATTTTTGTAGTTTTGCATGGGTGTGAAAAAAGGGAAAGTGATTCTACCTTGGGCCAGAACCTCGGGTTGCTTTCTGCTGGATCCTGCTGCGGCTGCGTGTGAGATCATTGAACACCTGTAGGACTGAGAGCACAGTACAGTCAGAGGCAGACATGAAAAGCAGCTGTTAAATGTAACACAACCGGTTGACATGTTGTGCTTCCTGAAACGCAGCTCATAATGACACCGTGATCACAGGGTGTGCTCGGTTTAACGCGACAAGACAAATCACCCTGCGCTTTAATAATTCACCTGAGCGCGTTTAACCGACTTCAACGTGAGCGCCGCTCCGCACGGATATTACCTCTGACAGACGCTTGCAAATACCGCCTTTGTTCAATCACTGTCGGAAAGCCCTGATTCACTCTTACAGTATGACGTGTGTGTAGTCATTTGCACTCATAAGTGTGTGTATGTGTGTGTGTGTGACAACTCCCAACTGCACCATCGTTTGTAGTGACATCAAAGAAGGCACCCCCCCCCCCCCCCCCCCCCTTCTTCTCTGCCTGTTCCCTTTGTATATGGGGTCAGGTAGGATTTGATCAGTGCCAGGTTTGATCACACGGTGCCTTGCAGAGAGGAGGGGGGGGGGGGTGAACCCTTTGGTTTGTGACATAGCACGTCGTGAGCGGCCAGGGCTGTCATGGCGATGAGCCCGGGAGGAGCTGATGGGCACATTTAGCGGAATCTGGAGCGGGGAAACTTAAAGGGGATCTGAGAGGAAGGGTCCTGACAGCTCCCTGGCTACATGTTCAACAACAAGCCGCACTTCATCTCCACCTTCTACCTAGCTCAGCCTCCTCTCGGAAAACAGAAGGAGAGGGAGACAGGGTATCTTTAAAAGGTCCCCATCTTTCCTCTCTTCATATCCCCTCTTGACGGACAGATCTCTCTGGGGTTTGGAGCTGCCATGTCCTTCTGAAGTGGTTTGATATGGACAAGTGCAAGGGACCAGGCCTTATTGATTCTAATGGTGTGGGGAGGAAAAGGAAGTGAGAAGCTCTGACACCCACACGTATAAAAGTCTTTGTGAATGCAAGAGCATTGGGAGTGGGGATAGATGCCTCAGAATGATCCATATGCCGACTTATCACATGCAGTATACCCGATTAGATAATATATATGAATTTCATGGTAAAAATCCTCAGTTCAGACAGGTTCACAAGATGTCAACTGAAAAAATCACTCTCCATGAATTATCTGTCGTGTTCCTATTTCTACATGTTCAACGATCATTCTGTCAGATTACATCTCTAAACACAAAGGACATTTTTAGAGAAAAGAACATTGTTTGAATTACAGAATAAAGCACATTAAAACAAATGTGTTTTTAATTACGTTGGTTTTGTAGCAGTTATTAACTCATAATAACTGCTACCCTAACCCTAACCTTTTAAATTAATTGAAAATCTGCTTGCAATTTAGCTTGGTAAGGTGCCTTGACATATTTTTCTTAAAAACGAAGGAATAATTTATGCTGAATATGACATTAGACCCACCTTTAAAGATAGAATTATAAAATAAGGACTAAGAAGTTTAAATGTCATACTGTGGTGCTACAAATTATACTTCAATAACTGAACAAAAGTATGAAATAAGTGTTTTTATGATAGTCTTACACAACTGGAATAATAGCACAATCTAAAGAAGTCTGATTATTATTCTGAAAACCTGTTTGTACTGTAAAGCTATTTAAATGCTGGGTATTCAAAAATAAATCCAACTGTAAAACATCACAGAATTAGACAAGGGGAACATACTAAATTAGACCAGTGTTCAAATCTGACATCTGTTCTGTATTTTCTTTAAATGTAAAACATGTTTTAGGATGAGCGCAGACCAACCTTCCTGTCAGTGTTTCGTCTGTGTATCGTTGTCCTGGAGGCCCCCCCGTTGAGACTGTCCTCATACTCTTCACCACTGTCACTGGAGAGAAAAGCAAAGAGGAATATTACCGGCCAGAAATTGAACCCACAACCCTGCCTCTGAAAGTACCACCACTGGACAAAAGTCCAATTTACCTTTTATGCTTGATTTAGTTGACATCAAGCTAAAATATGTGCATTCGCCCCCCCCTGGACTTCCAACAGAAAATCAATGTCCCATCCAATTTCTGAGCTGGAAGTGTAAATGCGGGTGTAAATGAAGTGAAAAGCTGCGGTGTCTGCTGCTGATGCTGAATGCATCAACATGTATGAGAGCGGCTGTGGCCTTCATTAGCCCTCTGTGTGTGACAGACGTGTGTGAGAGGCACGGCTGAGCGGAGCCAAGCAAAGTTGCATCTGATGGACACACGGTAAGGGCTTCCTGACTGACACACACACACACACACACACACACACACACACACACACACACACACACACACACACACACACACACACACACACACACACACACACACACACACACACACACACACACACACACACACACACACACACACACACACACACACACACACACACACACACACACACACACACACACACACACACACACACACACACACACACACACACACACACACACACACACACACACACACACAGGTTTATTGACAGTGACCTTTGACGTGAAGGTGGAAGCCAGTGACATTTACGCTGGCGGGTTTATTAAGGTGGGGCCAGGGAGAAGCAGCGGAGGTAAAGACCGCAGAGAGGGGATGTAACTGGAACATGACAGGGCTGGGGGGCTAGTGAGGGGTTAAACCCGGTCTGGATGGGGCACAGGGACTTGCTGAGGGTCTCTAATCACCCCCAGTCAGACCAGGGTTACCGACAGTACATTTGATGAAAAGTTATACCTGCCTCATGCTGCGGTGACGGCTAAACAGGTCTGAGTTGAATTCAGCCCGATTGAGTACAAAGTCATTACACGATGAATACAAGGATATTATTCTACAAATGATGAATAACATGTAGATGGACAATTACTAGAGACAGTTCACTTTGTCTCGTCCGGTCTACAGTAAACATGAGGCTAATTAGACAACAAGAGTTACAGTTACTAACCCAAAGGTTATCTATATTATTAAGTTGTCTCCTGGATGTGTTTTTAAAACATTAGAGTAAGGAAGCAGTGCTGGCATGTTACGGTGATAATGCATTCAATTATGAAAACATGGCTGTGCATTTACGGGTGTGAAATTGTGTCAAATGATGAGGGATTATCATAGATTGTTCTTCCAGGGGTCACCTTTACAGAACAGATCTCTACCCAGTTCATCTCGAGTTTGGAGCGATGTGTTACACAAAGCTCCCAACTAGCAGTGGGAGAAAGAAATACCTTTTTTTTTTTAAAGAATCTTATCTTGTAAGTTTGTGAAGTGATTCAGAATTGTGTAGCCTTGCATTACAGTGTACGTTACTGCAACGTCTCAGGTTTCAGAATCAGAATCAGGTTTATTGCCAAGTAGGTTCACACATACGAGGAATTTGACGTGATGTCACGGTGCAGACATAACATATAAAACAAGAAATCTTTAAGGACACCGTAATAAAATATAGTTAAATAGCAATAAAATAAAGCAGTAATTTACATGGAAATAGAATGATATGAATGAATTATAGGATATCAAATATGAAATATGAAAGAAGAAATATGTGCAGTAAGCATTATGAACATTGTGTGCTTTAATGTAATTTATGTTTGATTCCAGCTTTAACGCATTTCATATATTTCTCTCTTCGGCCATTTCCAAACTCTGAATCTAAAGTAAAATGCTTTTTAAAAAAGTGATTTAAAAGACAATAATAATATTACATCATTTATAAAAAGTATATTTCCCACAGTCATTCATAGAATATGCAATATGTAACACAATCATAACCACCCACTCCATATTCTTACTATCAGAACAATTGAATATGATATCCTTCATGCCCCCTTGCTCTCATTCTGTCCCGCTCTCAAACCAAAACTGCTGATCTGTTTAAAATGGTCAGCTGCCTCCAGCACCTCAAAACTTGAGAGCGTGAGCCAGAGGCGGCGATGAAAAGAAGCGGAATAAACAAAGACTTGTCAGTATCTTTAACGAGACTGACATCTTTAGTGGGCACTATTTAGGCCAAACTCCCGTAGGCTGAAATACTGTATTCCAGAAAGCGCCTACCAGACATATTGCAAACGAAGACCGCTGCGAGATACGAGGCGCAGAAGGCTTTACAGTAGCAAATCAGCTGACAGGTGCTTTAAATAACACAACATCTCAGTTTACAACCCTTCTTCACAAATCCACTTAGATCCTCCTCTCAGGTAAAGCGTATATTAGACTGCTGCTTATTAGCCACATGGAGAGGCATTAGGAAAGCAGGGCATAGCTGCACCCAGTCCCTGTTAAACAGCCTCATGTGGATTGAGATGGGGTGGATTACAGCCTGATGAATTAGTTGCTGAAAAGATGGGGAGTTAGTAGGAGAAAGTGGATAGAGAGAGGCATACAGCAAGAGAGAAGTGAAGGGAAATAAATATCAGCGATAGCTCTGAGTGTTTGAAATCAAATCATTCCGACCATCACTCAATAAATGTTGGATCAGTGGCTTTTTTGCATAAAACATACATGAAATAATTACTGTCGATGGTTCTTAATTTAGAGGGTGTTAAACAGCTTGTAGACATCTGGTACTGAGCCGAGTAGGGTCATTCAAAATCTATCTAACTAAATTAAGGTGAGGAGAGGGAAGGGAAGGGGAGGGTGGGTGAGATGGAAAGTGCGTGTGTGTGTGTGTGTGTGTGTTGGGAGGGGTTTACAGAGGTGGCTGGAGAACGCAAGAGTAGCACACACACATTTGTGAATTGACATGCCACGAGATAACCAACATGACTACACACAGGGTGGGGTTGGATGCAGTACAGTTGTGTGCAGGAGGTGGGTGGGGGAGCCTGGTTCTTGCAGGGGGATCCTTAGCGCTGTCAGAGGGGGGTTAGTAAATATGCAAAGGACCAGTAAATTAAATCAAACTGCCAAACTGTCAATTTCAGGGTAGCGTGACTAGTGCATGAAAATGGCATCACTGGAAGGTATCAAGGCTTCGGAGGGCCCCTTATCCCTGGGCTTTCCTGGCACTGGTTCAACTTTGTGTAGAGAGGTGGCTAATTTTGCATGCAAATTTCAGTCAATAAGCTCCAAGCAAGGCGTCCCAGGATATTTCAAAGGATCTGACAGTAGTTTCCCCCTCCTCTCTCTTTCTCTCTATCATTCTTGCTCGCATTCTTCTTTTGGCTCCTGAATACCAACTAGACAGAAGATGGAATTCAATCACCCATTTGCTTACGCTTTGCATATGCACGTTGTCCCCTCGATGCTGCGTGGGCCCCCCCAACAATTCAGCCAGCCAGCCCACCCCCGCTCCACACCTACCACCTAAAATTAATGAGGAGGGAGGCTGTGAGAGTAAGTGCTGCTGTGTGTGTGTGTGTGTGTGTGTGTGTGTGTGTGTGTGTGTGTGTGTGTGTGTGTGTGTGTGTGTGTGTGTGTGTGTCATTACCTATCTACGCTCAAGTCCTCCCACTCGTCCTTAGTGGGACTCGGGCTGCGGCCTTGCCAGCTGATGGCTTGATTGGGGCTGACTGTTCGGTGGCGGCGCTGGGGCAGCGGACCTCTGAGCCGGGTTGTTTTGAGTTTGACCTTGCCGCTAATGTTGCCAGCCGTCCCGCCCGCCCGAGCTGCTGCTGCTGCTGCTGCTGCGCGGTTCCTGTGGAAGTCCCCGGCCGCTCTGAGGATCCCCAGCTCCTGTCTCAGCTTCAGCAGCTGATGATGGAGCTTGGTAGCGTCTTTCTGAGAGGCAGCCAGACGGCCTTGTGAAGCCGTGATCTCGCCTCGATGCCGCTCCCCTTGGGCCAGGGCCTGGGCACGGGCTGCCTCTTCACGGACAGCTTCCTGGGTTAGCAGATGATCCAGGGAGGCTTGCAGTCTGCGGCAGTTGTGCGCCAAGTCCTCGTTGGCCTCAAGTAGCTGCTCTTTCTCTTCCTTCAGCCTCTCCGTGTCCTCCTCCAGGGACGCCATCCTGCGCTCCAGCTGTTCAATCTGAAGGAATCAGAGATATGTGGCCTCAGTGGTACAACATAGTTTGTTTTTTCCCCTGCATATCTGTCCTTTTTACCAAACATACTCAAGACTTCAGAGCCCGCTGCTCTTGTAGTGCTAGTGAAAAACAACAACATGGCATGTCAGAGTTCACCCCTTTTTTGTTATACTGTTAACAGAGGATAGTTGTATGAGATTTGACCTGTGTGTGGTACAGTAGCATGCACAGTCATTTTCTCCCTAGACATTTCCTCACAAGTGTATGTGCTTATGCATTAATCTTGTGTTTATGGCTGAACCAACGCAGGATGCAACTGCCCCTCCCCACCTTGCAAGACTATGGACATCTGACTGGCACCCCCTTACCCTGATCACCCTCATCAACCTGGAGCACTTAGCCTATTTGTCAGATCTTCAGTGGAGACTGTTTAAGAGAACAGTGCATGCCTGCTGGGTTTGTGCCTTCAGGCAATCTCTCCCTTTTATTTGGTTTCACTCTGCCCGCTGGTGAGGCCTGGTATCTTTCACACAACATTAGATGGCTATCCTCACTCTTGATGATTCAATGCCATGAAGGCAGAAGGGGGGCATCATATAAACTCATGCACGCAGGGGTTTTAAAAGCATGTGTGCAGAATTTGGTGCAGCCTACTAAGAGCTCAGATTCAACATGTACTTGAAATGACTTACACTACCTAGTTATTATTGTTTGGTATTTGTGAAATATCGTAACTTTGAGAGAAACGACATTCTAGCTGACACTTCGGAAATGGCTACACGAGCAAAAGTGAGAAGACTTTTGAATCTTTCCCGATAGAGAATTTATCTGAAAGGCGTTGTGAGTACTTATGGCTCTGTCGGGTTTCTATTATTGGCAATGACAAAGAACACTTAGTGATGGCATAGTGCTGTACCTTTTTAAATGACTGTTCCATTCGCTGTGAAGAAACAGAAAGCTTTTTCGGAGTGCTGCTTTTGACCTGGCGCTCCTCTACCACTTTGTGAAGCAATTCTGCAAAAGGGAACAAAGCTCGTTATTGTGACATTACACGTCAAACTCAGGCTCAATCAATAGAACGATAATAAAGAGGGTACATTAAATCAATTAGCATTACAAAGGTCTCGTTTCTTTCCCAAGGTCCAGTTTCTAATTTCTTCTTTTGTCAATCAATCGGAAGTAAAGCAGAATCACTGATGTTATTTTCATGGGGACTTGAATTCTCCACTCTGCTATGAACCACCTCCTGTCTCTTAAATCTCATCATTTTTTCCTCTTGATTATTAGAACGATTCTTTTATTTAGTAGTCCATGTGGAAATAGGAAAACAGTGTTCAAAAGCACACACTGGTACTTGCCATGTGCACCTCTCTGGGGATCTTAAACAAACGCAGAGTACTTGAATCTTGAATCCCCGGTGAACACACAGCCCCGGGCTACACTGCTTTGTAGTCCACTGTGTTTCCCCAACGGACAGCTAATCTCCGCAGACTAACATGCTGCTTTATTCGGAGAACTTCAATAGTGGCCTTGGCAAACATATGATTTAGTCTTTATGATAACAACAGAATGCACGCAGGAGTCAAAGTGCTTGGGGAATTGATGCACATATATTCAGATTCGCCTCCAATAGGCTGTGTCACAGTGTGTCATACAGTTAAAATCTGCTAAATTAGATATATCTTCTCTACTAAGATAAGAAGTATATATTATTTTGGGAAAATGGGAAAAAGCAAATGTTCCACAAAACAATATAAGACTTTCTATTTCTCATTATCTCCTGTTAAACATTAATGACAGGACAAGCAAAAATAATTAGTACAATGAGGCTGGAAACATTAAACATTCAGAAGCTTGACTGTTCAGGTCAGTTGATCTTTTTTGAGTGAGATGGAAAAGGGGCCCTAGTAGGGACGGTAAAAGGAGTGAGGGTTATGTTATTACCCCTTGCTTTGCATTTGACGCTTTGCCCAGGGAACTTTGTTACTTTGAATTAGCCTGCTCTTTTGTCTTCCCAGCATGTCACATCCAATCAGACAGAGCACCAAATAGGACAGGAGGGCTGCCGTGTTCGCTGGGCACATAACCAGGTTGGGAGACAATTATCCGGCTCCAGCGCTGGTGGCTTGGGAGTTGGCACCTCAGCACTACCTTGATAAGAAGACGTGGTGGCTCCCTAGTCACCCGCAGTTGGAGGAGGTCCTGGCACCGCGGCATACATTAACGTCCCTCCCACGTCTCCTCATGGGCTGCAGCACAAAGGCCCTGTTCCTTTCATCTGCTGCCTTTCGTTAGTGTGATCCCTGAGTGAGCGTTTCAACCCTCCATCCCTTTGAGCGGGTCACAGAGGGTCTCCAGGCGCGCATGTTGTGGCCATTCAAGATTGGGTCTTAATAACTTTGAGTTGACTTTTTATTGACTGTCAACATGTAGAATAAGTCCAGATGTAAATATTCCAAATTTTAGACGAGATTATTCATCCTAATTTTAAGTACGAAATAGGAGAATTTTTTTTTTTTTACTAAGATATGGTAAGATCATTATTCAAAACTATATAAACATTATTAGTAAATAATAAACAATGACTTAAGAAAAAGGCACAGTTTGAAGAAACCCAAAGGCTTTCGTAAATCTTTTAAATATGTAACATACTTATTGTTGGATTTTTATAAAGATTTGTATGGTACCAAGAAACTATTATTTATACAGGAAAAATACAACTTTAACATTAGCTGTAATAAAAATTGTTTATAAAAACTGCAATACTTAAAGGTAGGGTAGGTAAGAATGGAGAAACCAGCTCGAGTGCGCTAGAATTTGAAAATACGCAGCGGAAAAAAATCTGCCCCTTCCTTCAGACTTCCTTACAGAGCCCCTCCTCCAACACACACGAACGCGCACATGACCAATGAGGGCACGAGATAAGTTTGTGCACAGATGGAAGGCTGACAGGCAGGTAGGCCATCCAGTTACTTTAGCCGGGCCGGCTCAGATGATTGGTCGTACTTTTTACAGCGCTACGGCTTCCACAGATGAAATGTTTTTATGGATTTATTGTCTAAGCATTTAATATATTCATTGCTATCGGGATGTTAAGAGCATTCCATGGAATATAAGAAAAAGTGTTTCTGAGTGAATTACCTACCCCACCTTTAAGAGAAATAGTGTAAAACACTCTTTGCAGTTGAAATGGCTTGTCGTTTTTTTCTTCTGATAATATCTAGACTTCATTGTACTTGATAACACACGAGTGAATGCATGTGGTCAGGCTACTGTGTAACAGTGATTATTCACCTGACAAGATTTAAAACTATCTCCTTTCTAAAGAGCTTATTTCCTAGTATTCCTGACTGGACTGTCAATCGGGGAGGATCCACTATTTTAATTAGTGCCATCCTTTAAATCACATGCTTGCATCTCAAACAGACACCATCATCGGTTGTGAGGAAATGAAAGTGATGTTGGACAGATTTGTTATTGAACTAGTTAATTAAGAGCAGCGGTTGCGGTGGTCAGCGTCTGACAAAAGGTTGCAGATTGGATTCAAAGCGATGTGCCTTTTTAACATTGGGATTGATATATGCAGACAAGATGAATACTACTTTATCTCTCAATCAATTTGCAAGGAGTTGATCAAGTCTTAATTGAGTTGTCGTATTAATTCCACCGGGAGTTGTCTTATTAATTCTGCTCACTAATACGCATGGCCCAGAGGTAAAAGGATGGCGTAGAGGTGCTGCCATGTTAAGCATGCTTACTTCCTCCACACTCACAGGTCATACCAGAGGCAACCTTGGCATTGTAATAAAAAATACAGTTTATTAATGCATGAATAATAAAATAGAAGGAGTATTTAGGGTAAAATATTGCAACACCAAAATAAAAAACTGAAGACAAAAACTGATTATAAAATGTCATGATCTCTTGTTTATATACTAAACATCTGCAGAAATAAATAAGAGTTCACCTTGGTGTTCGTCAGCAAGACACAAGCGGAGCTCCTTCACTGTGGCCCGGTCCATCGCAGCCTGCACACGCAGCATGTCCAGATCCTCTTCTACCCCGGCCCTGAGAACACACACACACACACACACACACACACACACACACACACACACACACACACACACACACACACACACACACACACACACACACACACACACACACACACACACACACACACACACACACACACACACACACACACACACACACACACACACACACACACACACACACACACACACACACACACACACACACACACACACACACACACACACACACACACACACACACAATAAGAAATGGATAAATATGGAGCAGTATTGTACAAAGCATTTTTTTTTTTTTAGATCTCCACAAATATCACTAGAATATTATACACTATTCCACTATGTGCTCCATTATTGTAGAAAGTTCAGCAAAAATATGACATTGTTAAAAAATCTACTAATTAAAATGCTTTTTGAATTTATCTGGAAATCAAAGTGACAAGCAACATGAAACGCCAAGGTAAGAAAGTACTGTGAGAATGTGTGTGTGTGTGTGTGTGTGTGTGTGTGTGTGTGTGTGTGTGTGTGTGTGTGTGTGTGTGTGTGTGTGTGTGTGTGTGTGTGTGTGTGTGTGTGTGTGTGTGTGTGTGTGTATCAAAACAGAAAAACAGACTGGAAAGTGTGCCCAATTACCTCTCTGCAATTAGCTTGATTCCTGCTAAAGGCTAATTATGTGGAGCCATGCTGGAGACTTTGCACTTTCAAGTTATTATTAGGACCCCAACTGAAATCTGCTGAGGATACACATAAGCCCACTGAGACAACCACACCTGAAACACACACCTAATTTCCCTCCCCTCGGCTCCACAGAGTCAGAGAGAAACACTGGAAACAAGCTCCTGCTTATGGTGGCATTCTTCCCTCAGTTAACCTCATTACAACAGTAGGTCTTCCTTCTGACTGACTTCTTAAGACATGCAGTAGAGCAGCATGCACAATACACTGTGAAGTGTTTGAGGAGTAACAGGGCATTCGTGGCTATGGTGAACTACTATGATAAGCATAATGGCAATTCACTCAAACTAGACACCTGTTTCCTCCAATCTAATTGTGCTAGATCAACCAAAAGATTTTTCCATACATGTGCCAAGACAATGACTTGGGAAAAGTTATCGCCATAGCAGAGGGAAGAAAAGTAATTAGCTCTCTAGCCCACACAGTCCAGTGGAGGCCTGGTCTAATGGCTGACCGCAGCTTAAATAAGTACACAAATGACTCTCCCTGAGGGAGGGTGAAGAAGCAGATGGATATGTGTCGCTCCTCTATAGATTTTCCTCCATAAATGAACTCAAGTCGATGAGGCACCGGCACTGCCTTGTGTGTCCAGGCTGTTAATGGGACAAATGAGCTGAAATATGCAGTATGCGAAAGAGCCTATTTCATCTCATGTTTCTCCTTTATGCCTTTTCGGATGCTGATGGTATTGACGGAAAACCAAAGTTCATATGCAAAACATTCCATTTTGTTGAAGGATAAGCATACTTTCTTGGATGGAGAAGGGATTGGATTGCAGATGGAGTTCATTGGCCGGGGGCCTCCAGTTTCACATCATAACACTCTGGAGATGGAAGACTATTGCATCCTTATTCAGTAACACTCAGTCGTTGCAGTGTGAGCACCAGTCTGCCATACATACAGAATTAACATAGACAGGGATGTACCGAGAACATTAATACACATTTGGTGACTTATCTTCAATGTTTGCCAAGGTTATTTAGTGAAAGTAAAAAATAAATGAACTACAATGATTAAAGCTAGGGATGGGCGACTTTGGAGAAACCAGGGAAAGCTCACAAGCCACTCGAGGGATTGCCTAACTACTGCTGCAGGACAAGTCAATGAGAGATTGTCGGTTTTTCACTGCTAAGCATATCCAACTACCTCATGTCTCATTAACTGTAAGAAAAACACCAACAATTATCGTATTGAATGTAAACAACGGACACGGCTATTGTTGGTATTTCCAGCTGCATGTTAGTATTGAGAATGATTTGCTGACTCTGGTCACATGCAATAAGTGCATTGGCAAAACGCACACAGGTACAGTCAGTTAGGTGGACCTTTATTACATATTCAACAGATATAATATGAAATTCTTCTTTAGTCAGTGCAGTCTTTTCTATTTTCCTATGGGCAACACGGCTAAACATTTAAAAATTAAAAAGGTATTTTCAACAGCACAAAAACAAATTCCTTGAATGTTGTTTACCCCCAATCCTGCCTTATGTCCTCATACTTTGCTCCCTTGTGTGAGTACAACATTTGATAAACAGATGATAAATTATATTAATCTAGCTGGACAATTTTCAAATCCCTCTCAACTTGCCACTTCACCCTCAGGATGAATAACAATCAGCAGGAATAAAAGCAAAAGAGGTTGCTTGGCAGATCCGAACTAAAGGCACCAGACAGGGGTTGTGTTTGGTAATGATGTGGTCTGCGTCTCACGCCGCTCTTTTGGACCCGTTTTTCAAAACATTTTCTCTCTCGTGCAGCGCAACAACTTTCAGCCCTGAGCGATGCGCTCCTTGTCATTTGATCTCGTCTCTACCCCTGTTGCACCTTAGAACACAGCTTAGAGCAGAAACTGCCAGCCTCCATCCACAAGGGTGTACAACACAACATCATCTGCAGCCATTGTGCTTCCACATGCCAGCCTCCTCTCGGATTTTTGTTCTGCGCATAAAAACACACTGGAACAGCAGGGAATAGGGTGAGCAAGCGTAGAAACCTCTGGCATTTCCATCGCTGGGGAAAGACTCTTGTTCTTGTGGGTGTGGGAGGGATTCCCCCCCTATGGTTAGAGTCAGGCTAGAGGGCTGTTCATTCATGGAGGGAGTTTGGGTGGATAAGCCACTGCTGTCAGCAAAAATGGTGACTGGTGGAGTTTACGTGTCTCAGTGCTGTATTCTAGCTCTGGGCGATGCAGTGGCAGAAGCTACAGTGAGTCTTTAACCGTTCTCCAGCCACAGGCCGGATGTGAGAAGTGGGGATTCAGGAACCACTGGTGGAAACAACCTAGGATGTCCACAATATTCCCTGTTCAAAAGGCTTGTTGATGCTGCTAGGTATTCTAACATGAAACAAAAAAAATCATAATTTTGTGTGTATTTATTTCACATGAAGAATAGAATTTGTAAATGTGTGCAAGTGAATACAACCGAGGGTCATTGGCTATTTAAATATGTGGAGAAAGCACAGTGCATTCTCTCCTGTCTGTTTGAAATAGTATTTCTGAGGTTTTGTTCTTTGGAATAACGGTGTTCTTTGTGCTCTAAATGTATCTTTGTATAGGACTAGCTAAGACTTAATGGCACACTGAAGCATACATTATAATTATTAAGTGCGACGCAATTTTTTTTTTAACAAAATAATTAATCTACAAAATAATTAATGACGGAAAAACCTTAGTTGTCGGATTTAAAAACATGCATAAAACATTCTGTTTGTGTGAGCAAATGTGTCCCTCCTCCAAATAAGCCTTGGTCCGGGGGGCAAAAGACTCTCATTACTTTTAATACCTTTAAAGCAAAATCAGATGAAACGATGAGAAATAGAGGAATATGAGGAACATCGTGGTAAACTTTATTAAACTTAATTAGTGTCAACGTCGCTTATTGGGGAGGTTCACGTTCATAATGGTCATTCTCTACAGAGGAGCTTACACTGCCGCTGCAGTGCAAATGATCTCAAAGGCTTTTTCCCCAGTAATCGCTGGCTAATTTATGCTTTGATGTCGTTTGAGTATAGCATCTTAAGTCTGAGGGCGCACTGCATGTGTTTATTCGGTTTATGGTGCCTAAATAATCCCTGCCTCTTACCAAAAGACCTTTAACAACAATTAACGAGCATGGACACGGAGTGCCGCAGACAGATGCATAATGAGGCAGATAAAACGATCCCACTGCGAATCCTCAAGCCCAGCCTGCCCGTAGTTGCTTTCCAGCCATCTACTACAACTACAAGGAAATCTCTATCAAAAAGCATCCTTGGTGTCAACTTGTTTATTTCTTCTGAGAGATTTTGTAAACAGTTTGAATGTTCAGAAATGGGTTTTCATATCTCATTTTGACCGTACATAATCACATGACTGTATCTGGAGGCAATAGGGAAGACCCAGAAATCGTAAGATGGCTATCATTAAGTGATTTAAATTCACTTGGGTATCCCATTTCTAATAGACTTCAGAGTTTGCCATAAATTTAAATATTGTCAACAGCTTGATAATTGTGTTGAGTAGAAGTTCAATGTTCAGTAAAGCAACAATGGAAGAGCTATGGCCTTTTAAGGCCTGAGGCATAATGCTGAACAATCACAAATGAATGTAATGTTCTGGTGTCCAAAAGCTTTCAGACTCACATGCCGTGACATGGAGAAGTTCGGTCTGTTTTTTTCAGGGCAAGTCAGAGACAATAAGAAGCAAAAGGACTCATTAGCCCCTGAGATAGGGGTACCCGTGCAACCACTGTACAAAGTAAATACAAATAATATGCATATCAGCCAATCTGTATCGGCCAACACATGACACAAGAAAGCATCCTTCTAATGGTTTTCTTTCATTTCCTTGAAAAATATTGTCAAGAAAAATGACTGCATCCTGAATTCATGAGAGATGAGAGAGCCAGTGAATCAGCCGATAGAGCAGACGAACAGACCCGGTTCACCTTCTGGCTCAACCTCTTTTTCAAGTGCAGAGATGAGAGGGGGGCCTGGGCTTCATAACCTTCTTTAACACTGCGGGGACCCACTGTGCAGGACTTAACCTAGCAATATTCATTCTGGGAAACGGTCATTTGGGCCTCAAGACAGTGTTTTAGAAATGCTTAATATGGCGGAGGTGATAGCGAGCATCTGTGCACAATATCATGACAATAAGGAAGAGCGAATGAGATTAAACAGAGACTCGCCTCGAAAAAACAGCCACACGGCATTTAAAGCTTAATAACAGGCCTTTATTTGGCCCTAAATTCTTCAGCTTCCAGGAGTTAATGAGCCATTAGTGTATCATTGCTAACACTTATCCGGCATAACCTTCACAAATACAAACATTAATGGAGTCAACAAAACAACAAGCAGTTACTGCCTTTCCACAAACCCCTGTTGTTGTTACACTGTTGGCCAAACGTTGCCTTTTCAGGGGTCTCTTAACAGAACTTTGCATTGCAGGGAAGTAAAGCTGTGTGATTAAGCTTTCTTTATCCATAGTCCCAAGAAACGCATCTGTTTCTGTTCCTTCTCCAACAACAGGTCTGAACCAAACAGGAGTGGAATAGAGATGGGAAGTTTGCTTTTGCTTAGTTTAACACACTGAGCAGCGTGAGTCCAGTTGGCTGCCTTGGAATGGAGATTTTTTTTTCTAAAGTACGAGTTTAAAGACCCTAGCCAAGTTTACTTTGCACCAGCCACCCGGGTAAGGAGGGGCCCTGGGGGGTGAGAGTGGAGGAGATGAGGTGGAGCTGCTCTGGGGAACATGAAGGGGATCAACACTAACCCCCGAGGACAGGCCAGTTCCCCCATCAGGAAAGAGGCCAGCCCTCACCATCCCTCGTGGTTTCCTTCACAGGTCACTTCCATGGACCCTACGTGTTCACTGTAGTCTGCTAACCCCCCCCCCCCCCTGCCCCAACCCAAGACTTTTCAGTTCTCAACTCCGCTCGGCTGTAGTCCTGTCCGGGCAGGCAGACGAATGGACATCCCTTAACAGGCAGCAGCGGCGGCACCAGGGCTGCTAGCCTGTAATTAGCTCGGACAGCTCAGGCTTGGAGAGAGGCAGCCGGGCTATATCATAATGAGCTCAGCTGGGATTAGGAGGACAGGGCAGGGGGGTGAGCAGAGGGAAAAGCAGAAGAGGGGGGCGTAGGGGGGGGGGGGGGCAAGTACCAGAAATCTGGCCTCTGCCTACTGCAGCATCACAGAGGTCCGGAGGGAGGCAGCTGGGAAGACAAGTAGGAAGAGGGGAAAAGGAGGGTACAGAGGCGTAGGAAAGAGGAGTGATAGGTGAGGAGAGGTGAAGGCTAGGGGAGATAGGGGGGAGGAAGAGTGTGGCTTTAGGCCAAGCTTTGTGTAGCATCATAGAGGGTCAGCCTTAGTTGTACGGCTACTGGGGCTTCTTTAGATCAAACAAGACGCTGGCTATACTACAGCCAGACCCAGACTCAAACACAAAGACAAGAGGAAAGGAAGAGAGAAGGAAAGACTAACCAACAAAGAGAGAATTTAAATGAAAAGCATCACTTGCAAAAAGTCATTTTGTAAGAAAAACTCCACATTGTGGGTCAAAGAGCGGGTCCAGCAGGTTGAGTTGAGGAAGGACTACTTGAAAAATATCACGTCAAAAAGTGAAACAGCAGCTTTCTGCGTTATTAAGTTATTAATGGATTACAGAAACATGCGTTACTCTCTTACTCAAACACACAGCTTACATCACACACTCAGTCCTAGGGTTAGGGTTAGGGTTTTAAAATGCTGCTTCTAAAATGTATACATTTAGCAGTTTGCACGTTGGGTGGCTAATTTCTATGTATGTTTGAAGGTTGTGCCGTGTGACAGCTGTTGACCTAACATCACTACTAGGTCAACATTTGAGCTAATACCACTACCACAGATTACTCAATTAAATAGGCTATAAAGTATCTTATTGACACTCACTTAGCAATAGGACCACAGTTTGGCATAAATGTTCCATTAAAAATGCAATTATTTCACAAAGACACAGCCAGGGATTCTGATAATGTGATTTTTCTTCCTGCACTTTTATGTGTGAATTTTTGGGCAGCCAATTTGACAAATGAGTCTAATGATCTTGCTTTGGCCCCTGCTGGCTGGTAATGATGTGGAGGGCTAGGCGGATGCTGTGAAGTTGGGAAGGGCACACTCAAATGTTAACACCCAGAAAACAAGAAGGGACAGTGGGAGTGCGTATACACGTGTAAGAGAGAGGAAGACAGTTTTTAAAAGACACACTACAGGGTTGGTGTTATCTCTGTTTCAGACGGGAAACTTTCACAGCAGGTGACTTACTTTTCAGTGCAAAGTTTCCTGTTCAGGTTTTTTAAGTAGGCCAGTTCATTCCACACTCCGTCACTGTTCTCCTGTCTGAGCTGCCACGGTTCTGCACGCTGCGTCCTTCCACCTGGTCTGGAGACAAAGGTACAAAATGTAGAGGCAAGCAAAAGCCTACATGTAAATTGATCACTTATAGCACACACAAACATGTAAAGCAAACATACTAACAAGGGAAGATTGTTGGCGGTGTATATCATCTCGCTGCCTCTGGTCAATTCACAAGGGGTATCGAGGCCCCTTAGTCTCACTCTGCTTTAGTTATTCAGCCATCTTTAGCAGTATTCAAATGAGAGGCCTTGACTCTGACATTTCGGTGGCAAATCATGTTCACACGTATGCATGTTTGTTAAAGCCCAGGGCACTGCCCGTGTGGCGGGGCGTCGGACCATTCCCTGTGTGCCATGCAAATGTAAATAATGGCGAAAAACACACACTCGCAAACGAGGTCATTCAAATGTCTACACCTCACTTATGAATACTTAATGACACTTTGTGCTCAGTGGCTGCCCCCTGCATTGAACTTCCCCTTCAACACACACACACACACAATGTCCCTACAGGTCTCCACTGCATCCCTGTTCACATCGTCAATGAGTCATGACGCATTCAGTTCTAATCAGCCTTTCAGAAACACACATAATACAATTTGTGTCACCCACAAACACATTCTACAGTTTTACTCAATCAATGAGCTAACGGTTTGGAAATGGATTGTGGGGTCCCTACTATTGCAAAGGGCTCTTTTCCCGTGGTCATTATTGACAGTGCAGACACAGCCACGCTACGCTAATACTACTTAAACCCTGGTGCCCGGAGTTGGAGGCTACTGAGGAACAGCAAATGTTTTCATTTAATACCGCTAATGCCCCTGTGAGCAATTTAGAGCCCTTGAACTTCTTGGTAGTGTGTGTCCATGAGTGAATATGTGTGCTATCTGTGGGTTTAGGGTTAGTTTCCCAGAGTGAAAAACCTACTTAATAGATCATCTTGCTGTGTAGTCACAGAGATTGATACACTTTTGCTCATTCTACAGCCAAGCACACAGTGTATTCACCCTGAGCCATCTTAAGACCGCCTAGAGCTGTAAAAGTACATGATATTTTACCCACAGCTCGGTTTCAATTCTCTCTCTGTGATTTTTTTAAAGATGTAATGTATCAACTGCATTCCTTATGAAAGGTGTATGAAGCTTTATTAAGTCACGGTAAAGGATTTTTAAGCGTTTTAATTTGTTTACAGTGGGCCTAAAAGCTGTTGAACATGAAACCATGAGAGAGCTATCTTCTTCAGGCCTCAGCGCTTCCTCCCCAATGGTATCCTAGTTTCCATTATTAAGCAGGAGGAAATAGAGAGAACTTTTCCACGCTGCTGCGGCTAATTGCTCCGATTCAGGGGGAATCTGTTTATGGGCGCAACTTTGATCAGAGTACGGATGCTTTAATAACCTTTAATTTTATTTGCTCACCCTCATCATCGCCAGTCTGATTAAAAAACTTTTTCCCTTCTCTAATATAAATACGAAGTTGGCTTTTTTCCCCCTCTCCTCCATGCCATTTTGGGAGAATATCGTGGTAATGGTGAATGGCAGGGTGGTTTCACTGGGACCGGCTAACTGCGCACCACCTGCATGTTAATGAGCCAATGGACGCTACGTCTGCTTTTTGATTGGCTGATAGCTCTATCACGGGTGGGACTGGTTACTTATATTAGTGACGTAATTCAGCAGCTGATAAATAAATCAACGCATTTTTTAATCCCTGATAATAAGAGTTAAAGATTGATATCTTGACAAATAATTATGTCTAAGACCAATATATTTTTGTATATTAACTGAAGTATTTGTAAGTACAGGTGAGGAGGTATTCTTTACTTATGATGCAACCAATAGTTTTAAGACCTGCTGTTCATATATAATCATGTGTTTACTTGTTCACGGTAGGAACATTTGTGAACCTTTGACTGTCTGCCCATCTTTTTGCAGTGCAGAACAATTCTTAATGATGACATGCAACTCCTGATGGTCCAAATGCCCAGCACCACATGGCCAAGTGTATGTTTACTTTGTTTGAAAGAGAGAAAAAAAGCCAAGAATCCTGTAAATATAAAAATAGGCAAGATTTTTTCTCTGTCTTGATGCAAGGTTTAATCCGTCTCTTAAATCATCCTTTAACTTCAATAACAAGTGTTTCTATGTTTTTATTGTGTTATCTTCTAATGTCCTGAGTGTAAAGGTAACAGATCCAGGACACTGGCATAAGTGTGTGGGATGTAAGGGGGCGGGAACATCGTAGTCTTATCTTTTGGTCCTGCACACAAAAGAGGAACAAAAACGACCCCCCGCATCTTTCCAAAAAGGCAACAACACAGCATGGAAGCTACCGGGAGATCCCTAACAAGCTCGAAATGCAATGAGACTCGACGCCTATCCCCACTGACTTGTTAGGGCCCTGATTTCCCAGCACTAATGGGAGTATTTAAGTCATTTTCTATTGTCTCTCATTCAGGCTGGCATTACCCCAGTGGGTGTAACAGCTATTTAAGGATGGGGCTTAATGCCAAATGAATGCCAGGATCATAACATTGAGTGACTGGCTGGTGCCATGGAGGGCTCTGACTGAAAAGGGCAAAGCTGCTTATTGGATCAATTTGATGTCAAATCAGTAATCAAATACAAATACACTGACACTGACACAACTGGATTTGTAGATATTGGTAGCTTTCTACCCATAACCCCATTGCCTTATCACATAAACACTTTTTTTCCCCCCATCACAAAATCAAGGCAGTGTTTGACCAAAGCATTTATTTCAATGCATTTTGATAACCTGCAAAAACGTGGAACAGAAGCACATTTTGATGTAGACTGAGAGTTTTCTCTCTCTACATCTCTCCGTCTTTGTTCCCACTGTCTGAGACACATGCTGTTGAGCCGCGCTGAGCTGACATGAGCCGAGTCGAGCCCAGCGCTGAACACGCTCCCTCACTCTCTTCACTTTCACACGGGCTCACATTGCACTGCTGTTTTCTTTAATTAACCCGGAGAGAAAACAGCTGACGGGGTCAACACTTAGCTCCCGTGCGGCCACCAAACATATGCACCTTTAGTTACATTTTTTTAAATTGACTCCCTAATGCTGTTGGAGAAAAGAAACAGAAAAAGTGGGCAAAGACTGGTGGAGACAATGGAGAGGAAAGGCTCTCATGTTAATGACACTTTCCAGCACATTTTCCGCTTTGTGTAAAAATCCTGTGGTTCCTGGTGAAGATAACAGGTTGAAGGCAGGAAATGGACTTCTCCCCTCCTCAACTTCCCTCCTCCCTCCACAGGCCTTCTCAAACACCTTGCACCCCCCCAGGACCAGACACCTCCAGCCTCTGGCTCTCACATCCTAATGAACGCTGAGGGAGAAGAGACGTAGAAGCGCACAAAGACTTGGCACAAAACGTCCCAAATTGACTGGGCTTAAAACCTTAGAGCTTTTCAAAGGCAAAGGAAGGTATTTCTTCCTACTTTCCCAAATCCAGCACTCAGGCCTTGTCAGACAACATGTGGAGAGCAATGAGTCCCTTAGACTATTTGTGAGTAGTTTCAGAGGGTTGTAGCATTTCACAAGGGCATTCAACATAAGGCAAGGTGAGTTATGTGCTTAGAAACATCTCTCGCTGCCTGCTGCTGGGTGGAGCTGGAAGGTATCCAAGTTACTTTGTGTAAGCATGCAGAGGGATTTCAGGCATTTACTACGTGCTCACCAATATGTCCGGTGTGTTGTGTGAGATTATCAATCGATCAATCAATCAATCAATCACATATTATTATAGATTTTAAGCCCAATATCAATTATATAATTTAATTGTACTAATATAATAACTAATACTAATACAAAAAGTTAACATACATATATTTTTAAGTATCAGTCTGAATGTTAGAAAATATAATGTTTATATATACAGTGGGGCAAAAAAGTATTTAGTCAGCCACCAATTGTGCAAGTTCTCCCACTTAAAAAGATGAGAGAGGCCTGTACCTTTCATCCTAGGTATACCTCAACTATGAGAGACAAAATGAGAAAAAAATGTTTTTACCAAAAAGTTCTATTTTGGTTTCATCTGACCATATGACATTCTCCCAATCCTCTTCTGGATCATCTAAATGCTCTCTAGCAAACTTCAGACGGGCCTGGACATGTACTGGCTTAAGCAGGGGGACACGTCTGGCACTGCAGGATTTGAGTCCCTGGCGGCGTAGTGTGTTACTGATGGTAGCCTTTGTTACTTTGGTCCCAGCTCTCTGCAGGTCATTGACTAGGTCCCCCCGTGTGGTTCTGGGATTTTTGCTCACCGTTCTTGTGATCATTTTGACCCCACGGGGTGAGATCTTGCATGGAGCCCCAGATCGAGGGAGATTATCAGTGGTCTTGTATGTCTTCCATTTTCTAATAATTGCTCTCACAGTTGATTTCTTCACACCAAGCTGCTTACCTATTGCAGATTCAGTCTTCCCAGCCTGGTGCAGGTCTACAATTGTGTTTCTGGTGTCCTTTGACAGCTCTTTGGTCTTGTCCATAGTGGAGTTTGGAGTGTGACTGTTTGAGGATGTGGACAGGTGTCTTTTATACTGATAACGAGTTCAAACAGGTGCCATTAATACAGTTAACAAGTGGAGGACAGAGGAGGCTCTTAAAGAAGAAGTTACAGGTCTGTGAGAGCCAGAAATCTTGTTTGTTTGTAGGTGACCAAATACTTATTTTCCACCATAATTTGCAAATAAATTCTTTAAAAATCAAACAATGTGATTTTCTGGATTTTTTTTTCTCATTCTGTCTCTCAGAGTTGAGGTATACCTAGGATGAAAATTACAGGCCTCTCTCATCTTTTTAAGTGGGAGAACTTGCACAATTGGTGGCTGACTAAATACTTTTTTGCCCCACTGTATATGAAAAGAAAATGAAGATGGATCCAAGTGGATATCAACAGTCTTGCAGGTGCCGCCAAAAACAAACTGTATGTTGGGCCGAACCACAGCATAAGGCACATAGGTCCATTTTGTCACATTATTGAAGTCACTTTTTAACTGAACATCCAACAGAGTACTTACAAGCCCTTTGATTTCTCCATCTCCTTCAGCTGCTCTCTGACTGTCTTGTAGTTGCTCTGAATCAGACCCAGGCGTTCACGGCGCTTATCGTGAGCCTTCCTCAGCTCTTCATTCTCCTCGATCTGTAACACACAGCGACAAGATATTTTTTTTCTCAAAAAGTTGTACATGTCAAATGGCACATAAATTAACTGAAATGCGGAGTAGGCCTCCTTCACACCGGCACAGCAGTGTGGCAGGGAAGCTGAGAAAAGCCCCTCACCCTCTACATATTTAAACTGGTGTACAGCTGAAACACCTTGACAGAAAGCAGCAGGTTTCTTCTCTCTCCTCACCTTTCTCCCTGACAAGTGCTTCCACTCTCACCGGGCAACTGAGACATCATTAAGGGACGACATTTACACCACGAATCAATGATGCCACAGAACACCGAGCAGACACACACTCGAAACTCACTCACTGGAGTTACTAACTGATAACCAGCATGTGTTGTGTTGGAGGGGGCTGTAGCGGTGGGTTGTTGCTGACACTGTTGTTGACAGCTATTAAAACCCTGCAAGATTGGGCTCCGGCTTTAAAGAAGGAGTAAGGGAAGCAACATATAGATTTTTCTTGTCAGGGGCACCCCTCCTCCCCATCACACTGACCTTAACAGCGAGGGCGATGGAGAAAACACTTTCAAAAAGGCAGGACAAACAGAGGTGGAAAGAGAGCAAAGGCAGAGAGAAAGGCGTCGGATGAAAAAAGAAGGAAGAGGAAGAGAGAGAACAGAGAAATTAGAAAGGGAAGAGAGAGAGAGAGAGCAGCGCAAAAGAGAAAGTGAAAGGGAGAGTGCAGGACAGGTTTCTGCTTGAGTGGCCAGGGCTGGGGAGAGTTGTCGAGCGCTTTCTGAAGGGAAGGAGCTTGTTTACTGCTGATATGACACGGCTGCCCTGCAGAGAGGGAAATGCGAGCCCTCAGCCCTGTTATTATTAACAAGGACAAAGAGAACAGGGAGAGCGCACAAACATTCACCGGACACACAACAGGTACACACACACACACACACACACACACACACACACACACACACACACACACACACACACACACACACACACACACACACACACACACACACACACACACACACACACACACACACACACACACACACACACACACACACACACACACACACACACACACACACACACACACACACACACACACACACACACACACACACACACACACACACACTGTGACAAGTATGGATTTTTCCTGGTGCGGATTATTCACAGAGGACATCTGCAAGACATCCTCGGCCCCTTCAAGCTGCCCCCAACCTCTCAAAAACAAGGCTCTAATGAAAGGGGCCAGACCAGGGCAGTGTTAACGGGTGGAACTAGGAGCTGGGGGAGGACACAGAAGAGTTGAGGCTGACTGATGGAGGGGTTGAGGCGGGGCAGGATGGAGCAAGTGGCAGGGCATTAGCCACATCATGGCTTCCCAGGCTCCTTACAGCGCTTCCCCTGGGCAGCCCAGTTCTGGTCATCAGGCCACAGACCCTTGCCCACAGATCAATACACGCCCTTACTCAGCCAGCATACACATCTGTGGACGTTCTCAAGCTGAAAAATAATTACACAGCAACAACTACTGTTTACTTGAAAGTGTGCGGAAGAGAAAAAAAGAGGCCATTATTATGAGAATTGTTTGTTTGTCTGCTGCAGTTAGACGCTAAGGTCAAAATGTCAATGGTACAGGCTGGTGTACCCAATTTGAAAGGCAGTCTTTTGGAAAGAATTGGAAAGGATCAAGTGGAGAACGTGGAACTGGACTGAGTGATGAACTGTAGTCGCAGATGTAGCTGATGGAGGTCATTTTGCTCAATGCCAGATCAAAGCAAAGGACGTTACCAATACACCACGCTCTGAACTTAAGCTTTCATTCATGTGGCCACTGATGTTAGATGCCAATCACAGACTTCCTGTGCATACCTTTGCTAAATGCCCCTCAACTGGCAGACACGTAAATGGCACCATTAACTAAGACAGTCATGCGTGTGGTCTGAATCCACACTGAGCATTAACGTCCGACTAGGTGTCTGCCAGTGATGTAATTCAGACACTCCAGATCTGACAAGAAAATGATGCCTAATGTGTTCCTGGGATTGTGTTCAAAGGGAGATGACCTCTGCATAATCACTCACTCACTCACTCACTGGTCAGCCTGCAAGATGGAAAGGAGAAAGAAAGGAGCAAAGCTTCTTGGTAAAGTCAAATTAAACGAGGTTTGTGTCAGTGGAATATATACTATTCCGATATATAACAAGAGAAAGTTAAGGTATTTTTGGGAATGAAGAATAATGGGAGAAAGACCTCATAGATCATGTGAAGGTTAAAGGACCAATAAAGCTGATTTGTTTAAGGTGAAGGAAAAAAATGCTTTATCCACTTTCACCAGAGCAGCTCATCTCCTGCTGCTTCACTGCCCACGCACGCTCTGTTCGTGTGTGGACACATAGGTATTTGTGTGTGAAAGACACTATAAGAGAAGGTCATGGAGGAGGCAGTGGCAGCGGTAGTGCAATTGAACCCTTTGGAGACCGTGACTGTAACACACCTTTGAACAGCGCGGCATCTGATAGCAGCAATCATATATAAGATAGTGGAGGGCCGGCGCAACAAGCAGTGTCTGTGTATTCCTCCACGCTATCAGCTGGACACCACTATGTCATTGAATGTGCCCAATTCAGCAAACAATCCCTTCTGGTAAGTCATTGGAGGAAACAGTGATATTATCACAGAAAATGCACCAACGAATGATGATTGTAGGCTGCAGGAATCATAAAGTTAGAAGGACTGTAAAGAAGAGTAGGGGGATACATTGATTAAAGCTGATGAGAGAAAAGGAAAATACATTATGAGTATTCATCCCTGTAAGCTAGTTACCTTCAACTGCAGCAGCTCCTCAAGGTCTTGAATCCTCTGTTCCGCGCCTCTTCCCAACTCCACACTGCTGGCTGGGGACAGAGACCTGGATCGCTGCACTGGTGCACCCTGGGATAGGTAGGCAGAGAAGCACTGGGGTGAGAACTCGAGCACACTTCACTTACGGGCACAGAGCCATGCAACAATTAACATCTGCAGAAAACACTGAGTGAATGCCAATAATGGAATCATTCATGTTCATTCCATTCCCCTCTCACCTTAGGGGTAAAACATGCACATTGTCTCCGTCGGTACACACATATGCACACAAACAAACACGCTATCAGAGGAATAAAGCAAGCGGGCTGGAGCAGCAGTCCGCAGAAGCTGAAGGGAGGAGGTTCAGATCTGTGTGTGTGAGTATGTGTGTGTTTGGAAGTGGGAGAGCGGCAAAGGTTTCTCCCTGCGACTGGCTAATGAGTATGTTCATTTCCATTTACATTGTTTCTTTGACAATAATGATGTCCCATTAGGGAGACTAAAGGGGCTATAGATTCCAGAATGTGCTGGGCTTCATTACAAGAGGTGGGCAGGGAGGCCGCTCTAATTGCTCTACCAGGGGCCTCCAGGTTACACTTGATAGGACAACTGGAAGAGCCGCCATTTGGGGGGGGGGGGGGGGGGGGGGACGGTTTGCTTTCCAGCCTCTTCTGTAGAAATAAATAAAGGAGTGCTGGGGCTGCGCTGGAGAAAAAGCAGTGGGAACAATATGCTAGTGGAATATGAATATGGGAGGAGAGGAGGCCCCCCGCGGTGCCAGGCAGGGCTGACCAGATGGCAGGGTAAAATATGCAATGCCACTAAACGTACAACAGTCCTTGGGCTGGAGTGGTTGAGGAATGAGGAGGGTTATGATAGGACGGTGGATCAATAAGCTCCCATCTGGGGAAAATGTGTACCGATGGCTGCTGAAGCATTACGGTTTTTAGAGTTACTTAGTAGTAGAAACGGCAAGTGTATTTCAATAATACAGCATTCATTTAAACGTTTTAATGATAATAAAGAAAGTAACTATGGATATGATATAACTTGAACTCTCTTTCAATAGAGTAAGAGAAACATTTTTATTTTAGTTGAAACAAACTGTAAGGATTTATATCAAGTTGTTTAAGAGGAAAGAAGACAGTCAACAATGTTGTCCGACTCCGTCTCCTTAATCACGTCTCCTGTGTATCCTTTTTGTTATAGTATCTTTTCCATGGGTATCAAATTTGAATCCTTCACGGGAGAGGCGAACCCTGTCCGTAACAATGAAAACAATTAAGGACATAATTGCCTTAATGTCTATAAAAATCCCGGCCAAAATTGGGGTTGATATTATCAACATAAATGAGGGTTATAACGATACTTCATTCATATTTATGTCACTTGTCTAGCAACATTTTTTAATCTCCTTTAATCCCTATTAATACATGTGTTGACTAATTTGCATTTGACAAAACATGGATGAAAAAGAAGTATGCAAGAGTGTTTGGGAATGTGCCCTAGAGCTACAGTTGACTTCAGTGACCTGGTGTGCCCGGTTCAGCTATCATGCCTGCATGGGAACCAACCATGTGTTCTAACTCAGCCTTAATGACTCTATGCAACTAATTAGCAGATTGATCTGCATATTCCTGATGAGTGGCAGGCCAACTGGCTTAGCCTGTATGTGCATGGGGGACACTGAGAGGCCAAAAGGGGAATCCAAATCAAGTGGAAGCCCTAAACTAGTAGCAGTGAAGACAACTAACTATAAAGTATGACCTGAATGAAGGATTCATTCTAATTAGGGTTTTGGTGGATTTATTTCAGCTGAATATTAATAATAATAATAATAATAATAATAGATTTAATTTGATAGCGCTTTTACAGGTGCTCAAAGACGCTTTACAGAGTAATAGTGAAAAGAAAAGAGAAGAAAGGAACAACAAATAAATATATAGTTAAAGTTAAAGTCAAATAATACAAAAACAATCACACATGAAAAGCCAGATTGAAGAGGTGAGTCTTTGTGAGTTGTTTGAAGGTGGTGAGGTCGGTGCAGTCTCTGATGGGTTGTGGGAGTGAGTTCCAGAGGGAGGGGGCAGCGACGGAGAAGGCTCTGTCCCCCCAGGTCCGGTGATTGGTGCGGGTGGGGATGGATAGGAGGTTGGCTTCTGATGAGCGGAGGCAGCGGGAAGGGGTGTGGTGGTGCAGCAAGTCTGTGAGGTAAGGGGGGGTGGGGGCTGGTTGTTGAGGGCTTTGTAAGTAATGAAGAGGATTTTGAAGTGGATTCTTTGACGGACATTCCATCAAGAATCGGAATATTCCATCAAGAAACTGCCGTTTGCTTTTGACAAACGCCTGAGATTTGGCGCAGATGTTCTCTCTGGTCCAGTTGGACGCCTGTCTGCTACACGTTCACTCGACACATGAATGCTTTCTGTCTGTGTTGGAAGCTCTATGTTGTGACACCGTTGTTAATGTTCCACAAGACACGCCTGAAAGATAACAAGCTGAGAACACGAGGCACAGAAAGACGCGCCCCGCTCTCTACCTCCGCTCGGCAGCTGCTTGGCGGCCATGACCTGACCTGTGCATCGCACCCTGTAATGGCTCTGCAACACGAGAGTGCAACGCTGATGGAAGGGAGGGGGGCATACAGTAAGAGGGAAATGAGGAGAGAGGCCCAAATCTAAACAGAGTGTCTATGCAAGCAGCAGCAGTAATACACTTTCTGAGTGGTCAGTGTCACTGGCTGAGGAGCAAAGAAGAAGCATTTCATCTGCTGCTGCCTCCCTCCCTCGTCCAGCCTCTCTCTCCATCTACCAGAGAGAGGGGTCACTGTCATCAATGGGGCTTCTTATCATCGCAAAAACCGAATGAGTGCATCTGGAGCTCTAAAAGCTGAACTTTTTCAGCTTATAGGTCGAAGAGGAATGTTGATGACCAGTCGAGGACAAGACACATACATACATAGAGAGACAGACTTCTAAGTGCAAAACATACATATACACAAACTCATGTTCTCCGACATCTTTGAAAAGGAGCAGAAACTCTACTTATGTGGCACCATTCCAAATGGATTTGAATGTACGAAATAAAAATGAATGTAACTTTTATTAATCACTAAGGTTTTAACAATTGTTCTACAGCATGTAGAACATTGCATGTTTTGAACCACGGTGAACTGCTCGTCGCCTCGGCCAATAATCACATTTCACTTTCGGTACTTACTAGAAACAGCTGCAAATGGGGTCCTAGGTGGAAGCGGTGGGCTGCACAGAAGGCTCATCTCATCAGCTTTTGACCTTGTAGACTGGTATTATTGTTTAAATGGAGGGTAATGATGCATAACAGGTTTATGGCCTCTTAGGAGCAACTACATATTCGGATATTACCCAACCAATAGCGACAACTACTCAAGATGCTCACTTTTTTTTTTATAACGTTAAAGGTCGAAAAGGATTTCTGGAGTTGACATGATACCTAAAGCTATTGAACTAAGGTTTTACAAGTGGTTTGACTGTGTAGACTAGGGAGCATTAGGTATTGTATATAGCCGGTGGCTGCTTAAATAAAGAGTGTTAGCCCACTCCTCCTGTAGCAGCCTTAGAAGCATAGCTGCTTTATAATCATCACTCAGGGAGAAAAGCAAAAAGTGTTCAGAATGAAAAAGAACCTGAACTATGGAAACTGAATCTAAAATCAGATCTTAAACATGAATTCACTTTTATTAGAAGTTATTTAATGTAAGTCTTTTCCTTTGTCAATCCTTCTCTATTTTTCATTTGAAATGATATTGTACAAAACCGAATGAGTGAATAAAATAAAAAATATTGATTTGAACAAATATTGAACAAATACATGTTTCAGTTCAGGGTTCCATGGGAGCAAGATAGATTTGCAATTTTGATTCAATCCCTGCTGACCCTCTCTCTATATGGCCAAGCTTCTGTTTTTATGAACGGCAGATTTTAAAATCCATTTGTAAATGTATGTACGCCACAGATGTGTGTTTATGTGGTAAGGGTCAGGAGCAAGAATAACTACAGTTTTATTAGGTTGCGCACATTGGTATAACACACTGATTCACATGTTAAAGCAATCAGAATATGATCCATGTTTTGATTAGTCGAACAAAGAATCAAAAATGTTTTGTGTAGAAAATAGTCCCACACTAATTTAAAGTATTGGCAGAATAATCCAAAAATAATAAATAATAGGTGCATCAAAACAGACGGATTGTGTGTGTGTGTGTGTGTGTGTGTGTGTGTGTGTGTGTGTGTGTGTGTGTGTGTGTGTGTGTGTGTGTGTGTGTGTGTGTGTGTGTGTGTGTGTGTGTGTGTGTGTGTGTGTGTGTGTGTGTGTGTGTGTGTGTGTGTGTGTGTGTGTGTGTGTGTGTGTGTGTCCTAGGGCGAACATCACAGAGTATCCCGAAAATGGAAGCACATCAAATCATGTCAATACTGTTTATGTATTTTGCGCAATATAAATGCATTACATGTATAAACTGCCTGAACCAAAGCACCTCCAATAAAGCTTTAATGAGGACAGCTGTATAAATCAAACAATGTGTCTCCAGGCCAGCTTTAAAGTGAGTGAGGCCATCTAGAAGCATGTCCTGCCAAACTTATGAGTTGAATACAGAGAAGATCAAAAGCTTCTTTCTTGTTCATAATGTACTGTTGAAGCGGTAAATTAGCCAGTGCCTGAGCCCAAGGCATGCGTGAAACCAGTTGCACACGCCGGCCCGCTCACAGTAGGAGGGGCGTGTGTGTGTGTGTGTGTGTGTGTGTGTGTGTGTGTGTGTGTGTGTGTGTGTGTGTGTGTGTGTGTGTGTGTGTGTGTGTGTGTGTGTGTGTGTGTGTGTGTGTGTGTGTGTGTGTGTGTGTGTGTGTGTGTGTGTGTGTGTGTGTGTGTGTGTGTGTGTTGAGGAGTTCAGGACAAAGGTTCGCAGAAGCAGAGTCTGATAAATCACATGATTCTCAACAGACCATTTCCTTCATATCTCTTCTCTATGGCTTTGATCTAATCTGTGCAAAGTGGTAATGGTAGTGTGGGGCTGTAAGCTGCTCACCCACGTGCTATCTCTGACATAATTGGCAGTACCGGGTGCAAACCTACCTGCTGTCCTCTGACGGAGCTGGTGGGTCTCCGATGAAGGGTCTTATCCTCTGGCCTGGGATCTGAGCCTAGGGTGGGGTTCCGGTCAGAGTCAGGGCTAGACCTCTGAGCTGCAGCATCAGCCTGCTCCGTCACCACCGCCTGTAACAACAGAGACAGGGCATGTTTGTTTGGGTTTTTAAGTAAGAAAAACAGGCTGATTAGTGCAGAAAACAACGGAAAATGGATAAAAACTAGTTGCAAATCCAGAGTTGTAGTGAATCGGTTTGCTTCAAGATAACTTGTGGCATTGCTTACCGATCGATTTGAATTGGCACGTGTTTATATGAGTGTTTGTGTGTATGATATAAGAGTTATTTTAAGCTTAGATTGTTTTAAATATGTTCAACATGTGTCATATTCAAAATGGATATTGTTCTGATGAAGAAACAAAAAAGTTATAAAAAAAATGCAGTAGTTCCAGCTTAACCACAACCTTGAATAAACTAATAATCAAACTGATTCATAGCCAATATTCACTGTCAAATCTTTTTTTTTGGCTGTTGAAATCCAAACCAAACTGTGAAGACATTCAGTAACTTCTTTGAGCATATCATAATGGTAAATTACGACGGAGTGTTAGGGCCACACTTAGAAGAAAAAAAACTGAGAGATTTCGAGAATAAAGTCATAGTTTCATAAGTGACTTGAGAAGCGGACTTGGAGGAGATTGTCTCCTTTCTGCAGGAGGAAATGTCTGCTTCTGGCCGACTACATTACATTACATTTAAGTTAATACATTACATTGCATTCGACCAACAAGATACAAACTTGAAGAAAACAGAATCATAAGTACATCAGGTTTCATAGAGCCAAACATTTCAAGTGCTACTCAACTGGCTACAGATAAGCCAGTCCTTTATTAGTATATAAGTGCTTTGTTAGAAATTATTTCTTACTAATTCTTTATTAGTAGCCTAATTCTATCGCTCGAAGTGGAGTCGAACGAGATTGAGTTTTCAGTCTGCGCCGGAAGATGTGTAATCTTTCTGCTGTCCTGATGTCAATGTGGAGCTCATTCCGATTCCACTCCAAGGCTATGGTTCGACTCCTTCTGGATCCAAAGCCTTGATTACAAGTCTCATCGTTTCTTGTGAAACAACAAATGCCCTTTGAACAGCTCGTAGATGTAAGCCTTGTAGTCGGCCAGAACCAGCCATTTCCTCCTTCAGAAAGGAGACAATCTCCTCCAAGTCCGGTTGGTTCTTTCTTCTAAATAATAGACAGTTTCTTGCACAACCTTTTCAAAGTTCTAATACTTATGATAATCTGATGCTGATGTGCCAAAAGATTAAGTATTTCGTTATTTGAGAAACCTAAAGTACTGCTTCACAAGATGCTCCACATTCCTCATTTTATTGCAGGACGCTGCTGCTGTCTCCTTCTCAAGTCACTTATGAAACTACGACTTTATTCTCGTAACTATGACTTTATTCTCGAAATCTCGAAAGTGTGGCCCTAATACTCCGTCGTAGTAAATGAGGTAGTTTCTTATCTTTTAAGTTAATAAGAAAAAACATACAACTAAACCAGGAAAACATTCGGTTAAACAGTTGAAACCAAATTAAGGAAAATGCTTTTTTTGTTTTTAGTGGTTTAAAAGATTTCCAAATGACATTTTAATATACCAGCGTCAAGACCCAGATGTGTCATGTGGCAGTGGGACAACTATCTCCCAGCTCCAGCTTGGTGAGTGCTATCATGGCCAGTCCATTTATCAGTGTCTTTATGCCGGTGTCTAGCAGCATCTGCACACAGCAGGGATTACCTAAACTGAAGGGGACCAGGAGAAAGAGGGCCCACCGAGACAGGAGTAGGTGTGATGCACCAACAACCACACACATGTACATTCTTATAATGCAAATGTGCAGGTATTGATTTTGTTTTGCCCATGTCACTTAAATGTGACAATCTATAGTTACACTTTTGCTCCTGCTCGTATGAACAGTTCAAGCAGCCCTTTATCGTGATCTGTGAACAGTACCAAGACTTTAATGGACAGGATACATTCTACACACACACACACACACACACACACACACACACACACACACACAAACACACACACACCATCAAAGAACATGCTTTGTACACTTTCTATAAGCTTTGTTGATGCCTTTATCTTGAAGTTAACACTTCCACCTTCCTGTATAAATTCTCACCTTTCGTTTTTTGAGTTCTTGGTAAAAAGGTGCGAAACACAAAGAAACAGCCTCACCTGCTGCTTTCAACAACACGTCTACTGAACACATCAAATCAAAGCCTTTTGACAAATAGAGCCATTCGATACTGTGAACTACTTGAAGGCCAGGTAGCGAAGAAAAGCGCACAGGATGTCATCACCTTTTTTCCAACGAGTCCTGATTGCATTATCAGAAACCTGGCATCTGGGCGTGACCTTGTTAACTGCCAGGGTAATCAACTTTAACCAAAGGGGAGGAGAGGGGATGATAAATTATTAGTGAGGAAGATTTTGTTCATGTTTTATTAAATTGGCCTGTCAAAGGGGGTTGGTCAAATTATCTGGGGCCTCGTTTATTGGAGGCCGGCCATATTGGCGCATCTGTTACAATTATTTATAATTTCCAGGCAGTCAGGAGAACGGACTGGGTTTTTCGGCATCAGCCACATAAAGCAATTTAGAAATTAACTGATGCGGGAGTGTTGGAGTTGTTTGCCTCTCAATCCCTCTCATCTCCATCCTGGTTTGAATCCAGCAAAAAAACAAACAGGGAAACTGTAAGACAGTAAAGATGCAAAAGGGAAACATACTTCAGGCAGCTTACTGAAAGCAATGGAATACGATTTAAAGAGAGTGTGCAGGTGCACGGGAAAAAAGAGCAAGAGATTGTGAGGAGGCTGAGGGAGGGAGGGGGAAAAAAAGAGAAAAGCCGGTCTTGGTAATTACTGAACACGATTAGGTTCTTGGGGGAACTTGTCTGGCACTGGCGGCCCTCGCTGCTGAGGATGCGGCAGGCAGGACCATATGGAGGGAGGCTTGTGATTGTGCTCCCTGAAGCTCGTGACCCGTCTGCTGCCGAGCCCTTGAGCTGAATGTGAAATGAGACTTGCCAGGCCTAATGTTCTACACATGCACCATTTATGCCACAAAACAAATCTGATCACTGTTAATTATGGAGCAGCTATAATCAGGAGGGGCCCCGCAACACACAGACAGACAGAAACACACACACACACACACGACTCCATGAATATACAAATACACACATCTGTGGAGCGACACTGTTTGTGATTGGATAGGCTTCACAAGGTGCGTGCCCCCCCCACCAGGCCAGGTGCACTTGGTATTCAACATGGTGATTCTTCAAAGAATGTGTGTGTGTGTGCATATATGGATGTGTGTTAACAGGGACTTTACAGTGAGTAGGATGGAAGGTGCGTGTGTGTTTTTGCGTGTGAGTACACAGTCCTCCCACACAGTCTGTTTGACCCGAGTGTATGTGCCTGAGTGAGGGAGTGCATGTATCTGCAGCGGCACATGGCTGTGCTTCATTAATGAGGCGGGCTGCGCTACACAGAGGTTCTCATCTAATGAGAGCAGTTGAGCTGGTAAAACACGCCACTGGAGTCCATGCCATTAGTATGTCTCTGGCCCTGGACATGGCCCAGCTCCAAACACACCCTCATACACAAACTGATGTCGACAACCCTGATAACGCACTCAGCATACACAAGATGAGCGGATGACAGAAATAGCATTATAAGTCATGAAACATGTATCAGAGTATAATTCTTGAGCATCAGTTGAATTTATAACCTTTGCACAATGTTTTTATATGGAAAGGATGAGTGATGGGTCTGAAGAGAGAAGGCGTATGTTAATACAAGCAGCAGGTTGCACTACATTTTTAACATACTCCTAGGGAGGTCCTGACAGTTGAGCTAAAGGAGTGCCGTTCCAGATGGGAAAGAACTGAGGAGCAGACAGAGTCAAAACAAGACCCATGTGAAAGACAATTCTGACTTATACAAGCTCTCCATCACATTTTACTGAAACATCGCCAGAAAAGTAACCTCCATCTTTGCTCTGTACTGTGTTTTTCTGTGTACACACACACACACACACACACACACACACACACACACACACACACACACACACACACACACACACACACACACACACACACACACACACACACACACACACACACACACACACACACACACACACACACACACACACACACACACACACACGCACGCACACACACGCACGCACGCACACGCACGCACACGCACGCACGCACACACATTAAGAACCCTCTGGCTGCCTCCATTCTGTTTGTTAAGATGTCGGTTTTAATAATTAATTTCCACGTTCCTTTGTAGCATTAAGCTTTCACTTGATGGTTGCCATTAATGATGATGATGATCAAAGGAAACGCCTCACCTAAGCCAAACGTGACCCCGCAAAATGGTGGGTGTATTTACGTGCGGATGTGTGTATGCAACTAGCACTTTAATTATACATCCAAAAGCATTTAGATTGGCTAACATAAATAACAAGCCAGAAGCAGATGTTAAAAAAAAAACATCTCATCAAGCTATGGGAAATGCACCATGTGGGCTTCTTTCAATTTATAAAGAAGGAAAACACCTTGGGAAATGTATCCGTCTTTTAGGTTCAGCTTATAAACACATATAAGGGACTTGTGCGTGGAACATTTGATGGTAAAAACATTAGTGAAAAAACAAGGATGTGCAGAAGGTGCATGAATCCATCTTCCCGGAAGGCCGAAGTAAACAAAGGGGGGTGTCCGTGATAAGTAAGGGATAATGTGCTGAAACGCGGTCATTATGGGGAAAAGAACACCGACAGGCTGATCAGGAGCCCGACGCGACGCGGAGGGATCTAGATCGGCATGACCGCTGCGTAAAAAGGAGGATTTCTGCCCATTACTTCTCCGCTGTTTTCTTTCCGCTCTTGTCTTGTCAGTTAGAAAAGCAAACTGCATGCAGTTTGCTTTTCGGCAAAACTGTATTAAGTTAAATCGAACGGACTTGTTTGTGTATATGTGAGCGTCCTTAACAACGGTCAATAAGTCCTTGAAAGCGGTCTGTCTGTTCGCTATTAACAACGTGTCACGTGTTCTGAATTGACCAATCAGAATCGAGTATTCAACTAAGCCATGTAATAAAAGGTTATATCTACGTTAATGAGTGTATTTAATAGTTATAAAACCTGTCATAGCAGTAATAGCACAGGTGTTACTAATAATATTAATGATTGTTCTGTTCTTTTCAGCGGTCCTAGTGATAGTAGGACCCTGGAACGGATGCACTTTCATTGTGATATTACACCTGTGCTTTTTGTACTGTGATATGTCCACATGTTATCAGGGAAAAATACTTATTGTACGTGAAAAAAAGTTTAAAAGACGCAGGGGCTTCTTTCTCATATTCATATGAAACTTTTCTGGAGTGATGGAACATGCCTCATTTTCCCTTTCCAATGCTGATGAGAGGATAACCAGTGCTTTGAATGACTGCCCACACAATTAACACCTTACCACTCATTTACTGGGCTGGAGGTTCCAGAAAGCCCGAGGTCTGCTATGGATTCTAATGTTGGTCTTTAATCACCGCACAGACCTGACAATAGCCAAACAACTATAAATACGATCATGCAGTTAGGGAGATAGTTGCTAATGATTACATGTTCACTTTTGCTATTTCTCTGTCCACTAATGAGGACTCTCTTTCCTGAGTCTAGATTGTGATGGTGACCACCCAACCTGGCAACCCGAACCTCTCCAACCTGGCAGGTAGTTCAGACTGCATGGTGTTGTGTGTGGGGGTCACACAGGTGCATGATGATCAGCCAGGCCCTCCAGCTAGGAGATCAGGGCAGGGGGCCATCTGCAGTCTGACTTTATGGAGATATCCCACTGTTTTCAATAAACACACACTCGTACACGATACAGAACACTTCCGAAAAAAGCTGATAAGTTTCCTGAGCAAACATTTGTTGTCATTGTAAATTAAGAACACCAAGCACTCTTAGGTTCCAGCTTTTTCCAATATGACACATTTTTAAATAATACTTCAACATAAAAAAGAATCAAAGTTTACTCCGGCAAACTGTAATGGGCATTTTACATATTTTTCTTACTTTAGTTTTTTTACACTAAATTACAAATAATTAATTGACAATACAAATGATCATTAGTTAAGAGCTAGGTAGAAGAAATGTTATTGGTTGCTAGGGGGAGCTTATGGCACTTGATATCAGCTTTTCACAGCAAAAATGTTTTCAGAATAATGTGTTAACAATTACAATATTATTAAGGTAACTATAACAAAAAAATAACAAAAAATCATTATAATGCAATTAGTCTAATTCATCTAAGTTGGTTTATTTCGTTGTTTTGGCAAATTCATATTTAAATAGTAACCACAACTGCACAAAAATCAACAAAATCAATGCTGGATTATTTATACACTATTATAGTATGTGTACTAAAAACATGATATCAATATTTCCTTTTTTTACATATCATCAATATAATTCTTCCCCAACACCGGTAGTGGAGCTGAAACTTTTCTTTTAGATTTAGATTTTTAATTCAGTGCCGACTCGGCAGGTTAAGCAGAATCCAAGTCGTCATTGTTCATGTTTAAGTCTTTGTTAAGTCTTGTTATGCTTCCTGCAAAGAGTTAACTTGACTTAAGACAGAGGAGTGCAGACAGTCAGTCTTAGTGCACAGCATGGAAGTATAACACACAATGGGTGTTATTCCTCTCACTCACCCTCCTCCTTTATTCCACTACCCCCAAAATCCACTGCAGGAGGGGTGTTCAAAGCAGTCGCTCTGGTCCATATTCAAATGAGCGCTGCATCTCCCCCCTTTGCTCCCGTTGCGATCAGCACTTTGATCACCTCCAACGGTAACTTCCACCAAAACATTTAAAATTAAAATCAAATCTGCCTTAACAACCTGAGCATTAGAATTTAACAGGTGTTCGGGAGGAAGTTGTTACAGAATTTGCGATTATGTGCTCGGATACACACACCTTGAGTCGAACACGCGCCCACGCAGACACACATACGCACAACCTGTCAGGGAAATTACAGAGTGGGAAACAGAAAGCCCTCCTGACTGAGTGCTATACCTTGGGATACCTTGTGTTCACTTTGATGTCAGTAGGTAAGAAAGTTAAAGAAACAAATCAGCCAGACAGCAGCTACATGTGTTCAGTAAACAAAAGTTCATATCAATTCTTTGCATACGTTATTATTATAAACACGGTACATTTTGTAATTACGTCTCTGCCCTGTGAGGGGTTGTTTCACTTTGACCTGGGTGAGGAAGAGAAACGGGCTAGAGTGCATGTTTAGCTTGATAAAGTCAAACACACACATATACAGTGTATACATGCACACACCGTACCACATTACACGCAGCACTAACTGCATCTTCTCTAAATGTAGTATTAATTACTGGGGGAACACTGCAGTATGGTATTTAATTACCGGCTAAATTATCCATTTATATTTCACCGCTGGTTAAATGAACAGGGTTAAGTGAGACGGGGCGATTGTAACTCACTTAACATTTGAGCTGATATCTCTTAACTTCCAGTCTGGGGCCAGCCCTGTCAGAAAATATCAACCAATCAAATTAAACAATTAAAGTCTGTAAAGGCAGAGAAATTACTCAACTGCTGCACAAAAATATGATCTTCTGCTGCATCGGCTACGGAGGTGTTTTAAATGCAAGAAGATGTATTTTTGAAGGGAGAGTCGTACTGCGGAACAGATTGAGAAACTTAGTTTAACAAGTTCGGGGCCGTACAATGTTGATGGAATAAGATTATTATGTTATACAGAAGCTACTTGTTACTATTCCAGACACTGTGTGGTCCATGAAACACCTATCACCATATCATTAGGAGTTGTTAAAGCCCATTTAAAATGTGGCTGTAGCATTGACTTGAAACTAGAGCCTATATTGCCTTGGGGTGACAGTTCAAAGGTAGAGAGCTAAAGCCAAACCCCTGCTGACTGACAGATGTAGAACTGTAACTCCAACATCATCTTCAAAAACATAACTGGGCTCCAATTAAATCACCTCTCTCCGTCTCTTATCTGTCTTTGCTGTCTGACGCGAGTGTGTTAAAAGGACTTCCAGGTACTTGGGTGGGAGGATAGGAAGGAGATAGATGAATGAAGTCAGAGAGTGCATGTGTGCTCAGGACGGAGCGATGGAGAAGATCAGATAGCTGACATGAAAGACGCTGGTGCTTAGAGAGATGGATAGATCAAGGGTGAAGCAGAGCGATATTAACAGAATGATTCTCAGTTCAAGACCACCACCACCACCACCACCACCACCACCACAGGCCATGCTGGGGCTTGTCGGTCATTACTGTTCCTTCTTATCCACATTCACATCGCTGCTTCTGCACCTTAGGACAATTAGACACAAGCTCCAAACAGATGATTGAGAGGAGTATCATATATATCGTGTTTATTATCTAAAATGACTTAGATATATAACGCAGCGAAGCTCATGCATGCATATGTTGTTGTCTGTACCCACACACACACACACACACACACACATGCGTATATGTTCATATTTAAGTTGATGATGCACTTTCAAAAGACAGGGCATCTGTGGGAGAGATGGAGAAGAATAAAAAGCGTGCTTACCTTAAAGTTAGTTTGTCTGTTTGGCGAGTAAAGAAGTGTATGTTGAGCCTGTTGTTGTTGATGTTGTTGTTGATTGTGTTGCTGCAGTAGTGTGTGTTCTTGCTCCTGCCGCTGTGTCTGAGCCTGGAGCTGCAGGATGTGTTGGTCCCTCTCTTCCAGCAGGCCGCTCAGCTTCTGGTGACTCTGACGCAGGTCGGCCTCACTAGAGATGAGGGCCTGGTAGCACTGACTCAACTCCTTGTACAGCTGTCAACAAACACAAACAGGAACAAAAGGGTTAGGAAACAGGGCAGGAGGGAAGAGGCGAGGGACGGGGTCACGTCAACGAGAGATGGGATGTCAAACGGAGGAAGACGAGACAAAGTCACTCTCGGTGACATGAAACCTGTCGTACATTTTTGTTTAGAACTGCAAAATGATGGCAACATTATAATAACAGTTTATGTGGTTAACATTCAAATCAGTTATTTATCAGTCACACATCATTTATTGATTTTAGGGGATAAATAATTGTATTTCCCATTTAAATAAACAAAGCACTGTTTCTCACTTCCATGTTTTTCTACATTCCTGCCAATGTTCATTCAAGCACTGCCTATAATTTCATGATGTGCCTTTATCACTGATATCAATCACATGTTTGTGTCAAGACTTCAAAGACTTGCACAGATTTGTCACCTGAATTCAGTGCATTTGAATTATGCTTGTCAATTCTCTTATGTTTATTAATCTGCTACTCTAAAGTGAAGCCACAACATTCAGGACGTTTTTCTATCAGACACCCACGCATTTTAAAGTTCATCAGTAATGCATTGGATCAAGCCCATTGAATAGTGAGTTAGAGATCTCTCTGTGATCCATTGTGCAGCCTATTTCGTATAGAGATGTTTTCTTACTTCCATAGTAATTGAAAATAAATATGCTGAGATCATTGAAGTTGGGACAAAAAGGGAAATCAGAAGGATACAAGGAGAAGAAAAGAAGGTAGTATGACGTCAGATAAATGTTCCTGAAAATGGATGTTTTATGATTCATAATTGCCTCCGTATCCCCTTCCTGTGTAGTGCAGGGTTAGGCACAGTGGTACAGTCATCAGACAGAGCGGTGGAAGACTGAGAACCACTTGACAGTAATGTGATACGGTGAGAAAAGTCCTTTTTTTGGCACTAGTCAAATAATTGTAGGTTACAGCTAGCCTGGCAATAAATCACCGCAGCGGGTGCAGCCTGAACTCAGTGCAACAAAGTGGTTATAATAATGATGAGTCTGAGGTTTGGCATGCGTGTCCTTGTGTGTCCTTGTGTGTACCTTCTGATAGGAGGTGGTGTCAGCAGTGTGTGCCTCTTCCTGGTTCCTCAGGACTCTCTGAGTGTCCAGGTTCAGTCCTTCCAGTTGCTTTATCAGATTGCTCTGCTCCGCTGCGTGCTGTGTGCTCTGTCTGTACAGAGTCTGCACCTCTGCAAACTCACAACTGCACAAACACACAACATGTTATACACATTCATACTGTACCTGTGCTGTGACTGTGAAAGCAAAGACCTTGCTTATCAACACAAAAAAAAGCATTGACATTAGTTCTCGATGAATAGACTGAAATCTCCATGTCCACCTTTTTGATGTCATTCAAAAAAATTCAATTTTATAATTAAAACAAATGTTTGGATTTCACTCACTAAAAAAAAGTCCCCACACAGTTTAGGGTGAACTGGGTCAATGATTTTTCAGTTATCCAGTTTTTTGTAACTTATAGGAACATCACTATCTACCTAGCTGAAACCCTAAGAAGGGTTGGTTCTCCTGATGTGACTGACACGTCAGAGTGCCTCTGGTATTAAAACAGAAAAGTAGTTAAAAAAGGTCGAGATTACCACTAAGGCTCCTACGGTTCTCACCGTTTTTTTTATCATATCGACTAAAGCTTAGCCAAAGCCTGCCCTGTTTCCCTTCCCTCCTTCTTTTAAAGCACATCCACTATGCAGGGCTTATCAAGTGGCTTTAGATGAGCCAGAGCGGAAGAAATCTGTGTCACCCCCAAGCCTCACAACGTAGCGAGCAATATACTAAATGCTGCTCAAAGTAACCCAAGTGAAGAAATGCCTACACTGCACCGATGTATTCTTATTTGAGCTAATGTAATCACCCCAACAAAACGTAGGTCTGTTCTAACAACAGAACAGGCAGCGGAGTGCATTGGGCGATGCTTAAGTTGGAAGGGCTCACCGAAGTTGATTGAGTTGCCCCTCTTTTGCTGCCACCTCCCTCTCTTTGGAGGAAAGCTGAGCTGTTAGACTGCTGCTGTGGCTCTGTGAGCTGGACAACTCCTGCCAGGCATTGTGTAGCTGCTCCTCCAACTTCTGGAGTACAACAAAAGTAAAGACAGTTCATTTCTGTTTCAGGAACAGAGGTCAAAGCATTAAATGTGTTTGCAGTGGATTGAAGATTAGGCCATGTTAACACAGAATAGTGAGGTTGTTTACGCTATACTTAAATCAAAGAGGTTTCATTTGATATTGGGATAAAGCGTAAATGTTGGATTTAAAACATTTCAGACATGTTTCTCTAATCAAACTTTCATTTCTGTCACACTTTAGGCTTCTTACAGCAACTTAAAGCATATTTTTAGCCAAATCTGATCTCTCAAACATACAAATGTAACTACATTGAATGTGCATTGGGATGTGAGCACTGTCAAAACACTTGTAAGCACAAAGCATCAGTGTGGCGAAGCACGTTCAGTAAAGACGGAAGCGGAGGACTGCAGCTGCTGCGCCTCTTTCGCTGTGCGGCAGGTGTAGGCAAGGTGTTAGTGACAGCTTTTTCCTAATAAGAAGAAACCATTAGAGCACCTAACACACAAAGGTCCTCAAAACTTGACAGATTCAATGTAATTAAAAAAGCATTTCACAGGGCCCCAATCAACCATATGCACAATTAATTAGTCTTCAGCAATTACAAGAAAGGACACTTACTGTGTGTAAGTGCATAAAAAGCATGTTGTTTGGTGTCTATATATAGTAAGAGATTTGTAACAAAAGAAAACTAACGTAACTTATTGCAGGAAAGGTGTACATGTGTCATGGTCAAGCCGCTTCATATCAAGTTGTAAAATAAGGAAACCAATAAGGTGGATCAGTAAATATGGATCAGCTTTACAGTAGGGCTATCACATTGTGTTTTTTTTATTTTGTCCACACTGTAGCTGTATTTGATCTATGCATGCACTGGATTACATTATAAATTCCTGGACAAATCTTCGCGATGTAAAACAAATTGGTGAGATGTATCCGCCGCACACCCCATGATCTCCATCTCCATCCTTCAAATGAAGTATGATACAAAAAACGAGGAACCAGGTGGAGTGTCTTAGGCTGTGATGGATGTGCATAGACTAGTTGCTGGGCTCCATCCTGTCCAAGTGTAATTACTCTGCTGCCCTGACTTATTCAAGACTTCCTGTCTGACTCCGTTTGACTAGTAGCGATTAGTCAACAAGGAAAAGGGAAGAGGGGGGGGGGCTCTTATGTGTCTTATGGGAGTCCTGTAACGGGGGGGCAAGAAGTGGCACTTTGAAATGAAAACTGCTCAGGACTTTGTGATTTGTATTGGTTAATTGTTGAAAAGCAACCCCTGCTGTCGCTGTGTAATGACTGTATGTCCTCATGTCCACAGAGAAGGGCAGTATCGATTAATACCAATGACTGTAGAAATGGAAATTAACTGCTTGCGTTTTTAAGGGAATAAAGTCCTACAAGAACCACAGACACCAACACAATGACTTCCCAAAAGTTCCTTTCAGTTCTGGTCAGCTCAATTCATTTTTTAACCCAACCAACGAAGATAGGTCTCCCCATGTTGAATTATAATTTTTTATTCCTTTGAATATGGTCTTTGCATATTTAAATTGTGTGCTTTTCACCAGAGTTCTTTTTATATTCACATGCTGAGGAGGAAAGGGTATGAGGGATCAGAGAGTTCAAGGTGTGCAAAAGAAAGGGAAAGCGAGAGGACGGAGCCCTTCCTGTATAACTTTGTGTGTGTGTGTGTGTGTGTGTGTGTGTGTGTGTGTGTGTGTGTGTGTGTGTGTGTGTGTGTGTGTGTGTGTGTGTGTGTGTGTGTGTGTGTGTGTGTGTGTGTGTGTGGACTTGTCCCCGTGTCCGTACCTTGACTCTGTCCTGGGCAGCATCCCTCTGGATGTTGGCCTGCCTCTCCTTCTCCTCCAGGTCAGCTCGCAGGGCGGCCCAGCGGGAGGTTAATCCCTCTTTCTCCTCCTCTTGAGCCTTCACCACCTGCCGCTCGCCTTCTTCTTTCTTCCTATACTCCGTCTTCATTTCCTGAATAAGAGAGGTGTGTGTAGGGGTGTGTGTGTGTGTGTGTGTGTGTGTGTGTGTGTGTGTGTGTGTGTGTGTGTGTGTGTGTGTGTGTGTGTGTGTGTGTGTGTGTGTGTGTGTGTGTGTGTGTGTGTGTGTGTGTGTGTGTGTAAGGAGGAGAGTGGGGGGTCATGAGTGCCAAATAAACAATGGAAGACAGGAAAAGACAAAGTAGAGATTCAAAGTGAGAAAATGTGAAAAGAAAGATGGAGAAGTACAAAAAGAGAAGCAACCCATGGGGTCGGGGCTGAAATGAATATGTAAACAGTGGAGCGTCTTTGTTGCAGGAGCCCCCTGCATGGGCCGCTGATTGGCCAAGGTCACTGGTGCCGTATGACTGAGCCCACCGGCCAGATGTTGGCCGCTGTTGGCCGAGCCGTGCCTAGAGAGCTGGGCTCCTGCAGGTACAGGGGCCCGTGTGTCCGCTTTAATGACAGGCTCCTAATGAGAATGCTGCTTTCTGCAGGACCCATTAGACTCAACCTCGGTCTCCTTTGATGCTGTCCCCCACAACTTCTCGCCATGAGACCTCACCATGAACGTGTAAGGATCATTCCTTTATCAATTAATCATAGCCAGGTCCCAACTAAGCATAATTAGGGAGAAGCCACACCATCACACGCACACTTTTTCACTTTCCCCCACTGAAGCAGTCATTAAGTATTTATCTGTTAACAACCTGCTACCCTCTCTCTCTCCCTCTGTCTCTCTCGCACACACACATTTCCCAGTTGTTAAGTATTCTCTGTTGTCAGTAGTAAGAAAGGGTGAGATATGGCGAGGGCGAAAAGCGAGAGGAGAGACACAAAGACATAGAGATTGTGTTCCAGAGGGCTGAGCAATCCTCTGTCTCTTCTAAACGACTCTAAAGCCTGTGGCAGTAGCCCAGGGGGACTTGTCGTGTTCAGTGTCGCACAGAAAATAGACTTCTCGACTCTTAAGGCCCAGACTGCCACAGAACATTTGTTCCACCTGCCTTAAGTTCCTGAGTGTTATTGACCAGTTGTTCACGCAGGGCTGTCAGCTCCTTCTTCATTAGGGAACTCTCCTCGTCCACTGTTGCAGTCCTCCTCTGTGAGAAGTTGTTCATCTCCTGCTGCTGCCCTGTTACTCTCTGTGGCCGACGGAGACACAGAGAGAGAAGAAAACAAGAGGCCCCCCCCCCCGGGTTACATTATGGTCTTTGGAAACTCTGAGCAAACAGAGTAACTGGATTGTTTTCTGACCGGGATCTAAATGACATAAAACTTATTTTATATTTGTCAAACATTACATCCTAATGGCTTCTGTAAAAACCTGTGATCATTTTTTAATGTGTTGCAACAGAAATATACATATTTTCTATAATGAAGATATTCTGCCAATCTAGCTTAAAATCTTTGGATATTTTAAGCATAAGAAAATTATGAAATCATTCGAATGTTCTTACGTCCCATGGTAATGTCAGTTAATGTCTTGTTTTGTCTTATTAACAATCCCACACCTAAACATATCCAGTTTACCATATTGTTACAAAAGGGAAAGCCACACATTTTCAAATTTAAGAAGCAGGAATCAGCTAATTATCTTGGCATTTTTGTTGGAGAAAACAATAGGCTGATTAATTCAATGAATAATTAACATATGATATGCATAGCTTTAACTCGAAAGCTACCACACAATATTAAGATGTTGTTACTGTGTGTCAGAAAATATCATAAAGCTCCATGATGAACAATTGAATAATTTACAAGGTTGATAAAAACCAGAGGCCAGCAGAAAAATGTTCAATGATTTTAATGACCAGCCACTTTTGATGCTGGTATTTTGACTTCATGTTCTTTGGCAGCCTTTGTGGCGTTAGTATTAGGAATCTGGCCTGTTGACACTGTATCAGATGGGGTTTGGCATTGGCTGGTAATCCACAGCCTTGTGCGGCGGGTATACCCTCCTCTCAAGTAACACTGTGCTCTGGGATGCAATTAATTGCCATGTTGAGGGAAATCGCTCAGATATATCCAGATAGCGGATTTAGCGTTCCTCGCTACTCCTAGCTCGCCGTGCTAAGAACAGAGGGGCTTTAATAGAGATTTATACTGGAGAGCAGAAAATAAATTCAAACGTTGATAATGAGGTAGGCGAGAACAATTTGAACCCCAGTAGTGCTCAATTGATAGAAGAGGGGGAAAAAAGGGGGGGTCCGCCGAGTTAAGAGGTCTAGGACAGAAAGATTAGCATTTGAAAATTCCCAGTGCAGTTCAAAAATGAAAGCTAATTATGTTACAAAACTGGAAAGGAGAAGTGAGGGAAAGTATGGAAGAAGAAAAAACATCATGAAAGTTGGAAAGTGGAGATATTAGGAGAGTAAGATCCTGTGTGGACTCAGTGGACCATCACTTCTCCAAAAGAAACTGGAAAAACCAGTTAATCACTGTTTGGGTGTGAATGGCTGGAGACTGTGGAGGAGATGATGACTATCAGAGGGCCGAGTGACACAGCACGGGGCTCAGTGCTGTTCATGGGGCTTTCAAATAGCCTGTACGTTTCATTAGCAGCAGTTCAGAGAGGAGAACAAGTCACCTTTGAAACACATAGAAAATACAAGCATGCAAGAATGAAAAATGTATAATTATTGTAATATTTTATTCGTTTTTTTCTTTGAAATCCACTTGGGAAATCATCAGATCAGCTGCATAATAATAAACTCTTAGTGCAGGAAGTTTGTTCAGAAATGTTACACGCTGAAGGCAGGGGTAAAGTTGTCAGGAAAAGTCAAAGAACGTCTAGATACTTATGCAATTAGCAGTGTTAAGTTATTTTTCTGCCAGTTATTAGTAATAACAGATCAATATAAATGTCTGTTCACTAAAGTCTCGTTAAAATCAAGCTGACTTTGAGGGAAAGGGTCATTTCTAAAGTGGCCTTTGAAGTACAAAACAATTCATTTTATTTGGTTTGATATTGATATGCAATAGCAGGCCTAAATAAAGAGGCTACTTTTAACTTACCCTTTATATAATTGCACGAGCAAATGGCTCAAAACTCGATGGGTTATTAATAATTATGACTTAAATTAAAGCAGCTACAACCCTTTGTCTTTGTACTTTTTTAGTCTTTTAATATTTGAGAGAAATCTGTGAAAAAAATGGCACTATTTTTGCTGATTGTATTGTTTGACTCTGAAACTAAAAGGTCAAGATATTCCTATGAAATAAAGTTTGACGTAATCATATATCTTGTGTTCGTATGAGTTAATGCTATAGCTACTGTATCGACTGGATGGAGTTAAGATGGCTGAGGAGGGTAAAAACCACTGGCAAGCTGATGACTCCATTACAGCTTCAGTCTCATTAGGAACGAACAGGATTCTGGATGAGGGATGCTAATGAAGGAGACTGACAGATGGTTCAGTGGAGGGATGATGATTTGGAGTCAATTACATTAGTGATGTCATTATCGTCAGCCATCGTACCATCAAGACATATGACTCAGAGGGTAATGCTAAAGAAAGCAGGTAAGAGAGAGAACGAGTTTTAGGTGGTTCTTATTTGTTATATGTATTTTTCACTTCATTGGACATTTATGAAAGCACAGAAAAAGCTAAAGTAGACAGTGACAAATGTAAAAATCCTAACTAAATCAAATTGTTTCAGTGAAAGACATACACCGGCAAAGACATCAAATCAAATCTTGTTATTAGAAAGTCAGATCTTATGTCTAAAAGATACAAAAAAGATGTCTGGAGATTTAGTTAAGAGAATTTGGTTTGATGAAATGAATGGGAAATACCAATCTTTTTGAAAAACCAAGTGTTTAGAAAAGCATTTTATTTCCAGTAGCTTCAATGGAGCTGATCATTGGCCAAACACACATGTTTGGATTCAGTCAAAAGAAGATGTACCTTTGGTAATTGACTTTATGAACATAATCTGATTTGTACTTATTGAGACATCCAATTGCTTACAACTAGAAGCCTCGCTCAAGTAAATATCTCCCACAATGTTGAATTATGTCCATCATGAATGTATCTAATATCTAACAGACATTCGCTTAACACAGCACGTTGCAGTTGGTTAGACCAGAGTACTTTACCTGCTCCAGCTCCTGTATCTTGTAGTCTTTGGTCTGGAGGATCTCCAACACTTTCCTGTCCTTGATCTCAGCTTTGTACTTCTCACTAGAGGAAACCGAAAAGTAAAGAAAATAGCCGTGTGTCCAATGAGATCTACAAAGGAGTGACCCGAGGCTATTGGTTTATATGTATATCCTCAAAGATACAGGCCTTTCCTTTATATCCCAGTGGATGAACAGTAGAGAAATAAAGACAGTATGCCTTCAAAGTACTATATAACATGGTGTTCAGTTGTACTTTCCAACTTTAAGTCTACAAGCTGCACTGTAATTCTTGTAAAATGTAAATTTCCTATTTTTCATTTATAACTCGTTGTGCATCTGCTGTACTTGAAAAATAAAGAATACCCCTTTAAGTTGCATAGAATAGGAAAATCACTTGAGCTACTGTACTATTCTACTACTTCACCAAACTCAAAACTTTTCTCTCTTGCCACCTAACACCTCTTTTATCATAATGAACTTTAAGGGAGACGAAAACAAGGCATCAATGTGGGACCTGTTTGTTTCAACTGCTTTAGGCCACCAGGGGCCACCCATTCCCTCCACCCATCACCTGCTCCTTCTACACCTCCCATCTGCGGGGCCTTTTCTCTCGTCTCTGCGCCTCTTCTGATCAGCCTATCCCCTGGCAGACACTGAAATAAGTATCTGGTGTCCCGGGAAGAGCTGGAACGCAGGCTGGCCTAGCTACATCTCCTTGTATATTGGGCTGTGTTCGCCATGTCCTGAGCAACCAACCAATCACTCGACAAGATCCTCACAGGAAGGGGAGGGGAGGCTGAATGGCAGTTCCCAGCGGGCACCAGCGCTTGACTGGAGTCGACACAATTACCATGTCAATATCCTCCTGCGCATCAGGTGATACAATACACATACACTCTCTGGGTGCATGTTCCCCCACGAGTCTCAGCGGACCCACACACTTTGATGGGTTTCCTATGGGGCTGTAAAGGAACTGAAGAGGGTGTGGAGAACGAATGAGAGGCACAGGTATTCTCTCCTCGCTGCTGCACTGTGCTTTACCCCTATTAACGGTCGACTAACAACTGACAGACCTCAACATGTACATGATATGCACCCCTGATAGAGAAGATATCATTCTTAGGTATCCCCAAAAGGAAAGAGTCAAGTCAAAAACTAGGTCCAAGTTTTGAGTTGAACTGGGCAATGACTGCAATGAATGAGTCACTACATTAGAACAACTCTTAGTATAGGAGGTTGGAGAATGCTGTAAAATGGTCAGAAACAGATACATTAGTTTTTATAATTTGTCTTCGTGCCAGCCAATAGTTTAATTCTAATAAGAATGACCTTAAGGCAGACTATTTTCAGTTAACCAATGCCTTGTTAAAATCAAGAAGGATAGATTGGGACGTAACAACGTTTAGCATCTTTTGATTGGACCCTTCTTCAATTTAATTTCCTTTCTGATGTGGCATTCAAAAGGCAAAATAATTATTTTTCGCGCACCATATGCAATAGCAGACCTTTCTTATAGAGACAAGATAAATAGACCACACTTTTTACTTTTGCCGGTGACCCTAAATGTGGAGGACGATGAATGAATACGAGTGAAATTAGAGCAACCTTCGCATTCATTTGAACATATCGTAGTGGAATGAAAACAACCAATGTCCAAACTGCAGTGATACACCAGTATTCATTTAAAGCCAAATATTCGTTTTCCTAATGGGGAGGAATATATTTAATGTATCCAACTGTGCATCACCTGGGAGCAGGCCTGAGCCCTTCTGAAAGTTCCCATGCCACTGTGTTTGGTGTAGCTTAGCCACGCCGCAAAAAGAGGTCATATTCAATCTCACAATTTATCCGATAAAGACAAGTATTTGGCAGGAGTGTTTCAACGGTCCAGAATGGGTGCAGACAGTGTAGGAGGAGTGTTTTCATTAAAAGGGTTTCCATGGTTGAACTGCTAGACCGGGGATAAGAAGGCTTAAATCAGCATCTGCACCAGATTTCGTCGTAACCCCAGTAGAATGGCCGAGGTGCCTTAAACACCCCTTGAACGACTTTCACACATATTTCTCTTCACTGTGTGAGATAAAGGAATGTTCAGCTATTGAGCCTCTCAGGTAGCAATTTGAAAGATAAATCTACTCACCGCTCAACCACCAAACTGACAGCCTGGGTCAAGTCTGGATTTGCCACTTGCAGGCGTTTCCATAGGGACCACACAAACTCCTTGTCTGCCTGTGAAAATAAAGGAATCAGCGAGAAAAACAGCTGTTATTCTTAATTGAGATAAATTACTTTTGATACATTTGTCTCAACGTGCAAATTGGCCAAGAGGAAAGCCATCTCTGCTTTTACTCACTGGAAAACAAACAAATAGGATTCTCAGTGACATTAGCATACGACAGAAGGGGGTAGCCAATCAATAATTGAAATATCTTGTACAAAATAGTTTCTGATCTGGCCTGCCCTCTCTAATCATGATCTGCTCTTAACAAGAATTTTCCTGGCTGGGATGTGACCTTCGACTCAAGGGGAGGCAGCATTGACACTTGTCATGATGCACTATTTATGACTGGGGAGAGCTGGGATCCGAATCAAAACACAGCAGTGGAGCTCGCTTTTTCTGTATTAATCAATTGCGCTCCGGATATGTTTTCCTCTACAGCTCCAAAGTAACTAGCCCCAAAGAAACTCAAAACTGATGACAGAGAAAGTCATCTTCAAGTAGAGAAACCCAGCCAGCCCCTGACACATCTCCAATTCAAATTGTCTCGCTGCTTTTTCAAACATTTTTAAGCTACATTACATTTAATGAGGGACATCTAAAAAGTACATTTTCTGACATTAAAAGACAGAATTATACCAAATCGACTTAATATAAAATTATCTGATAAATTATGTTCACATCATCAGAAGATAAAAGTCATCCCTCCCACTGGAATCTACTGGTCTCCAATTAGTACATGAATCTTAACCCCCTTTTCAAAAGTGTCTAATCAATTATTTACTCAAATGGCAGAAGCAGACCTTGATAAGACCATGAGCTGAACACATAAGTGGAAGAACTGTAAAGTCTCTGTACGTATCTGTGTGGAAGTGTGTGAGTGTGTATACAGATGGGGAGCGGGGTGAAGGAGGATAGAGATCTCACCAAATCAGCACTGCAATGCTACGCAGCTAACAAATTCAATTAAATAAGCATGGTGGATGAATAGAAATAGGTGGTCTCCCTCTGCCTGGCCTTTTGCTGCCATTAGCTGCTCCACAGACAAGTGTTCAATCAGGACCCTCATCAAGATCCCTCCTTTGCCATATGTGTACTTAAAGATGCATTGAATGTGCGTTTGATGATGGCTGAATTATTCATTTTGAATCTAGACACTGAAACACCATGGGCTAAACATAGCAATGAAAGCATCTGGAATTCAGCCACATATTACAAAAATTAGCATGGTCTAGTAGGAACATTTGCTGGCCGACAGATGAGACTCTTTGTAGTTAATGGCTGTCCTGAAGAACATCTTGCCAGAGACTTAAGACATCAGTCGGATTCAAATGGCACTATTTAAATGGTACTCTGCACAGCTAAAGGTTCCTATTAGATCGACAGAATCACTGATGTTCTGCTCAAGACAAGACCACCATGATGGCTTCCACGTTCAATGTAGAGCAGCAACAACTGTCTAAAGTTAACAAGGAATTACTGATAAACCAGAAGTGTTATAATGTAGTGTTTTCTAACTTGAAGAAACATTTTGACACATGTTTTTACAATGAAAAGGTGTTCCTATTTGCTTGTCAAAAAGACGGAACTAGCACTATAAATACATATGTTATGAACAGCAGTTGAGCTTCTTTGTAGATTTGTTAGGTGAGCAAATTGCCCTCATTATACAATACATGTCCTTGAACAAACACTGGAAACACCTTAAAAATCATTTAGCAAGAACAATTACATGTATACGGTTTACAACAACATCTCATTTTAAAACCCAACAAAAGGTCTGAAAATATACATTTGCCTGTGACAGGTGTTAATAGAGTTTGTTGGTTAATGGAAGGATTGCCTGTATTTGCATTGCTATACAAGTTGGATACCTACCTTGTATCTAAAGATATGAGGGTCTCTCTATCAAAGTTAACTCTAAAAACTTCAAAAGTCAAACTTTATATCACAGGAAAAAAAAAAAAGGTAACAGGCAGACATGTGGTTACAGCCAAAAAGCAACATAACAAATGTTCCTGCCACATGTGTCAGGTGGTATTTATAGTCTAATAAAAACTCAAATGTAACACATCTGCTAAACCCCACATCTGTCTACCTACCTGTATAGCAAGGTACTGTGAATATGCAAAGTGAGGAAATGCTGGGCTAAGTTCTCTCATGTTATTAGGCACCACCTGGTGGTGAACATGCAAGGACACCCTCCCTCAATCACTGACTCACAAAGTGAAGATGAAAGCTTCTCTAGCATGCTCACAAGCCCTTTCTGTGTCTCTTTGTCTCTATTTACTAAGATAAAAAAGGCTATGGTGGATCGCTTTTTTTTTTTCAAACGTACCTTGTAAGCAGATATTTTCTGCTCACTCTCTTTGCTGACTGGTTACTAAAGTGTGGTCAGGTAAATTACATATATGTTTGCAGCTCAACAATAGTGACAACAAAATAATTAAAATATACATATTTGAATAATACCTAACTACCTGATAACAAAAGAGGCTTTTACATTTGAACTTTCAGCTGCTATTCTTAATCTTAACATTATAAGCATTAGTTCTTAAAATTAGGGGAGGCAAAACAGAAACAGCTGACTAATGTAATTTCAGGCAGCTTCTGTTATCTCACCAGAAACACTTTTATTTGTAAAGATGTTAGAAAATGACACATTATGTATGCATCTTGGGTGAAACATACGTCCTAATCTGTTCAAAATACATATAATGGTTATCAAGATAAGATATAGTTTGGAAGATACATTTTGGAAATGTTATAATTCAAATGAATAGAAAAAGAAAAATATTGTTCATATGGTCAGACGAAATTAACCACAAATGTTTTGTGGTCATGACTGCAGACCCACATTAACATATGATCAAGAACCTTTTTTTTTACACTTGTGAAAGCAATGTATATCACTCGTTCATTCATGCATCATTGGGATCATGAGAAGCGCAAATATGTGGAAATAACAGCTCATGTAATAGCAGAAGAAGTATTCACATTGAGTGAAATATTGTCAACATGACTGGACATTTGCTTATTAGAAATCATGTATTCAGTTGACTTTGTATTGCAATGTTATGATATTGTGTTATTAAATAAGAAAGCAAGCCTTTGATTCCTATAGTATAATACATCCTCCAGATAGTACATATCCAGCAGTGTGAGCACTTCCCTGTAAACAGAACACACGTTCATACATACCTGGCATTGACATAACTCATCTGATAAACTGTTCACTTGCTCCTCCAAAACGAGGATGCGAGAGCTGTCTTTGGTGGACATTTTGGAGCTAAGAGGGAAACAAAAATAACAAATGAGGTCAGCTTGGATTGGAAACTTATGACAGTGTATTATAGTTACCAGGATGGAAGCCCCTTCGTATTTCAACAGAGATAACAAATAGGATCCGTACTCTTTATCTGACGTTAGCTTAAGTTGGTTAACTTTACTTATAACATCAAGAGTTTATTTCAGTCGCAGAATGAGACTTAACAACGTTATGTAAGTTTGTCTCTTACCCGTTTCGATAGCTTCCTTACAGACGGATATCAACACTGTAGATAGAAGATGTACAGCTCTTAGCTATAACAACATAGTGCTGCTGTAGCTGTGTTTGCTAACGTTAGCCACTTCACAAACATTCATATTTTCAGTTCCTTGTCTGCCGTTGACAGTCTTCCGCGTTAAGTCGGAAGAACGTCACAGCATGCTTCAACGACAGGGTTTAAGTATCCATTAAAAGTACAAGTTGTTTCTTTTTCTCCAACAACTAAACAAACGTTATCAGTAAAACTAAAACACACCGTTGTCAATAACGACCAAAACGCTTTCCTGCTTTCAAACAAGCCCGCTGTTTTCCGTTTCCCTCAGCGTCATTGTGATCACGTCATTTTACGACGGCTACGGGTGACGTACGGCAGATTCACTGATTCCCAAACGCAGGTCCGTTAACGGTTTTTGGAACTATAACTATAAGAAGTCCCTATTAGTTTTTCAAGTGGTACCCAAGATAATAAAGATGTGTCTCTGCACTACAAAATCTCATTGTATATTTTGGTATAATGACAATAAAGGCTTCTTATTATATTATTCTTCTTATTGTGGAAAAGGATGACTATTTTGACACTATCACACACCCTAGTTTGTTTTCTTTTAATAATGACACTGAGATAAAGGCGAAATAATCTTATAAATTAGCCTATCTACACATGTTTCAACAAAAATCCTCAATCATAAACTTAACTTTATAGTGGATATACTTTTTGATTATTAACAATCACAAGTAAGCCTACAGTTGACTATATTATGGAGATATACTCTGTGTTTAAATAGCAGCATTAATATTGAATATATCATTGAATTTAACATGATATACAGTATATATAGGCTATATTATACTATACTAATGTGGATTATTGTTTTTGTGACAAACGATCGACCGTGATTTACTTGAATAGAGAAGTTGATATAACATTGCCCTGGTGGTGACTCTTTGAATCCGCCTATGCCTCCCACTGGGCTTTCATCAGCAGTAGATTTTAGCTGACCAAGACCGACTCTGAGCCACGATTAAGATCAAGACCACACCGCCATGGGTCATATCTATTGGCTCTAAATTATGAAAAAGAAAATGTGCAAAAAACGTATATGTAAAAGAATTATTAATAATCTAATGCTGTGGTGTGTGCAATGATCATCATTTGTTTTCTCTTCCTACTCAACCAATTACAGATTCAAGTTTCTGAGTCATATTAATCAACTTTATACAATATTAAACACAACATATTTAAATACTTATAATGTGAAAACGTATCTGAAAAAAATCCTTCTGACATGTCAAAAACCACATCATGGTTTAATTTAAATAATAAATAATGAATATGGTTTAGCTACTTTGGTTTCAGGGTCCTGATATTATGCATAGCACTCTTTGGATCCAATAAAATCTCTCTGAAAAAGGCCAATGGACATTAAGTCCCCCCCAAACATAATAATTAGGTCACATTCAAAATAATAAAATGTGTTAAAAGGGATTTTAATTGATTTTCTATCAACTGTTTAACATTTCAGATCCAAGTGAAATATTTAATAAAACATTTGATGACAAACAATAAATAAATACTTCACAGCTCTCTCTTTAGATACACACACACACACACACACACACACACACACACACACACACACACACACACACACACACACACACACACACACACACACACACTCACACACACACACACACACACACACAGACACACACACACACACACACACTATATAATGAGGGTTCCCCTGAGTCTGCAAGTGCTGCTTTACAAGCCTATAAATCTTTGCTGTTATCAAAGCTCAACAGCCACACAAATGACACGAAGAGAAATGACATTGAGATATGATATTGATCTTTATCTGGCAGTTTATGTTTAAAATGTTGTTTTTCTTTCAATAGACACACTTTTACCTTGTCCCTGTTGATATGTGCAATCTTTATATGTTTCTAATGATCTGTTGTTAGGCAAAAGGGTTATGCAAATATATTTGAAATCTCTAAATCCTTAGTGGGAGCTATGAGAACTGGATGGAAGCAAGGAAAATGAACAAAGACGCGTGTTTGACATCTGTTTTGCTGGTGAGACAAGACAACTCCATATTGTGTGGCTAATGTACTTAAGTGTCCAGCCAGATTTGGAGCACAGAGTGAGAGAGGAAAATGAAGAAATATGAGGACTGGCACTCCTCTTCAGTCAGACAAATGTTGGTTCATCTGCTCCCTGCCTCACACACACATGAACACACACACAGATAGTGAAAAGATGCAATTGACTTAGCATGATTAGGCTGTTCCTTGACCCACGAACACTGCCTCTCATTAAGATCCTCATTTGCGGAACAATTTTAGAAGCAGTAGACTGGTACATAATGTGCAACATCTGCCTGCCCCCTGTTTCTTGTTCAGACACACAAACTGACACATGGTATCTATGAATAAGCCCCACTTTCTCTCCCTCGTCATACTGTAATAAATCCATCATATGTTTGCAACAGGGTTTTGTTTAGAATTTTGTCTCTGCAGTTTCACCTTATTTCATCTCTTAATAACCTTGAAACCTTGAAACAGACTAATTAAGAGACATATCATATGGAAAATGGCGGTGTATATAAAGTCAAATTAACCCAATTCTCTGTAGGGAAGCTGGTATCTCAAAGAGATCAGTTTTTACCTATCCTCTCTTTCATCATCAAATGCGTAACATTTGGCCCTAGACACATCTAGTTGCTTACATGTTTTACACAGGCATGTTCCACCATGTTTTGACAGGGCCTACTGCTGCTCTTTCCTACGTGTGAAGCTGTATCTCCCCTTAAAGTGTTTGTTGTCTGTCGCAGTAATGACAGATTAATCCAGATCTTTAGAGCATTTAAGGGCACATAAAAGGCAAATCTGTGGCAATATCACCAAAGATGTATTTCCTTTTTCAATAAGGAGGAAAAAAATATTTTCACACACTCACCTCAACCTCAAAATTATTATCTGATTTGAGTTCATCATCTAAATGCTTTTATTAGATGTAAATATGTTGTTGTTTTTTTACTTCAAACAAAAAAAGGTTACAGTATATGGAGTGTGATTTGAGTTCTGTCTTTACATTTATTGTGCCTATTTATAAAACTGTGTCTGGTGGCAGGGTTACACTGGGCAAACGAGTCTGTAAATAATTGCCATCGAGATCAACATCTCTACCAAATCACACCATAAGCTTCTTTAAGTTCCTAAAATATCCATAACTAAATATAAATTATTAAAATTGGGTTCAGCCAAATACATTGCAGAATTACACGCATTTTGACATTCCACTCAACTTTCCTCATAGCTCACAATAAATATGAATGTATACAAATAAATAGTAAGTGTAAATGTCCTAATTGGGTGATTATTAGTTGCTGAATAAAAGGCATGTACAGTATAAGAATAATACATGTTATGGAAAATCCAACAAAGGCTATTTAAAATATGGTATTTTGATGACACATTTACAGTAGTATACAAACATGAAATGAATCATAGCTCAAGTCGCTGTTGTGATCTGTTGAGTGTTTGGAAAGAGATGATGAGGTAATTAAACTCAATCATAGAAACAGGCATACTCTGTTTGTCAAAAATGAATTTCACCTTAAACACTGGTTTATGTGCAACATTATATGCCGCTTAAATAGATTGCGTAGTTGTTTTTCCAAGATGATGTGCCCTACCCAACTAAATGACATATGTTGTCACTACAATTGCACAGCATGGTTTAACTTCTTTACTAGATGCCACAGAATATGACTGACTCAGGTGTATCACTGCAAATGTAAACCAACCACTGTTTGAAGTTGTCTTTGTGGGCCTCCTGTGTCTAATTGCCCAACTGTTCAAATGTGAAGAGCCACCCCTTGGAACAAGACAGCTCTTGCATTGACAATCCCAATAAGCATGCTTGTCTCACTTCGGTTCTGCCTCAGTGGAATCACTGGGAGGTTCATGTGCTAGGCAGCATTTAATCTACCAGGGGAAGAAGGGACACAGAACTGTGATCATGCAAATGCAGCTGCATGAAAAATTCAAGAACCAAATGACAAGCCCTGGTGTGCCGATGCTGACAGAGGAAGGAAGAGAGGCACATCCCGGGGAAAAACATGACACTCCATGGAGAATTGTGAAAGCACAGTCTCCGCCTGCCGCCTAAGGTAAGTGGGGATATTGTCTGCATTAATGTGGCCTAGCTTTGATGCTTAGGGAAGAAAGAACCTGAAAACTGCTGGGGATGACAATAGACACTAAAGAGTCACAAGTCCCCTGCTTTAAAGGAACATTGATTGTACAAATGCCATTTGGGATGTCAAACGTGCACAGAGTTTAGTAGAACATCCCCCCTGCTGCATGGAAATGAGACAGGCTCCAACATGTGGGTTCCAATACGTCTTTGAACACAGCCACTTTGTAACACGGCTGATGGCTCTATTTGTTGAGTGTCTAAGGTTTTCTTGTTGAATAGCATTAGATCACAAAAAGCTGTTATCCCACTGGTTGCTTTTTTGAAATGGGCCATGACAAATCTTTGAAATTGCTCACTAATTTCATGTCCAATTGCTGACATTTTGGAGCTTGTTTGCACAGATTTCTATTCAAGTGATGCCCCGAGGAGGGATAACATATCTCTCGCTGGCGTCCGTAGGAGAATCATCAGCCACTCTTGACCTCGAGCATGAGCCGTCCTCATGCTGAATCCTGTAAGACCTTGGACTGCCTTACAAAACCCCAGGACAGAGAAACCATTGATTACCACTTCTCCTCCCTCTATTCAGCCTTTAGACATACAATATCTGAGCACATAAATCAGACATTTCTAGTTCAGGACCATCCTTCATCACAAACCTTACGCTCTGTCTTTGCCATCATGTGAATTCCTGTATGCATGTGATGTCACTGATTTGGCAAAGCCCCCCCACATGCACAAGCCCCGCTGAGATGACATGGACCTCTGTTTGACTCCCATCTGATGACCTTTTGGTCCTATCCTAAACAGGCAAGAGCCGTCATAAAGAAGGAATTGATCCACACAAGACCCACCGACTGCAGCACACACGTGTGTGCATGTGTTTGTGTGTATCCACAGTGCCATGAACCTCAGGGCCGCGCTCACTCATGACTCAGTGACTCACCCAACTACTGTGCCATCCTAACCCCGGTTAGCCCCCCAGGATGTGTGGGAATGTGGAGTCAGGCTATTTCCCTTGGGCTTCTACCAGAGAGCTTGTCCTTTGCTTGGTGAAAGGGTAAATTAAGGTAGTGAGGTTGTATTTAAGTTCATATTTCCCTTGTGTACGAGAGAGGAGACCAAGGACATGGGACATTGATCGCCCTGAGTAAATGTTGTCCAGTCGGAAAACAGCTATTAAATGAGAAAAGTATGGGTCTTACTTCCAACACCTGTGCTTCCCACCCTATGAGATAGGTGAGATCAAAGTAAGAAATTAAGATATTGTATCTAGTTTTACATTAAAACCTCCAGAGGAAAACTGGAGATTTTTTGGCCATGAAAATACATTTGAATTGATCTTATGGTTGCACATAACTTATCAAAGAGACATTATCAAGTTACCATAAGTGGAACTGGTCTCAGCTTCTAAACATCAGTGGTATTAAAGAAACACCATTTCAGCCATCAACTGCCTCCTGATTTGCAAAGAGAAATCACAGTATGATCCAGTTCTTTGAAAAGGCTCAACGGATCATGGGAATAGTTAAACTGACCTTTGTACATGCTTTGCTAGTGACTGGAAGTTAATGAACAGGAGGACCTCGGTGGATTTGATGGATCTGTGAATGCGGCGCAGCAGCTGATGGCCTTCCCAGGAGGTGGAACACTTCAGTAGCAGGTTCAATAGCTCATTACCATGCAGTCCCTCTGGATAATTAGTGAACAGTGGGATCCTGTCACAGGGACAAATACACATGTACTCTCCTTCCCTATCAAGATGCCTTTACTAGTTCTAAAACCGTATACATTAATGTCAGTTTCTACTTTAATGGTATAATATTGAGCCCATCTGGTAGTTTTTTATTGGGCTGCTACTAATTTTAACACTAACATTTGAGTTTGTTTATTTAATGTTGGTTTTCTACATACTTGTGACACCAATATGTAAGGTTTGTGATATTTTACAGATTAAAAACCAACTTGCCTGTGTGCTTTGTTTTGACAAACGGAGATGCTGATAATGTTTCTATCTATGGATGGACTTAACAGGCTGCATATTGAAAGCACAATCACTTTCATTATGCATGTAAAACGGAATAAAATTGGCCTAAAATGGAATCTGAATCAGTGCCAAGATGAGTGAATGGTAAAGCAGCTGATACTGAGAGAATAATTGTACTGAATCATGTGTGTTTGGGTTTTTTGTGCTGAAATGTATAGTTACTTTTTTATTGACTGACTCCATTATATTATCAGCAATAAGAAAATATCACCCAATGATTTGCTTATGTACAATGTTCCATTTAAATAAGATCAATTAGAACGCTTGATTAGTTTCATTGATCATTTAGTAACTTAAACAATATATTGTTATGATTTTGTGTGTGCTATAATCCTAAAATGTATTTCAACATGTTACTCTTCAAAGATGTACCTGAACAGGGTTTAATGGATTACTGCGAGCATGTTTTGAGGTTTCAGAATAGGCCCTTTTAACCCTATCTTCCAGCTATGACATTTAGATGTTTCTCAATTTTGGGGCAAATATTTGCTCCCTGTTCAATATAATGAATGGAATCTTCAGTAGGATTTGTTTTTGTTTAAGGAAGTGCTTAATTTCCCTGCAGCAGGCAAGTCATAAGGAGGTGGGCGTGAGGTGCATATGTGCTTAAAGGTAAAAGTAGGTTAACATAATGGTTTGTGTTGATTGATAACAAAATAAACAGGTCTTATGCACTTTGTCGTGTATTTTGCTGTTTCAAGACCCGGATCTGTACGTAAACCATAACTTAATGTTGCATTAAGTTATATATAATGTTATTTTGAAGCGGACCTACAAAAAACAACATTAACAATGATTTAGTTGCTGTGAGCATATTGACTTTGAGGAGTGAAGTACTTGGACAGTAAAAAATAACATTTGTATAGATAGACAATTAAGAACTTACTGTAGAATATGTTTATTACAAATATTTCCTCATTCAATTGCTCATTTAATTTAAAAAACAATTGTTCCACATGTATTTTTTCTATAGCGTGTTGTAAATGTAATGTATGGGAGATGTGATTGTACCCTGAGCTTAGATCCATACATTTTAACAACAGACATACATCTAAAAATTACCCTTTTTCTTTGTCAATATTAAGATAAAAGGATGTTTGACCCTGCTCATGCAGCCCACCCAGCAATACAGAAGCACAACTGTTCAACGGTAATGAACTAAAGAAACAGCTTGAAGCTGAAAATAAAGTATGGCTATCCACACACCCACTATCATAACTAAGCTATCGCACATCTTGTGTGCATTGTAACATATATTTCCACCTGATAGTTTAGCAAGATGCTTACAGCAAAGGCAAAAAGGTCATGTTTTGCTTTGATGATCAGTTTGTGTCACATTACTCATCCACAGCCCCCGGTGTCTGTATGCTTAATCAACACAGCTGAACAGAAAACACTTCCTGAGTGAAATTAAAGCAGCATCAAAGCATTGGAAGTCGATAGAAATAGGTTTTTTTTCCTTCTTATGGACAACCCTTTAAAGGCTTTTTGTTGTGTTGCTCACATAAGTATGTAATATCTAATTTAATTAGCCATGTAAGCCATCTGACAAACAGGCATATGGTCCTTGCTCTCCCACGGCCTTGGCCAAGGAATGAATATGCATATCCTGGGACCCCAGGAGCTTGTTACCCTGGAATGAATTCTACACAAGCCTAAACCCTGAGCTATTATTTACCCCTTGACCAAACATGCAAGTGGGGCTCGCAGACGCTTGACTGGGATTCTGCCGCCTCTCTGAGCCCAGTGGAGGAGCCAGGCTGAGGCGGTCACTCTGAGGAGCTGCATGTCTCTCTTTCTGCTCTGCTCTTCAAACACACACATAAGTAACCACACACTCCTTCAACTCTTCACTCTTGAGATGTCTCAGTCAAATGTTGTGCAAATCCTCACATAAACAAGCGCACAATTAATCTTTAATGAGCGCACCCACTTCTGAGGGAAATGAGGGACACAAGTTAGGAAATCAGTGTCACATCCCTGCAGTACACACACAAACCATAAACTTTTTCCAACTGCTGAAAACACGTGTTCGTGTGTGCACGCGCATGAGGAGTGCGTGTACTGTAGCTACCCCTGAGGGTAGGGAAAGTGAAAAAAGTGAAAGTTTGCTTTATGCAAGAGAAATGCAGCTTGTTCCCCCTTAAGTTGCTGTAATACAGTTTTTAAAAGACGGCAGGAAATTAAATTGCTTTAGATGTATTTGTTGTTCTTTATTTGCCCTATAGATGCATTTTCTTACAATATTATATGGGAATGTAATTTTAACCACAATGCATCTGAACTAAATGCACACAGAGGGAAAATATCACAGATCTGTTGCTGCTTTTCAAGTGTTTCCATGGGCTGTAAATGCGGATCTCATTGCCGATTTCCTATCTGCAGGCTGAGAATTGTTGGCACGTTTTTTTCGTTGACACTTCCTCCTGAGACATCACCGTAAATCTGCTCATTGGGCACAAACACTCCTTGGACCGACAGTCGCTCGGGTTACAGTCGCACGGCGTGTAAAACTCAGGTCTGAATCCACAGCACCTTCTCTCAGCCCGGATCGTCCGCAGCTCTGCGCTGACTCTGCAGAAGGAAACCATCGGGGGAGTGTATGAAGGCGTTTTTTAAGCGTTTTTCTCAAGGTAGGACAAGCAGTTACAAGACGGCTTCTGGTTGTCAGCGATCCCTTCTGTTTCCTTCACTTCTTCGGTGTACGGTTTTGGGGAAAGAAGAGGGGACAGACTGTCGTGTTCGTGCGTTCCTCTCCGTGAGACCGACGCGTTTCCAAACGTCTTGACGCGCGTTTTTCTCAGAGAAGGATCCCGGACACAGTGGTTCTCAGGATAAAAAGAGTGACTGTTGTATAGTAAAAACTGACATTAACGGCTAAGATACGTTTGTGAAAGAAACACCGACGTTGAATCACCTCACACTGCGCGCAGGATTGAAGAGGAGAAAGTTCCCCACTTGAGGGCGAAATCCGACTTTTTTGAGGACGCCAAGTTTGAAAAGTGCCAGGAGCCCCGGGGTCTATCAGATACAACATGCAGCAATGGTAAATAACATTTTCCTGCTCCTGCTAACTCAATTCATTAAGTCCTAAAACACTACTTTTATAAGTGAGTAACTTTTTAAAACTTCTGCACTGATCTGTTATTTGAACTCATCAGATAGATACAAAGTCTTCCAGAGTACTTTATTTCCCTCTTGTTTCTGATTCTTATGACTCATCCACTGGATTTGTTAATACGTCTGCTTTCAAATGAAATTATTTCCTCTGCTGATCTTTTCTTTCTCTTCTATATGTGTCTTACAAAATCAATATTTGTGAGCATATACAGACACACTACAAAACGAGACCTAAAGCCTTAATCTTCTGAACTAAGTTAATAAAGTATTACTTCACTTAATATCGTTTTATAGTTTTCGTCACGCCTTGAAAGAATTACTAAATTCTCTGCTCTCCAAAGGAGGATTCAAAACGTTTACGTGACATTAGGGGGCAAATTGTTAACTCCAGATACAGAGTAAATAATTGTTGAATTGTTGATATTTATGTTATAAGTAACTCTATGCTACCTGTAGATTCTGGCCTTCACATTTACAGACCCATGCAAACCAATGAATGATTCAAGGTAATTTACTGCAGTGTCTTCAGATAGCATAGACAGGGATTATACAAATGTGTTGTCTGTTTACTTAAATAAGAGTGAGCAGACTTAATTTCATAGCTCGCAGCAACATTTTTCAAGTTATTTTTTTTAAGGCCTAAAATCCCTTTGCTGAAAATGCTGCTTCAGCTTTCAACAGGATTCCTCCTTTTCCTGTTTTTCTGAGACAGTTTTATGATTTTTTAAAATGTATTTACTGTTTTTTTTTTCCTGTTGAAATGTGCTCTGTTTATAGAAGTCTTTATCAGATATCATACAAAAACAGACAAGTTTGCCTGTGTTAGATTGCAAAGAAAAGCTTCAGGTAAATAAATTGCTGCATTGTACGATGCTGTTTTTATAGCCTAAAAACAATCTGACAAAATTCTTTGCCAAATAAATTTGATTTGAGGCCCTGTGCTACGATAACTCTCCAGGAAAACTCTTTTGGTCAACGTGTGACAGTGAAACACAAGCAGAAGCACACCGAGGCATTTCATGTCAGGGTAAGACATTTCATTGTGGACATATCTGAGAGCTTCAGGAGACAGGGAAGACGGAGGGAGAGGAGCAGAAAAAGAAAAAAACAGTGAGAGAGAGATTGAGATGAATGGCCCCACTTAAAAGCAGCAGAAAAGTACCTACACACTTTCATCAGTGAGATGTGTGTGAGATTAATGTCTAGCACAGTATTTTGGCCTGGTCTTGAGTGTGTGTAAGGGATGTTTCATGAGCCTGAGCCGGTGCTGCTTCTACACTGAAGAATGCCAATTTACATTCCTGGAGTGTCATTTCATTACTTTTATCTCCGTGCTGCTTTCTCCCTGCCAGGCCAGTCAGGGATCGGTGCAACTCAAATTGACTTTTTTACCGCACAAGTCACAGAAACTAAAATCCCTGTATTCCCTTGTATGTGTCTGTTTCTGTTTCTCTTTTGTACGTCAGATAATTAAACACTTATTACGCTCTTATTGGCACAGAATAAGTGCTGGTGTGTTGCAGGAAAATACATAAAATAACAGCAGAAAAAGGTTGGAAAACAAAACATAATGAAGAAAATGTCGAGGTAAATGTCCTCGTTATGCACTGACTAGTCTCAGCCTACAGCGCTGCTACGTGAGGTTAAAGAAAAAGTAAAAGTTGTCAGCGAGGCTGCAGCTAGGTCGTGATTCCTCTGGGTCTGTGGGAATCAGAGAGGGGAGAGTGTGTGAGAGGGTGTGTGTGTGCGGGGTGGGAGACACTGGTTAGTCGGTTCAATAATCTGCTGGACAGGTAGGCCTGTGACGCCCCCCTTAGAGAGGCTGCTAATGAAGAGAAAGGCTGCTTAGTGGTGCTCCGCTCTGACCCCTCCAACCCCCCCCCCCCCTGTCCCCCCTGCTGGCTTCCTCTGATTACTGCTCACATCCACAACTCTACCCTCCTCTTCTTCCTCCACTCCATCCTCCACATTTCCCCTGATATTCTTAAACCCTGCCTCTATTTGAAAAGAATGGGGGCTAAGTGTATAAAGGGTCTCCCTGATGACCCATTGGGATTTATATATGTTCTGCTCTTGTTTTTATTTGTGTATTCTTATTAATTTCCATATTTTAGTGATTCATTTTCTACTTGGCCTTCTCGTTCAGACCCATTTTCTGAGCAATTTTAGTAAAGAGGAGGCTCTAATGTGAAGAGCTTAACTCGAGCGACGCGCAGGTGAAAGGAAATATGTGTTAGAGCAGGAAGAAAAAACAAATAAACATTTATTTTAGATGAAGGGAGAGATGTACTTTCACTCATGCTTACAGGTTTAGATTTTCAGCCTCAAAAACATCCAAGAGAGGTTCATGCTGCACCAAAAGGCCTCTGCTCCTCTCCATCTGTCCTCAGTCTCAATAATCTCTCGAGTGAGCGATAGTGTGTCTTGGCAGTGACAGAAAAGGTAATATTTTGAGAGGGGTCAGATACCTAGTGGTGGCTTGAGATGAAAATCTTGAACAAGACACGGTAACCCAAGCAGCAGGCTGCAGCGACTAAACAGAGACACTGTGAAATGTTCAAACAAATTGGATGGCAGGAGTCCTAATTTAATAAAGAGCACAGTGTGAGACATACTTGATTTAAAACAATATACATATAGTAGACATAATTACACTTTTTGTACCTCAGCACACAAAGCAAGAAACTAAATATTCACACACTTACACTTATGAAAACTCTCCAGCGTCCTCCAAATACATGATTAAATTAAGTGAGTGTTCCTGTGATTCCTACGTCAAAGAAAGTAGAAAAGGTAATGAATAGGGTTAACAGCTGTTATGAAATGTATATTTAAGATGTGTTTAGTTTTGTACTATCAATGATGTTAATATCTCTATAGTTTTTTTGTACCTAAATGAACGTATTTTGTCTTTACTTTACATTACAATCTGGCTCTGTGCTCCAAGCTGTGTTTAAACTGTAAACTGATACGTGTACTTACATGTGTTACATTTTTTGTATACTTTTTTTTTCTATGGGGTTCATTTCACATGCTAATCCAAACACTATCATATTCCTTAAGGAAGGAATCAGCGAAACGTTGGTCTTATTACATGAACACACCCAGTGTGTGCAGAAGCCACACACTCCTTCGCTCTTCATTTGTTTAAAGTGAGAAATGATAGAACACATTTTGCACAGCTCCGCCTTTAGTAATACACCCTCCGCTGCATTTTTCACTCGTCCCAGACACGGTCATGATTCTTATATTTTCAGCTGTAATTTGGGGTGGCCTTAATTGATTCCGTCCAGAACTAATTACCGGCAACTGTGTAAAATAAACACTTCAGTGTCACTGGGTGGCAACTGTCCGATCGGTAGGGAAATTACATTTCACTTGTAATCCATACGTTCTGCAGCACGGCAGGAATATAATTCATGTCGACGCTATAGAAATACCAGAGACGCTGGACTTGTGTAACGAACAGGAGTATAGTTGTAACCAAATGGCTCAGTTGGGAGGTATAGGGTTATGTGGTATAATTTATATTTTATAGCTCCCTCCTGCACTGACTGCACTCCAGAATAAAGTTGTTCGATTTTGTTCCATGAACAGTGAGTGAGAAAATCTGGGATTTCGCTTTTGATGGAAACTCCAGACACCACTTTGTTCCTTGCTTTCTTCTCGTATTTTTTATTTTCCTGTTGAGTCTCATTTATTGCTTCCAGATAAAAAGACACCTAACTGCTGCAGTTACAATACAGAGTGTTTATGTGGATATTGTTGGTGTGCTTTTTTGTGGGGGGGGGGGGGGGGTGCATTGGTGGCCCATGCTTCAGTGATTCAAAAGGCATGGAAAGATATCCTCAGGCCATACAGAGTGATTTGATTAAAAGAGAATAATTTGCCCTAAAGGTGTCTTTTCTCTTCTCTCCCAAAAGCTAGTGGAAGAAATCTGATATGACAAGATAAGTGGTGGCTCATGAAAAATTCCTGAGGACTGAGACGTAGCATGTTGACTTTGGAATTATTGCCCTAAGTGTCTAGTTCTTTGCTAGCAACTGTGCCTGACAATGTTATTTTTACCTGAGTAGACTTTGAAATCATTCCCTGGGTTCTAAGTCCCGATTTCTCCCGTTTAAAACCTGTCCAAAGAATGGACCAAATACATTTCCTGATTCTTTTTGTACCTTACATCAAAGTACTCTTTAATTGTAAGGTACCAATTAGTGTTAAAAGAGAGTGGAATACCAGTTTGAAAGGAAAAAATGTCTCCTATAGTTGTAAGCAAGGTTTTTGGGCTTGTACATTATAATACTTGGGGGGAGGGCGCTGACATTGCATGTAATTGCTCAGCCAATCAGGATAAGCCCAAAAATGTCTCAACTCAATACCGGTAGCAGAAATGTCCATCATAGCCAAGTGTACACATGTTTTAGTAACTGGAAAAGAAGTACAAGTGAGATGATTACCTGCGTCCAACTGTGGCCCTGCTGATGCAATGCTTCCCTTCCTGATCCAATATTATCGTGGCAGCAGGTGATGTGTGCCAGGTTGCAGTGATGTCTGCCTGAGCACAGGGCAGGCAGGCTGCTTTTAGGACCACAGATCGGGGCTTCCACTCCTTGAAAAGACCACTCCTGCACCTAAAACATTGGTCTTTCCTGAATGACAAAAGCATAACATGAAAATGTCATAATGTTAATTCACAGGAGTGATTTGGCACGTTTGCAAGGGTGGACGGTGTGTTACTTTTATTTTTGTCCTTGAACAAATTAGCTGACACAACTTCAGACAGTACCATAATATTTACGTAGGTTTTCTTCATTCTACTCAGCCATTCATACTTTAAGTATAATTTGAGTGGCTTCAAACTATCTTTGGCTAGGATTTGAAAGCTGGCTTCACTCTCTTTGGTAGAAAATACAGGCATCCTGCTCAACTCAACTTGGCTTTCAAATCTGTACTTTTCACGGAGACAATGATTTTTATCTGAATATATTTATAATGTTTCAGGAATTAGATAACATGATTATATATTCTGTAACGTTTTACATTTTATCACGAAGGTTCATAGGCATTGACTCAAGTGGCAATTTCAGTTTTTTCCACTTTCTCATTGGCATTATTTTTTAGCATAAGATTGCAGCTTGATTGGAAGCAAAGAAGGAAATTGGGGGACGACTTTGTAATGTGGTACAGACACATGAGGACTGTGTCCCGTTTCCTACCGACAGCCAATATTTACCAAGACCACGTTTCTTCGTTCCTTGACCCGATAAATGTCGCCTACCGTTAAAGAGGTAGTTATTTAACCAAAGCCACAATGTTTTTCTAACCTAACTAAGTATTTATTTGAAACCAAGCCATGCTCTTTTCCTTAGCCGTGATCAAGTTGTGTTTGTGACTGAACGTTAATCATACTGTTGTCACATCATAACATCTTCCCAACTGTGGCTTGTAACAGTTTTGGAAGACATTGACAGATGATGCTGTCTGGCATAGTGTCAGATCTAAAAAAAATAGCAAAGCTTTTACACTAACTGAGAGTCCAGACTTCGAGCATGTTAAACAGTACAAGCTATGCAACCAATGTCCTCTCCACAACTGCTATTAATGCATCTGCATTCATAGTGTTTTCAGTGTTTCTTGACCCTGTGGTCTGGCAGGAACACATGGATTAACTCTGAAGAACTGATTTGATGCATTCTAATAGAAACCTCCTCCTCCAGTCTGCTACCACATGTTTAACCTGACCGTGACATTCCCATCTTTGAATCACTATCAAAGTCTCAATCTACATGACTATTTCAAGGGGATATGGAGTTTCAGTTGATTATGATGAATATATTTTGCCATGCAATTCATCACCACAAACCTGGATGACATGTTAGAAGTCCTTCCCAGTGATTGCTGGTGACAAACTTACTATTTACGGTGATAATCATAGTAATTAAGCAGTTTGAGGATGATGGGACTTAGCGTGTTTGTTTGGGCCTAAGTTCACTTTTCCTGTTTGAGGGAAACCTAAACTTGTGAAGGGCACATCTGTATAGTACGTGTGTGTGTGTATGCCTGTGTGCATATGATTGTGTATGTGAGTTTTCACATGCATCTGCGGCTGTGTGTTTTTGGAGCTGGGGGGAAATCTGCGGACAGGTAGTGTGTCAGAAGGGGGACAGTGGCGCTTTTGAGACAGACACAAGAGACAAGTCTCAGGGAGAGTGAGAGGGCTTCTTTCATGTGACTCTGCATTCCACCAAGGCACAGGCAGAGAGGCACAAGACGAGACATGCGTCCCCCCTCGTCACTCCCTCTGCCTCCTCCCCCACAGCACCCGCCCTCCCCCCCATCCAGCCTCCACCCCTACAGTGACCTTACCATTTATCAAAGAACCCCATGCTGGAATTCTTCCTCAGCATCTGTGTCCTGGTGGTCACACACAAACACACGCACGTATGCATGCACGCGCACACACACACACACACACACACACACACACACACACACACACACACACACACACACACACACACACACACACACACACACACACACACACACACACACACACACACACACACACACACACACAGACACACACACACACACACACACACACGACCAGTGGTGTAAAGTAACTGAGTAGATTTACTCCATTACTTTTGAGACTTCTACTAGTATTTTAATTATTCTATCCCACTACAATTGAGAGGTAAATTGTGAACTTTTTCTACACTACATTTATTTAGTTACTTTACAGATTTGGATGAATGATGTGAAATATAATCAACCCTTAAGTAAGACTTTAATTACACCTGGATCTGAGTACTTCTCCCACCTTTGTACATGACACAAACACATAGAAGTGCACACACACACACACACACTCTGTCGCAGACCAATCTGTTTGGAATATTTTGCCGCTGTGGAGGGGCTGTCCTCGTCGTTCCCTGAGCTAAGAGGCTGAAACTCTCACGCAGAGACATGGACACATGCTTGCACACACATTCTCTCCTCCTACTTGTTTCTTTATTGTACCTCCTGTCACTTTGTCCTATTCATTTAACCTTTCATTAGAGCCAGCAGACAGCCCTGTGTGTGTCTGCACAGCTTCAGGAACAATGCCAAAAAAGCCCCACTGTCACAGTTATTAGATTCCTCTGGCCCTCCTTTACCCCGGCAACTCAATATTAAGAGAGGGAGAGTGAAAGAGAGGATCCAGGATGGGGAAGAATAGGGAAAAAGAGGGGAAAAGGGGGTGCATGGGTGACGCATAACTCCTATGGAGAAGGATCCTTTTGACTTGTCAAGGACATGTGCCACATGTTGACAGTAGACAGGTTTCAGGAAAAACAAGGAACGGAATGTAATCCACGACAGGAACGAGAGAGACAGAGGAGAGAGGACAAGCGGGACTGTCTGTGCTGTGGCCAGCAGCACCCTGAAGGAGTCACACCGAAAACACAAACAGTTTGTGGAGGAATTTTGTTTTGAATGGGCAGCGAGGAGGGGCAGTCTGGTCTCTGAGGAAGGACAGAGCAGCTCTCCCTTCTTCTCCCTCCTGTCCTCCTCCTCGGTCTGTCTCTTCATATACTCTCTACTTCCACACACACAGATAATACTCATTTTAGGACCTCTGTCATAAGAGTGAGTGTGTTGAGCTACACATTGACAATCAAGAATAATTTGCTCCTTTGTATTTTGAAGAAAGATAAAGGTATACATACTAGATTATTTGATACATTATATATTCTAGAGGGCCAACAATATTTATTGAGCAGCCATACAATCTAAAAACTAGAGATTTCCCTTTGCCTGTTAACACATATTCAATAGTTAATTTTATACTGTAGAAAGCAGATGTTTTGGTTGTAAAATGATTGTCCTCACCATTAAGGGCAACTGACAGGTGTTACATGTATCTCGTATACAGTAACTTTCATTTACACATCAATAAAGTGAGGGGAGTTTAGCACAAAATGGTATACGTACTGTTGACAATACAGTACATTTCATTTAGAGAGTTTTGAAAGCCAAAAGTCAAAACTGTCGATTTTGGAAAAAGTTAAAACTTTGGGAACTTAGTGAAAATGGTGCCAACTAAGCATCAATTCCTGACGGCAGAAGCGGTACAGTTCTGTTAGCCGTGCATTTAACCAAACTCCTCTGAAATCAGTCCTAAAACAGGATTAGGCGTCATAGTTCCGATATAGTAATAAATACATATTGAACAGATCACTTGCAAACTGTTCATAGTCTATGATGATGACTTGTGGTTGTAATGTTGCAGTTAATGGGGCTGATTGAAGTGAATGTGAAAAAAAAGAAATATGATGCGTGTAATGACTTAAGTCACTTTTTCTGTATTAAACAGAAACCATGGGCTTTCTCTAAACGTGTGCGAGGGCCTTTACAAAACCAACAAATATTGCTGTACTCACTACAAATGGATTATATTGCAAGATGTTGGCTTCAGTAGCAACCATTTTGCAACTTGCCAGATATGGGTTAGAAATGACAAATGGGAGTTATGGTACATTTACTACAAATCCTCTTTGTTGTTGAAAATTCGTTGCATATGAAAGTAATGTATTGGTAATGAGGCTGAAATAACAGAAATTCATCAGGTTTCTCCACTGTACTCTGCTTTGATGAAGGCTGCGCTGCCTCTCTGGTAACTTTCAGGCTGCGTAGCCTAGTCAGCAGACAGCAGACATTGAAGCTCCTCCAGTAATACATTAGCTGAAATGGATCAAGGCCTGGAGTGGAGAGGCATTGGTCACTCTGGTGGGGGGCAATGAATCGCTCACCAGTCATTGCAGACACACACACACACACACACACACACACACACACACACACACACACACACACACACACACACACACACACACACACACACACACACACACACACACACACACACACACACACACACACACACACACACACACACACACACACACACACACACACACACTATCCCTGCCCTAAAGACAAAGAGCCAGAAACATAGCAACAGTCTTCACCCTGACCATCAGGCAGCAGTCTTGATGAAGTCCATCTCTCACTTCTGTCACCCCTCTGCTCCGACCCCCTCGTTCTATCTCTCCCCTCCGCTCTGAGGCCGCCGCTCGCTCTGTGTGACTGACTCTTTATTATCCTCATCCCGTCACTTAGTTAGACCGGTGACCAGCAGTCTGTCTCTCTTCTGTCCTCTCTGTCATCCCCTTTTCCAGCCTCTCCCTCAGGCTGGAGGCTGTCGATCCAGCTGTCTGCCCCACATCTCTAATTCTCTGATTGGACTCTCTCTTTCCTCTCAGGGCTGTAATTGATGGTGGTGTTATTGTGTCCAGTTGTCTGGCCTTAAAGCCGTTCATTCTGGTCAGCACTACTACAATTTAAGACATGCTGAGAATGGGGTAGACAGTGAAAAGTATTTTTTTGTGTTTGCATGTTCCTATATGTTCGCAAATGTGTTCAAGTTATGAAACCAGGGTTATCCACATGCTTTTGTCTGTTTAACCAATCAAATTCAACTTGATTGGTTTGACAACTGTTCTTCAAAAATCACAACAATGTTGACATTCACGCCTGAGTTATTTTTGTCCTTCTGAATAAGGGACATTATTTCCTGAGAATCCACGTTCCTTCTCAACAAAATGATTGCCCTTGGCATCCATAGAAATGCACATGTGTGCTTTGTTTGGTGGTCCTTTCTTGCAGAATATTTCAACTGGATTTTAAACTATTTGGCAAAGTAATTACAAAATGTGGTGTGAAGTAATTCCCAAAGAATCCAGAATAAATCAAAAATCTTTGTCAGTTCAGAAGTTTTAATACTTATTCTCGTTTTATGTATTTCTGGTCCCCTGTATCAAGGTCCTTCTTGCTCAAAATTCATGTGTATTTGAATGTTTTTGCCTTTAATTTTTTCATCTATCTTGATGTTGTAGATCTTTAAAAATGTACAAGGTTAAGTAGAGATTCAGTCTAAATGATAAGCAAATATATTCTCATTTAGACACCTTGAGTTTTTGGCCATACTTTGCTCTGTTTAGGTATTGGTTGGATGTATATACAGTATTACCTTGGACGGAAATTCAGCTACAGTAAAAAGAACAGATATAGAGTTTAGTTTATTCACTAACCTTTTTCTATCAGTTTTTTGTCTCTCTTTTTCACAATCTCTATCGCTCTCCTTCTTTCTCTCCATCTTTCTCTCTCTAGCCCCAGTCCCTCCCCAGCATGGACCTTGTATTTATTACCCTCTAAGTAATCACTTTGCTTTCTCTTTTGATAGACTGTTATTGCTCTAACTAGCCGAGGTCCCTATAGGTATTTGGAGGCTTTCCAGTTTTATTAGACAAAGGCCTCATTATTCAAGGCCAGCATTAAGACTACCATTAGATCCATTTGCCCCCTAGTCACATGTATCCAGTTGCAGCCAATTCATATTATAGCCCCAACACACTTAGTATTTACAACACAAACATGCTCATTCTCTCTTGTCAAAGTTAAATATAGAAAATCTTAAGAGAGTTTTGCCACTTTGTAAGAGGTAGCTGTGAAGTTGTCTAACGCTTGTCTCTACTTTCCAATAATAATAGAGTCATTAAACACATCACATAAATAATGTAGTCAACATAAGGGTAACTGAAGTTTAGATAATAAAAACCAGTTTGGGACATATTTTTGTTTAGACCTCAAGCCTCCTGGTAAGGATTTCCAATTGCAGAGGTGACATTTTAGATATGGCATTGCTACGAGAAAAGCTTTTCACTTTAGCGGTGCGCTGGCGTGCTGGAGCAGCTTGGTATAGCTTCTGAACATTGATGCAGGACGTTTTTGTCCCTTTCTCAACATTCCTACATAGACTGGGTCATAGATCACCAGCAACAAACTCCATACACTCAACATTTGGGCTTATTCTACTTGAGAATTCCTTGTGGAAGCTCGCAAGCTAAGCTAATTAGCCTAGCTCGGTAATGTTAACAACACATCTTGTGTTCAGTCTTAATGGTCCAAACAAGTTTACTACTGTGACTTCCCACCCGGACGATCCGAATCATAAACAAACAAACAGGCGCTCAACTTGTGCCAACGAGACAAAGAGATTTAAGGTGCCCCAGTTTTGATTTCTTTCATTTATTTGTTGCAGCTTTTCAATTTCTTTGTAGCCACCCGTGTGTCCAATATGGTGCTCAGCCCTCCTAATCGATGGCCCCTTATTGGGTTTCTGCGTTTGGTCGAATACTTCATCGCTTTCTGGCCCCTCAGGCAACAGGATCCAAACTAATAAGAAATCTCCTCAGTCTCTCGGGTTGGGTCTTCAGATGAAAAAAATGATTAGTACAAAAATAGTTTGTATGACTGGAACCTGATTTTCAACAATTGTGCCAAAATCTAACCCAAAACAAAGGAGTTGACATGCTGACTGTTCTTCTGGAGGATGTTAATCCATGTTCACACTGAGCTAGTTTAACTAGCTTATCTTTTCCTATCTGTTCGGTTTCCTGTCGAGTTTTCACACCCCAAAATCAGCTTTTGAAAAATCCCCCAAAAATGCGGGATATCTTTGAAACCCAATTCCTCTTGATTAAAGTGCTGATTTGAATACCAATGTAGCTATTTAAATATTACAGGTTTTCTCACAGTTCTATACACATTTTTATTTTATAAGATCACTCTGTATGTTTAACATAATTATTGTATTCATATTTTGAGTACAGAAGTGTGTTTATGAGCTGTAACCAATATTATATTCTTGTTCAGTTATGTATATTAACAGTTACAATAAATATAAAAGTAGTGTTTTAGAAACAAAAATGAAGTAAAAAATATCCCAAAAATAATCATAACATTTCAGAGTAACAATTCACAAGTGTTAATTGCAAGCATGGGGCTGTTTTCTGTGACTCAAACTTGCAAAATGTATTGTTTACCCTAAAGAGAGTTGGTAAGAAGAGAGCTGGCCATTTTCCTTTTATGATTCATCCTCAACATGCTTTACATATAAATATCGTTTTTAGATTATTTGGCGTTAGTGTGGACATGGTTCCAGATAGCTGTATTTGCTTGTTATAGGGACATTTATTGCAGTTGTCGTTTTGCGGTGACACTTCTGAATATCTCCTATTGTACTTGACACTTCTTGCGGAAGGTGTTGGAATTTGATTTAACGAATGACAAACACTATTATTTACCCCAATTTTCAGACTTCATCTCGTTCTGATCTTTCCTCAACTACAGAAAACAAAACCCAAGTTTCAATGATATAAATGTGGTTAAAGAATGAGGTCTAATCTGCTCGTAACACGGAGCTCTGACACAGATTGACATACATTGTAGTAGCAGACACAAACAGTCTATCAAACATACGGCACGATATAAAAAGTGCTCAACATGAAAGTAGAGACAGGGTAAGAGTTCAAGAGAATAATGCATGCATTTACTACAGTAAGATAACATTTACAGTAACTGTATCTATCTATATCTGCGTGATTTATATCTCTCCTGTTGGTCTGCAGATAAACAGTGTGTGTGTGTGTCTGTGAGAGGGAGAAAGTGGGAGGGGAGAGTGTGTGTGTGTTCACATAGAGAAAGAGAGGGGAAAAAGAGAGAGTGCCACTTTGGAGTAAAGCTGTCATTACTCCGGCTGGCGCACTCCCTCATAAATACTGATAATGAGATGTTTTCAGCAGCCTAATCATTTGCCAATGTAGCAGTAGGTAATGTGAGAGGAACACTCTTTCCTCTACTTCTGTCTGGAGATGACACTTCAGATTCTTTTCAGTCATTACCACACCTACTCTTATACAGTGGAACAATATAATAATCAGAGGCTATTGCAGGAAAGTTTTGCAAGTTTGAAGAAAATCTAAAACCAAGTACATTTCCCTTTATAGTTTTATAAGCAACATTCGTTATTAATTCTCACTGCAAATCATGTCAAAAAAAAATTCCTCAACGAAAAAATTGCAGCATAAGTGAGTTTATTGAACACTTTAAACATCCAAATATATTTAACTTTTATTTATTGAGGAAAGTTTAATGTGAAACTGGTTCAACAAAAATCTAGGGATTATTTCCAATTTTTTTTTTTAAAGTTGCGATAATTATAAAATGTCATCTTTGTGAATTTGTGATCCATGCATGAAGTCTGTTCATTTATCTGCAATTCGCAAGTGACGATCATATATAAACAAAATACTTCTGCACACATACTGATTTTTTTAAATTGCCCTCCCATCTAATGGCATTCTTGGTGGAGATGAATCCCCCTGGCCTCACCGCTCCAAGTGACTTTAAGCTTCTGAATATTACACAGAAAATAACACAAACAATGCAGTCCTCTACCAACAGTCAACATTGTTTCTTTTAACAATGAAAACAGAGATCTTAAGCGTAAGCATAAATCAGAGAAACGACTTTGAAAGCCGCTGACAAACCATGTCATGACCATAAACCAGTCTGACAAATGCAATAGGAGTTTGTTAATATCACAGAAGGGTGGCAGAGTGCTGATGGTCAACCTGTTTTGCTTTTTGGGGGTAGGATTTGTTGCTATCACTTGTAAATGCCTCTCTTTTTATCGCTCTTTAACTTCTGTAGACTGAAATTTAGGAGGCAAATAAAGATGTGAGGCACATTTGTCACGAAGAAAATATGTTTTGTTTTGTGATAAACCTTAAATATTTATGTCCAAACATCTCTGTCTCCATAAACCACTCGATAGGATTGTGTTGGTTTAAGTATTCAGAGCTTCTCTCTCCTCATTTGTACTGACAGGTTCACTGTGTGATGTCCTAAAAGAGTTTGGGAGTTTCCCCTCTGAAGGACAGCCACATGAAGGGCCTCAGAAGCCCCCTCTGCTCTCGCCTGACTTAGAATGAACTGAGATCTCTGGAGGCATTGCCAGGATAAAATAAACAAGAACATGCCTTTGAAAAGCAGTTATTGACACTCCACTATATATATCTTTCCTACGGGCCATCACTCTAATGGGTGTTCCCTATGAAGCGCTGTACAACATGTCATCTTCCGCTGCCTATCTTCCAGTGGCTATTAACCAGCATTCTTGATCATTTTTAATAGTCCCCCCATACTGCTTCTCTCCATCTCCACAGTGATTGGACAAACAGTGGTGTCCCTGGTGATATGTGAGGAATACATTGAGGAGCTATTGTGGTTTTCCATGGCCTCGCTGTGTATTGTTTACTGGGTCTGCTTGATTGCCCTCTGTCCAAATCAGAGGGTACAGGCAGGCAGGGCAGGGGTCTACAGGGACGCACTGTGTTGTGGACTGTCCCAACGTGCTAAGAATATTCACTCAACCCATGGCTCTGAGGGGCAACCCATCCATAGCTCAGTAAACACACACAAACACACACATAGTGGGAGTCATACATTTGTGCAACGGGGACTATATGGCCGTGCATAAATGTTGGGGTGTGTTTTTCAGAGTATATGTGGTGGTCTGTCTCCACGTCACATCTAATTACCTCCTATGTGACTTTGCTTCGCGCAGTGGGAAAACAAAGCAGACCCTCCTCATTGGCAGTAGCACATACAGCTCAGACATAATACCAACCATATGCTGTTTGAAATTAAATAGATATGGGCTAAGTTTCAATATATACATATATCTTTTCCTCTGGCATTCTCTTTGCTTTATTTTTTAATTAACCATTTTTCATCATCTCTGACCATGGCTCTAGGTCATGTAGCTCATTGCGAGTGGCAGAGACTTCCATGGAAATAGAAAAAAGAGCTGCTTTACTCTGTTGTAATCTTCACCCACCTCTGATTAGTATCTGTTAATCCCTCACTTGAAACTCATAATTAAGCTAATTAGACGCTATCTTAGTACAATTGCACCTCATTGGCCAGATAGTAGGGAAATTCAAAGAGCAAGGTTACATCTCTGCGTTAGAATTTAATAAATGCTAAAGGCCAACGCACTCATTCAATCTTTAAATAGTTTCGGTAGATGAAATATTTTCCCCTTAATTTGCCGTGCAGATATTTTCAGAGGTGTGTGTGTGTGTGTTTTTCAAAGCTTCGTGGAATTCATGTTTCACGGCCGAGTTTTCCGAGCAGGTCTGGCCCTCAAGGCTGCCTCGGCTAACCTTGCTAACCAGGAGCGTGTAACATTAGCATGTCTTATCAGAGCAGAGCACAGTAAGTAAAATATGACTTTTTTCCTCTTGCAAAATTATGAAAAATATTAGATTAAAGCAAACGACAACCTTTTTTTCTTTTACAAAGACAGAATAAAGATCAGAAATACTGCTGTATATCATACAGTGAAAAAAGATTGATAAGTTGCTTTGTCTTGTTTTTTTTTTCTGTAAATGCTTGAATGTAATTTGAGTAAAACAGTATTGCTAAGAAATCAGTATCCTTTGTGACAGATGGCGGTAGTTAGGGGACCACACAAATAGTTTTGGCCTCAAAGTTGTTAAAGCATGGCTAGCATTAGAAAGTTCATGTAACACCTCCTCTGGAAAAATGTGTCAGCCTAGCTTAATAGCTTCCATTTTCCAAGTGGATTCAAATGTGATCGTACAATAAGTCTCCCCAAACTTTGAAGTTAAAAGGACAGATGGGTTTAATACCAGTTCAGAACCAATGTAACAGTTTGGGAGAAAAATACATCTTGAGGGATATGGCATGGTCTGGTCAGTTAGCAGCACACTTCGTCGCGGCAACGGACCTCAAATGTCATTCAACTGCAGCCCACTTACAGGCCTAAAGGTTAAACACTGTTCCCACAAATATGTCCGATACCTTTATTTATCCTCTTGAAAAATGCTTTAAAGGTAGGCGCAGAAAAGTGCTAGAGTGACACTTTAATTTAATTCTATTGGAAAAAACAGATTTCAACCAAAAGGCCCCTTTCCCCTGATGCTGTCATGTGGGCCTGAAATTGCAGAAGCTGAGTGAAATAAGATTTGATTATTACAGAAACATGTTAGGGGAATTCAATCTTTATGTTTGTTTGTGCGTATAAAAGTTTTGACCCTGTCTCGGGGGGTTGCGGTGACTTGATGTTGTTTAGACTCATCTCCCTGCCTTCACCCCCCCTGGAGACCTGTCTTTGTAGCAATCCCAGCATCCTGTTCACTGCTCCGCTGCATCCATATCGCACTAATGATCATGGGAGTGGACAGCTGCTTAATGCAGTAGTGTCATCAGCGCCGCTTTCTGATAGCGGCTCCATTGCACTTGACGGGACTCAAATGCATCTGGTACTCACGAGCCCCCCACATTTAGAAGATCGACTAATGTGATTTTGGAACACCTCGGTAAAGGTGTATTAGATGTGCCCCATATCACAGTGCATAATTACAAGACATATCACATTTGGAGGGTATGATTACAGACAGGGTTCTTATCATTTTTCACTACTCATAACGCTGTCAAATGTCAAAGTGTTGCTCTCAATTACATTATGAATTTGTAATAAATTATTATTAGACTATAGCATTTGAAAAGACGATTCTGCTTAACTGCACAAGCTCAAACAATAGGGATTCCTGACAAACCTATGCTACCCTTTTCTCCCCCCATGCTTGACATGGTTAGGTGACTGCTCTGCGACCCATCATGCACTAGAGGGGTGCCCTCTCAGGCCATCAATGGTCACCTGACCGCAGTCTACGCAGTTATCCAATCATGCGCTCTCTCTCGCACACTCCGCTGGAGCGCTCCTGTCCGGTGCAGCTAAAATAACAGCAGAGCAGTTGGAATAATACTACCCAGTACAAGTTTCATAAGAGTGTAAGAGGAAAGGTACAGCCGCTCAAGGTGAACATGTGGGATCTTAACATGTGGCTCTTTTGTGTGAGTGTGTGTTGAAGAATGTTTTTTTCTAAACTTAGCTTAAATGACACTTTTCTCAAATCACAAAAACACATTTCTCATTTACCTCTGTTGATATCTAGCCATGCATATAGTTTAATACTATTGTAATGTAAATGTAGCTTGTAGGCAAGCATTAAAAACACATTTACAAGATTTAAGCAACCCAACAAATAAAAAAAATGCATTAATTGATCATTAGCTATTCGCTTTAGTTTTGAGATATATGCCCCATCTCAATATTGAAAGACACCAATCTGGATCTCCTTATAAGCAGAGTCCTATTCAAAATACTGATTGTGTGTTATCTAGGAAACATCTTTCTGGAAAGACATTCTTTTTCAAAGTAATTTTTCAGTGGAGCACCGTACAAAGATTCAGTTGACTTCCATTATAGTGGAATACAAATCTAACATCTTAAAAACGGGGTAATAAAACCACAACTATCTGCATATCGTAATAAGATAGTGAGATAATGTCTATATGCTTTTTGGGTAATTTAGCGGAAACAACCCTTTAAATCTGCCAGAGACTAAATGGAAGAGATCAGGGGACGGACCACCAAAACCCCTCACTCATCTCAGACCCCTGTCTGTCTCTCCCTCTCTTTCCTTTCTCTCCGTCTCTCCTCCTCCCATCCTCCCTTCTTGCAGTTCATATTTCAGTTTGCTCCCAGGAGCTCGCAGGTCTGTGCCAGACGGAAATTCGCTGAGGTTGCAGGAGCCCCCTTGGAGGCCACATGGAGGAGGGACAGGAGGGGAACAATCAGGCCCAGTCCTCCCTCTCGTTCTCTCCCTCTCCCATGTACTTTTTTCTCCCTCTCCCCCTTCCTTTTTTCTCTTTCTCCCTTACTCTCGTTTCCTCTCTCTCCCGTCTCTCTCTGTCTCCGCTTTATCCAGCCTGCCAGGCTACACGGGTCCTCAGGGTGACTTGCTCTTGGCCTGGGTCCCTCGGCACAGAGCCCTCTCCTCCTTCACCCCCCAATTCCTCCTCCTCCTCCTTTTGCTCCTGTCCCCCCCTTCTTCTCCCTCCACTCTGCTCCTTCCTTCTCCAGCTCTCTCCCCAGGGGGAAGACGGTGAGGCCATCCAGTCCCGAGCTGTCCATCAGCGAGGGTGTTTACTTGCACCGTGACAGGCCGACACATCTGGAGCGCATATTCACCAGTGTTCACACACTTTCTCCCTCTCAGTCTTTGCCTCGACGTATATATATCCTAATGCTGCCACCAGGCACATTCCTCCCGCTCATTTCAGGGCCCTTTGTCGTCATTATGGGAAGCCCACCTCTAACTTTCGTACACTCACGAGAAGCGCACACAAACACACACAGACACGCACTCGCAGGGATTTGTTTTCATCCATTTTTCCCTCTTTCGTTCACCCCTCCAGTGGTTTTTCTGTTGCATGACAGAAATTGGAGTTAACCACCAGCAGGGGTGGGCTGAGGGGGCGGGCAGAGCAGTGATGGGGATTGGGGGGCAAAAGTCAGACTTCTCTCATCCGCTTCTTTCTCTCTCGCTCTCTTCTTCTATCTGTATCCCAATCTCTGTGCCTGTTCCATGTTTTCTCTTTTCACTGAGTGCAAACTAATTACAGCAGCTCCTCCGCCGCTCTGTGGAAACCCATGACTACTGGTCTAATGAAGTGACACTCTTTCTTCATCCCGTGTCTCTCTCCCTCCTTGCTCAGTCATCCTCCCACCCTGCATCCCACCCACCCACCCACCCTGTCTGTTTTCCCAACATTCCTGTGCTGGTGTGTGACTGTGATGGCTTGTCATCTCGCAGGAATGTCCTGCTCTCCCACCTCGTCCCCCCGATTTGGCGTGAAGCATTTGCTCCTGGTTTCCGACTCTGCACATGAACACACACAGACACACATGCAGGCACACACTTGAAATGCTAGCTTTAAAAAAAAAAAAAAAATGTGTTCATGCAGATGGTGTCCATTGGGCTGCATACCTACTGTTGGCGTGCGGCCACAACAAGCACAGTCATTCTCATATAGTCCCCGGCTTGTTTTTCAGCTGTACAAAGTGTGCACTAAGTTATTTTATCTTATATTGCATGTGGTAAAAAGAACCATTTACTCTCTACAGTAGACCCGAGGAATTCTCTTGATTACACTAATGACTTCAAACAGCCTACTAAAGCGGTTTTAAAATAAAACACTTTTCATGTATGCACAATATACCGAATCCACAATTTACAGTTCGGGTCAAACTATCTAAAATGAATTGAGTTAGCGGAATGTAACAAATTCTTATAATGTGGTTTAAAATATATATTCAATCAATGATACAAATTATTCTTAAAGTTGAATGGATTGTGTAATACAATATGAATGCATGTGACATAAGGAAAAGTTTTAGCTTAGAGAGCGACACATAATGACTCTCGTCTAGTGCAGGCATGTGTTATGCTCCCCTGTCTACATATGGCGAGGACTTATCAGAGGCCTAATGGCACACAGGAACATGCCACACTCAATGACCCGGGGGAGCACTTTCAAAGGGAGGCAATAAGGGAGAATATTGTGAGTGCGTTTGCATTTTTACGTATGTGTGTGTGAGCGCACGCGACATAGTCTCCTGATTGGCATCATCCTCTGGAACAAGTCTGGCTCCTTCTAGATCCGGTTGACGTGTGTGCATGTGTTGGATTATTTGTGTGTGTGTGTGTGTGCGTGCGTGCGTGCGTGTGTGAATGTGTAGGAGATATCACCAGGCTCTCATGTTTATTCAGCTCAACGCCTGGATGACCAGGACTTATCCGCTGTCCTGATTACCCCGCCTGGCCTGCCACCATTAATCCTTCAGAGACCCCCGGCCCCTTAAACAGCACTATCTTACACACACAAGCTGAAAAACAGACATACACACACACACACGCACCCCCCCCCCCCCCCCCCCACACACACACACACACACACACACACACACACACACACACACACACACACACAGCCACACATGCATTTTCAGTACATATATCAAGGACACAATGTGTTCCTCATATACATATACACAAAATTAAATATACACAAAATTAAATAGTGCTTTTCTCTTTTTTCCCCATCTTTTTCCTGTTTAATCAGGGTTATCCCCAGGAGAAGTGTCTTTGTGTGTGTGTGTGTGTGTGTGTGTGTGTGTGTGTGTGTGTGTGTGTGTGTGTGTGTGTGTGTGTGTGTGTGTGTGTGTATGTGTGTGTGTGTACGCCCTGTCATTTGGGCCTCCAGGAACCTTCCAGGCATCTCTAGGTCCCTAGTCCCTTTAATTTCCAGTCAATTCTGTGTGTGTGTGTGTGTGTGTGTGTGTGTGTGTGTGTGTGTGTGTGTGTGTGTGTGTGTGTGTGTGTGTGTGTCGGTTTGAGATAGAGAGAAAAACAGAGGGAGAAGTCATTCAGTCTAATTTGTTCCACAGTATATTCTTTATCATCTAATGTTAGTCTCCGTGAAGGCCCACATAATTATATTTTATGTTGAGTTATAATGACTGCATTGTAGCTTTCTTCCCATAACAACCTTATTATTCTAAGGAGACACAAGGTTTTTCTGGTAAGGGGCCTTTTGGAGCAAACTGAGTGTGCATACATGTGTATTCAGGACACCATGGTTCTTTTCAGCAATAGTCACAGGGCCAAGACATAATATTGACCGTGGCTGTGTTCCCTTTTCTGGTTTTGCCCATAATAAATGATGCAGATTAGAAAAGTAGAAACACATTGGGCTGATAAGTAGTCTTTAGAGCACTTTGGAGGGAGGGGGCTCTCTTTTCTCACTTTGCCTCAATTTGAAAGTATAGCAGGGACTCAAGGGCAGAGACGCTGTGTGTGTCTCTGTGTGTGTGTGCAGTTTTAACCGTGGTCTGTGTACGTTTAGAGCGAGCGGGTGGTGAGGGTGTTTGGACTCTGAAGGAATGACGATGATGTGTGTTGCCAAGTACCGTTTGAATATATACACAGTAGGGAACCCTCTCATTATAAACGGGAGCTCATACTCGTGGGTGTGCATGTGTGCAAATAAAAATGCACAGAGGACGGGGACCAACAGTAGAACTAGTGCAACTGGAATGAGAGCATTGCTGAGTTCATATCTTGAGGCTAAGGAAAACAGAACTAAAGTTGAAAACCGTGTGTATGTTGGGAGGATATTTGTTTTAATGCGACTCCCTTTACCATTTCTAATGTTCTACGTGAGATTAAACGGCTGTTGACACACACTGTTGTCTTTGTCATTCACCGCTAGTCTCCTTCTACCTTTCCACCTCATTCCCTTCTTTCTCTATTTCACTTATATTGGGAGGAACCCCTTGACCACCTGAGCAGCCACACATAAAACACACACCATAATACACACTGAGTCTCCTCTCACAGCTTCCCCTCCTCTGACACCGCTGCCTCTCCCCCCTCCTGTCCCTGTCTTCTCCTTTTTCCCATAACAAATAACTGCGCAGAAATCCCCTCGCCTCTCCTGGGGAATTTTCATTACCGCCCAGTCCCCCTGCCCAGAAGGACTCCCCGCCTTGAACTGTTCAACAGCTGTGGTGTGGACACTCTTCCAAAACAGGCCCACTGTTCATAAACACCCGCCGGACTCAGGGTGGGGACACTGTGTCAACCTCTACAGCTCCACAGACTGAGCTTTCCCTCACATGTGGCCCACCCAGAGGCCCCCTCACCTGGGGAGAGAGGGGCCTGACGCTGGGCCCTCACCTCTCCTTGTGTAAGATTAAAAACAGCTTTCAGTGGGCCGGTGCACAGGGGAGAGAAGCTGTTGAAGGATTGATTCCCCTTCCTATACTTTGGGCATTATCTTCAAGGACATCCTTTCCGTTATGATATTTATTTTACGAATCAAAGTAACTGTTTATTGAACTCCTTCCCAAAATTGTTTATTTGATCAGAAGACATAATTAGGCACGACAGCTCCGCCAAGCTTTGGTTTCCAACTCATGTAAAAGGCAGTGTATGTTTATCTGCTCTATTAAAAGATGCATTCACCACGCACACCAACTTCCTACCTACTCATTAGCTTCATGGACCAAGTGTAAACATCTAAAATAACAATTTGCATTATAACAAATAAAATGCCCCGTTCACAACTAGCAAATCTAGCTTTGTTTTTTTTCTTGGACATGAACTCTCCATGACTGCTCAATGCTCCGAAGGCTAACTACTCATAGTAGTCAGAAAAAGTCCCATTTGACTGAAAGCCCCAAAACCAAATTCCCATTGTCACGGAAGAATGGGCTGTCGATACATTGACATGGCACCATTAGCCTCAATATCATGTAGCCTTTGTAGCCACCAAGTCCATTTTTAAGACCAAGATTATCATTATGAAATGAGTGGCACAATTCAATAAGTCAGACAGTTTTTTCAACCAACTCAAGGAGATTACTTTTAATTAGCTAGATAACAGATCCCTGCATTCGTGTAACTCTCTCCGAAATCAAGGAACCATCAGTTGAAAAGATGATTAGATAGATAGATAGCTAGATAGAGTCTCGGCCCTTAGCAGACTAAGGCGAGTTGCTGCAAATCAAAGGCGATTACTCATCACATGCTGTGACGCCCCACAGTCAAATGCAAAGCAGCTTAAATTAAAACACACTTCATTTGAATAGATGAAACTACATGGGAGATGAGTCGCCTCTTATCCCCGCCTGGCGACATTTATTTGTTGGATCAGCAGAAAGTGATTTGTTGGCTGGAGGGTTTTTTCATGGAGGGGGCAGTGGTGTGAGTGTGTGTGTGTGTGGGCCTGCACAAGAAGCTCTATCTCAAGTCCTCTTTGGAACAAGTTAGGAATACTTGGCAGCAATCATAATGGAAGTCCCCAGCACTTGGCTTCAGCTGTGTGTGTGTGTGTGTGTGTGTGTGTGTGTGTGTGTGTGTGTGTGTGTGTGTGTGTGTGTGTGTGTGTGTGTGTGTGTGTGTGTGTATGTGTGTGTGTGTGTGTGTGTAGGAAACGGTCCATTTGAATGTACTGGAGCTGCGATGGGATCAGTGTGTGGGAGGTATTTTGTTCATATACCAAAAAATGAGATTATTAAGGAGCAGACAATGCCTAACCACAGGAACACTGTTTCCATCTTACATCGGTGTTACAGTTGATTTGTGTACTTGAAGGGATAGCTCACTGCACAATGACAATTCAGTCATTGCTTAAAGCATGACTTCTCTTCTCACCACCATGTCAGTAAAAACTCACTGATGCTTTAAGAAGCAACAAGACATATTGAAGTTACCTCCCATTGTTCCATCCCAACTTTTTCCAAAACTATCCACGTGACTGAGGATCGTTGCTGCTCGAAACCATCCAAAGAATCACAAGCCCATAATAAAAGCAATAAAACAGTCACATTTTTGGCTGTACTACATACATGTACAGTATACATTATTAACAGTTGAGAAAATACTACAAATGAGTTTCCATTAAAACATAATACAAAATGTAACCACAGTTCCAGAGATTTGGCAAAAATAAAATGCAAATGAATGGGCATTTCCATCAACTAATGTTAAGATTGTGATTATAAGGTTCTGGGTGTATTGAAATAAACAGCAGCTGGCACTAATTCTTGAGTTGGGTTCCATTAAAATATACTGTAGCAGAAGACAGCAGCACAACAAGATGACAAAACATAGTGTCAATCACATCCTTACCAATAGAAAAAACTAATTTAGATGTTTTGGTTTATTTCATTTGTGAGATTCTTGTCTTTCCTCCATGCAGATCTAAAGGTTTCTTGTCTGTTTTTATTTACGAGTGACCGTTTTTGAGTAAAGGCCTTTTTTAGAGGTGTATTTAGCTTTTGTTTGTGTCTAAAGAATTCAACTGACTTTCTTATCATAAAACCTATTCTTTGAGCGTGCCACTTTGCCTTTTCACACAATATAATCCTGTTCTTCTTCTTATTTGAAACAATGAGGAGTAAAGCTGAAGTTTGGTGTACAGGATGGCCTCAGAAGCCAGTGGGGGGCACAGCTATGTAGTGAAGTGGTTTATTTGGTTGAGAGACACCTGGCCTGACTGGAGGGGCTCGAAACACTATAAGGCTGCTGCTCCTGACCTCTCTCCCCCCTCTCCCCCTCTGTACTCCTCTCTCCGGTGGACTGTTTTGCCACTGTCCCCCCCGTCTGTCCACATTCCATTCACCAGGATACCTCTCCATCCTGTCCCAGAGGAGTGTGTGTCCCTCTTTGTGTGTGCGTGAGTGTGTATGTGTGTGTCTTAGAAGGAGGCCTACAGGCCTAGCCTCTGGTCACTTTATTAAAGTGTGTTTTAATTTACTCCTGTGCTCCTGTGAGCCCCTGCATCCTGACACACACACATACACACACATACATGCACACACAGCAGCCCCTCCTGAGACATGGCTTATTAACTCCGCTCCTGTCTGTCAGAGAGTTAGTGGGGGGGCCAATACTTCCGCACCACATTCCTCAGTGTGGTCTGGTCACGTTGATTTTAGAAATCCATTTAAAGCAGTCACACAGTGAGACACACAACTTAAACATCCATATATCTTTATGGCCATATGCACAGACGCATACACCATAAACATAAAGTGATGTTTTGTTATATGGCCCTCCATGGAGTCGTTGTGGGGTCAGACCCTGAGCTCAGCCGAAGAGCAGCAGGGTTGCTTTTGTTATCCTAACAATTAACGTGGTGATAATTGGTTAAATACCAGTTCGCAATAATCACTATGTTTGGCAACGCAATTACTGCTAAATCAGATTCCCTCAGCTTCAGAGAGCTGGCAAAAAGCATCAGCCTCACAGGATTTAAAGACACTGATCAAATGATTCTAATTGACAAAAAAAGTTTCACCATGACCTCATTATATATATAGCAGCGTATATCTCTCACATGTATTCCATAATTTATCCGTCTCCCAGGCCCCCCCTGTACATTATTCCCTGAGCCTCTCCTGCGTCTCAGTATTAAATATGGAGGGAGCCGAAGTCAGTCTCAAAGGAAGGTAGAGAAGTCATGTTGGGCTATCCTAAGGTCCTGGTGTGTGATGCTGGGGCCTCGGGCCCTCAGCCTCGTCTCACAGCAGAGGCTCCGGGGCACAGCCAGAGGGGATTCTCTGGGTATGTATACGGCTGTGTGTGTGTGTGTGTGTGTGTGTGTGTGTGTGTGTGTGTGTGTGTGTGTGTGTGTGTGTGTGTGTGTGTGTGTGTGTGTGTGTGTGTGTGTGTGTGTGTGTCTGTGTATGACGCAGGGCTTCTACCAAGGACGCTAGCAGACCTAAGCAGCATAAAATAAGATGTGTGCGGTGCATGGTTTCTATGTGTATATATTTGTGTATACACATGAGTGTATGTCACCAAGGTGATGTGTGTGTCTTTCGCTGACTGTAGAGTGACTGAACTGGTCTGCTTTATATGTGTCTCTTGTGAGTAGCTTGTGAAAAATGTATTAAGAGAGCCAGCTGGGGTAAGATAGGACTGGGGGGGAGGCAGGAGGCAGGAGGCAGGAGGGAGGGAGTCAGGGAGTAAGGGGCACAGCTGTAGGGGATTAATGCCCAGAGTGGAGGAGCTGGAGCCCAGGAATGTTCCCCAGCGCCCCCTCAAGAGGGAGGTGAAGAGGGAGGGAGAGCAGGGAAAGACAAGGACACAGGCCTCAGATGTGTCCTGTACTGCACTACGTATGTTTGTGGGAGAACAGGAGGGAGGCGGTATTTCATCCTTGTCAGTCTTATCCACTATCTCAATCTCCCGCCCCCCCCGCCACCTCCGCCCCACCCTCTCCTCCTCAGGCTCTTTGGCAGTGATCAGGCCTAGTTCACAAGACTTTTTCTCGGAGCTGCTCCTCCCTGCCTGCTTTCTGTGTCACATTCTTTGTCTTGTGAGCGCCGTGATTTATGGACGGACACAGGAAGCATGTGTGTGTGCGTAATTGCACGGTTACGGTCAAGAGTGAGGAGAGAGGCATCTATCAGACGTCCTGAGGCTGCCACTAAAATATCGATCAATGTTTTCCTCTTATGATCGCTTCGCTGTGTTCACCACACCCTGAAAGGCAGCCTAAAGCTATGAAAAGCATATGAAATGATAAGCAAATTATCCAGGATATGGCCGAAAGATTAAAAGCAGGTTTGTCTTTTGAAGTCTTTTTCAGGCTTTTGGTTTGTGTGACCATAACCTCAAAGATGCAGTTAAGCCTGCATTTGGACTTTTCATGCCAACTTGGAGGAGTTTGTGTGGCACAATCGCTTTCTTCTTCCAGAGCTGCGCCCTTCACTACTTCTTATTCACAGCAGTCCCCTCTTTTATTTGCACACTCTTGAGCCTTGGCCTCCTGTCACTCCAATCCAAACTCCCATTGTTGACAGTCGTCTGGGCCCACCCACTCATTCCCCTGTGACGTGTTCAATGGGGCTGCACTGATCCTCGCTGACGACTCTGAAGAGGTGACCACGGCGATGGAGAGGAGCGCCTGTCGTCGTGACGATAAGCCCGTCCATCCATCCTGCTGCTTGTTCACCCGTGTCTCTCGTCCTCCCATTTGGAAACCACTCTACCTGGTTCGGACAATTACCTCACGTCCGCCCGTCTCCCCGTCGCTGCCTTAACTCCTCTTCCAGCCACTTAAGTTGTGATGGGCTAAAAGGGATGCTCCAGCCACCGCACGGCCCCAGCACTGTTATTAGGTGTTTTGTTGACAGCCCATAAAAAAGCTGTACCCTCTCATTGTGCGTCTGTGTGTGTAAAAAGTGTGCTAAAAACCCTACTCCGCCTCAATGGAATTTACCACAACTGCTGGGCGTCCGTCCATTAATGTCTCCGCATGTGTTTAAGCACTTTGTCCTTTCTGATAACTGCTTCCTGTTGAAATTGAAAGAGAAAGGGAAGCATCTCTAAGTCACCATGCCGCCCTATACACCATGTCCCGCTACCGAGAACAAGCTCAAACACTCTCCCCCGTCTGAAGCAGCAGGGTGGGGTGAGACAGCAGGCTAGCCAGGAAGGTGAACGACCTAATAGGGATACAGGTCTCAACACATCACCTCTCAGTCAATAACGCTAATGCTATCATGCAATCCCCTCTGCCTCCCAAGACCTGATACAGGTTCAGGTGCAGAACCTACCTTTACATTTCCGCACGCACATTTAGGTCAAAGAGAATCAAACACACACACATACAAAGTTATGCTTCCTCTCACTGTCATTAGCTATGAGACTGACTTCAAACACCAGGTGATATCATAGCAGCCTGGGACCAAACAGCGCAGTTTCCTTAATCTTCACAAGACTTCTCAGCACTTAACCGATGCTTAATTGCCAGGGAAAGTTCTAACATCTGCTTTTATTCAATAGTCTTTATTGGCATGAGTCAGCCTCTATGCTACTGCCAGCCGCTTTCTTCACCCAGCATCATGTATTTAAAAACAAACAAGAGGAAAAAACTGATTTTAAGCAAAATTCCTGAACAGAGAACGATAAATAAATAAGGAACAAGCCAGGCTTTCATGGGTACTTAGTCCTGGGAGGAGCAGGGTTTTAGTATTCAAGAGCCATGAAAAAACAAGGGAAGTAAAAAGCTGTGCTGCTATATTTATAGGAGAATATAGGAGAATCATTAAGGGGAAATGCAATTTGGAGTGGGAGGGGGAAGTGATGGAACTGTGTTGCTCCTGTCTGCAGGGGCAATGCATTGTCTTCTCATATTACCTATTTCTACTTGACTCGCTAACCATATTTCATCATAGTTTTTAAGGGCGTTCTCTCTTTGTTGAATAGCAGACAGTAGGGACAGGAAATGAAGGGAGAGGGAGACCAGGTATGACATCAATGGCCAGACTTGATTCAAGGAACCGGCGATTCTTTGTATTTGAAAGGAATTCATTGCATTTCTGCTAAAAAAACATATTTCTATCAAACTACAAGATAAAAATAAACTTCTCTTGTTTCTTTTTTTTTAAATTAATTTGATAAAGTGTCTTCAATTACCTTGCATACTCCAGCAAGTAATTTCCCAAAACGTCTCAAATTCAAACTGTGCAGAAAGCGGCAGCCTGCGTGGCCTGATAAACTGTTAATGGTGGGAAAGAGGATCAGTAATTATTGTTCCCCATGAAGCCGAAGATGAAACTGGTCAAATTCTTATTTAAAGACACCTTTGAGAGGCGTCTGTGGACACACTTTATGCTACTGATAAAGGACAACTCCTCTTAAGTCACTGAACCACTCAAACATATTTAGAGTGATGGTTTTATTGTTTTTTTCCTCTGTGGGTGACCGTGTGTCTGTGACTATGAGTGTGTGTGATTCTGTTGCAGCAGTGTTCTAAACAGAATCAGCATGTCACCATGACCTGGTCACTATGTGGGATCATGGCTGAGGAAGGGAGGGAGCATGGAAAGAAAAAGAACGTTTGGGGAAAGATATTACGCAGATACCGAAAAATGTGCTAAAAAATATAACATGTAGAATGTAACCTTCCTTTTGCTCAAACCCGCCCCTAACATTTGTCCAATCACAGCTTAGCTAGACACTGCATGGTGAAGCAGTTTGCATGGTACCACAAAGTGCAATATCTGTCATTGAAGGAATTTGCAGGGTGGTATCACTATATCACATTTTTAAGGAAGGGTTCGAACTGTTTATTCTGCGCTATAGTAAGCTACAGCTGTTAGCATGCACGGCTAACTTTCTTACTTCCTAAAGCAGTTACCAAGCGTTGCAAACAAGCGAAGCCTGTTCTGGATGGTATTAAAGTTTAGAGTAATGTTAGCAGCTCTGTCCTGTTCTTTATTGGATTTACACTCCAGTCAATGTCACCCGAGATAGTGTTAGCTTGCCAACAGTGCTTGATTTGTAAATCAGGGGGTCCAGGAGCACAGAGAGGGTGCTGTTCCTGCGGGTCGCTGGGGAGCAAAGGCCAAGGAACGAACTCCACAGTGCCTGGAGCACACTTGAAGACGCCAAGTTCTAGCTGTCATACTTATCAATAACACAACAAAACTGTCATTACAAACAAAGGCTTATTCATTTACATGTATTAATCAGAAAATCCATAATAATCACTCACAATCAGCAGAGGACAGTGTACAGCTTTCTAAGCCGGATTCTGACTTTCTTTCTTTCCTTTTCTCTCACAATGAGTAAAATACAATTGTATCAACAAGAAGCAACAAGTTAATAAATTGCGACTTGTTCTGCCTGTCTGTTGGTCAATCGATTTCCTGTTTCAGTACTATGGACAGCGCCGCCCCTAAACATACAGATTTAAGGTATCAGATTTGTGTATTGAAAATAGTTACTGAAACACAGGAATGAAGAAAACGTCTGTTCGGATCTTGCTATTGGAAAATTCTTTCTCAAATTAAACTAATGCTCAGCCTTCCCCTTAAAAGCCTTTTCTCTTGTAACGTTTAAAGTGAAAAAATACCTTCTACATTGATCCTCAAATGACGTGGATGCTACATTTTGCACATTTAAGACCCCTTTTACAAGATCTTTAAAACAGGTCAGCTGGAAACAATACAAAATTAGTCAGAGACTTAAGGAGCTAATATTAGTGTATCTAGTTAGCTAGCCAGTTGTTTTTTCTTGCAAATCGATTATTAATGGCTTGAATTAGGTAGCTTGATTGTGTATACATTGTTGATAATCAAAAACCCATTGAACAAAAAAACACTATGAATGTATTAGTCTTAATCCTTCACCGATACGTAAAAGGCGGTAACGGTAGCTAGTGGTGGAATGGTTTGTGAATGATCTGTTTAAATTAATGTTGAAATGCAATCAAACAACCATTGGAAAACCCAAATTATTATTACGTTGGTATTTTTGATTAAAGATACTACCTGAACCTTTGACTTAGTCTAATCCATCTTGCCCAGAATATTTCATACATCTGGCAAGCCTGTGATCTGATACTAAGCCAAGGAATTTGAACAGTGAAGAGTAAACAGGGAGGGACTGATACAAAAGTGAAATGATCTTTTGGAAAAGCATAAAACAGACCCGAGGAATAAATGTAGTGGTCTGGGACAGAGATAGAGGAGATGAATTCAAACAAAATAGAATAATTGAAAATGGACCAACAAAAAAAGAACAGAAAACTGAGAAAATGAAAAAAGAAAGACTGAGACAGGAGGGCTGGGTGGAGTGTTTTTAGGTGTCTGGCTGTAACAGCATGGGTCTCTCCCCTGACACCTCCACAACTTATCATCCCCGCATTCCTGCACAGGGAAACTCCCCTGCCCACTGACACTCCACTCTGTGTGAGTGTGTGTGTGTGTGTGCGCGCGTGCATGTGTGAAAGGGCACGCTGGCCTCCCTCTCCCAGGACATCTGGCTGCAGAAAGAGTGTTTGTGTAAGACATGTTTATGTATGTTTGTGTGTGCGAGTGTGAGAGAGAGAGCAAAGTGAAAGAGGAAAGCAACAAAGTAGGAAAGAAAAGGAAGAAGAAAGCGGTATTGTGAGTGTGTCACAAACACAGTTTCCCTTCACCACCTTAGCAGGGCCTTTGGTTGTGGCAGAGAGTACAGAAAACATCTCAGGGATTTCCTGCCATTCAAAGCCGCCCATCAGTCCCCTCTCCACTCCAGCCTCACATTCTGTCCAGCTCCTTGAAGCTCTTGAGGAGACGGCTGTGGCTGCAGGCAGACCCTCGTTAATTCATTAAGGCATTCAGTCAGGCTGTGTGTGGGGAGTGTGTGTGTGTGTGTGTGTGTGTGTGTGTGCGTGTGCGTGTGCGTGTGCGTGTGCGTGTGCGTGTGCGTGCGTGCGTGCGTGTGTGCGTGTGTGCGTGTGTGTTTGTGTGTGTGTGTGTGTGTGTGTGTGTGTGTGTGTGTGTGTGTGTGTGTGTGTGTGTGTGTGTGTGTGTGTGTGTGTGTGTGTGTGTGTGTGTGTGTGTGTGTGTGTGTGTGTGTGTGTGTGAGGCAGCAGAGAGGAAGCTCTCTGTGAACTCTACTGATTGCAGCAGAAGTAATGTGTGTTGTTACAGCAGCTTGCAGACAATGAGATGTTGTGGAAAGACAGAGGTGGAACTTTACCTATCGTTGACCTGCGTTAGTGTCACAAGTCTTAGAAGAGTTTAACGCACACATACTATTTATCTTAACAGTGGTCCAAATAAAAAGCTCCCTAAAAGAAATGTATTTTAACAAAAATATGAAGTTGGATGTTTATAAGTTAATTATGTAAAATTGTTAATTACATTTGACACAATGTCAACAGAACGGTCACTGAATATCGGTTTCGGTTCTCTTTGTCAAAATTATTCAGACTCACTTTATTTAGGTTAAGATGACTTAGGTTACTCTATCTAGTTAGCCTTTTCTTAAAATATACAAGCAGGCCATGTCTGAACATTACGCATTTGCACCTGTCGGCCACTGTAGAATGTGGAAAGTAAGAAAAACAAATAACACAATGAAAAGGTTTTAAAGTAAATTGACTGACAATAACTGACAATTAATAATTAAAAACAAAACAAATATTTTATAAGTGTTGCATTACGTTGCTCTTGAAATAGGGCTGAATGATTAAAGGAACATTTTGCCACCTTTTAGGAAAAATTAAGTCGATTAAAGCAATAAATTCCTCTGTGTATGCAATGTTATTAGAGACAGCTGTGTAAGAGAATCTTGAACACATTTGAATAAAATATTTCCTGAAATCGAAAAGTAATCCCTCTATTGTAATGCATTGAAGTCTACCTACAATATTCAGATGTTACTGGATTATGAGGATGACAATGTGAAAATATGCGTGAAGTCGTATACCTGTAATACATTTAATAGGGGATATTATTACTAGGTCTCTGTGACCCAGACAGCTCCAGTGTTTTATCACCTCTCGTAGACAGCCCTCTAATTGCAATTGAGTGTGGACTGCTGTGTTCTTTGAGTCACTGGCTGCTCAACATGTGGCGCGTTCAGCCACCAGAGCCGGAGGGCACAGAAACTCTGATGGAACCGCTGTTGGCACAACAGACAGCCGGGGGAGCGGGTGGCTCTGCAAAGTTATCTCTTTGAAAGGAAAGTGTGTGCGTGCCGTTGTAGCTACAGGGAGTGTGTGTTGTTTTACGAGCGCTCCTTCCCCTCTCAGCCGCCTATAGCTTTGCTTTTAGACTGTGATTAATAGGAGACAGAGAGGGCCATCACAGAAATGCAACTTTGCACAACTATTAAATGTTTGCTGTGCTCTGCAGGAGTGAGTGCAAAAACCTCTAATGTGATCAGTTTGTGTTTAACATTGCAGTAAGTAACCTAACTTAATATATTTTACATTTTTTCGTAGATACACGTTAGGATGTTACATTAGGTTTTGTGTCTCAAAGTTGCAGTAGAATTGGACACATTTTTTGGACATAGTCTTTTGTTTCTCAACCCTGCCTGACATCCTGGTCCCTTGGTCTACCCTCTGTGTGTCTCTGCACATGGATTTGTGTTTGCAAATGTGTGTGTGTTTGTGTATATTGAGTGTGAGTGTGTCTGTGCCAAGCCCCTGTGCCCTCCCCTGTCTCCACGCCTGGATGCTAACCGCTAGTGAAGGCTAGCCAATTATCCCCAATCAAGCTACCCTCTCTGGAACTGGCGCGAGAGGAAGCTCCCACTAGAGCTTATACTAGTCATTATGGGGCACATCCTGACATTAACTTTCTTCTTCTTCCTCCTTGACTTCAGCTCTCCTTATTCCTTTCTTTCAATCTATCTTTTTCTCTCTTTCTCTATTTCTTTCTTGCTTTCTTATTTATTGCTTTCTTTATTTTCCTCGTTGTCTATCTTCTTCTTTCCTGCTTTGTCTCACTTTCTCTTCCTCCTGCCCCTAACTGAAGGCCTGATGCAGCCATTGCTGAAGCGAAGCAGCAATCAAACAAACAAACTAAAAGCACATGGATGCTAATTCATGCCTTCCTAATAATGCATTAAAGACCTTTGGGGGTTGATGATGGAGGGAAGAAGAAGCATAGGCCATGCATGATGTCATGTGTAAAAGAAGAGTGTGTGTTTTTTGTATGTGAAGTAGAATCCCTGGTATTAAAGGGGCCCTATTATGCTTTTTGACCATTTCCTGTAGTGTGTTATATAGGTTTTTGTGTATATAAAAGGCTAAAAGCCCAAAGTTGGGAGTTTCTCTCCCACACACTCCCCCCTCTGCCTGAAACGTAGTGACATCCCTATGTAACACTCATGTTTCTATTGGCTAGCGCTCCAACACATTGTATGTGATGTGCTAGGAGGTGGGACATCTCTAAGTGGTTGACCAATCACAACAGAGTCAGCCAGCTAACCAATCAGAGCAGACTGGGCTCTGGCTTCAGACAGAGGGTGAAAAGAGGTACTGCAGCACAGGCAGTATGAGAAAAATAAAGAGCTTTTTGAACATCAAAGCATGGAGACATGTCAAAGTAGAGACACAAAATATAAATATGAACCTGAAAATGAGTATTATATGTCCTGTATATACTGAAAGATTGTATGTGTGGCAAGGAGGCAGTGTATTATGGGAAATGTCACCCCCCACACACATCTCTCCTCCCCTCTAGTGAGACAAATTGGACAGAAATCAACTCAGGTAATTCACCGGTACAGAGACAGTGATTACCTTTTTCCTTCTGCCTCTGTCTGGTCTTTCAAACTTTCTAAAATCTTTGCTCCGGGACCTAATTTGCAGTCCTCAGTCCTGTTCAGTCAGAGAGCTCCACATGTTTGATGTGAACTGTAGGGTGACATTGCCTTGTCTGTGCTCAGCCAGATCAGCAGGCAGCGAGAGGGAGACCAGGCGAGGTGTGGTGCCTGTAGGTGATCCACTTCATTCGGCTCCTGTCTTGTCGTGACAGGACCGGCATTAAATGGAAAGAGTCAGTGACGGAGCAGTGACAGGCCCAACCCTCCAGGGTGTGTGTGTGTGTGTGTGTAGGTGTGTGTGTGTGTGTAGAAGCCAGCATACAAGTCTCCATATGCATTTTTCTATCTCTTGTTGGCACCTGACAACTGAATGTCACTTTTTCCTCACTGCTCATCAAGCAGTGACCATGTAATGTTAATGACACTTTCATTTGATTTCCATATATAGTACTTATGTGTCTAAGAGCAGGGGTTGTGTCCAAACTACACAGTTCAGATCAGCTTTAATAAACGCACTTTGAAATTTCCACCACATGTAAATGTCATGGAGGGTTACATTTCACATGTGAGATCAATGAAAAGGGGAGAGCCATCAAAGCAGATGACAGCAAACACACTTCCGCTTCTACTGTGCTGTTCTTCAGATGCAGTATACGTGTGTGTTTGTGTGTGTGTTTGTGGTTGGTATGCAGCAGATGCTTGAAGATAAGCTTTTTCTCTCTAAACTCTCTACCGTCTTGCTCTCTGTCTCCTTTTCAAGCCAATTAGGTGTGTCTTTTAGCAGAGATTTGGAGTATAAGTTGAACATCAGCTCCCTTCATCGTTGAAAGGCACATTTCAAATTAGTGAGCACCACACACACACCCCCCCCTTTGCCCAGCCTATCACTATCTTCGCCTCCTTTGCTCCTGTGAAGACACAGAGGCCCCCGGGGCCCTGAAATGTCTCCACACGCTGGAAATTGAATCAAACGGCATCAATCAGGACACACTTTTTTCCCTCCCCCCCTTCCAGTCCTTCTTCCTCACCCCTTTCTTTTTTTTGTCTGTGTTTGGTGTCTCTAAGCAGTCTGCCAGGGTATATAAACAGCACCACTAGGAAGCACAATTGCATATGAAGTGAAACAGAAGAACTATAAAGCATTTTTTAAGGCTGGCTGATGCTTTGATTAGCGAACGTTCATCTAAGTCGGATTGCAAGCGGCACCTTTTTAGTTCACGTATTCTGTCGGCACAATGTCTTATAAACACCATCCTGCTGACACACACACACACACACACACACACACACACACACACACACACACACACACACACACACACACACACACACACACACACACACACACACACACACACACACACACACACACACACACACACACACACACACACACACAAAGTGATATTATTATCCACCTCTTCTGTGGCTCTCTGCTGTAAAATGAGTTTGCCCCAACTCCATTAAAACCCGCGCCAGCCGCTCCCCCGACGCTGCCGCCCTATTTGCATGTGCTAGTGAGCCACTCCACGGAACAAAGGATCTCCTCTCTTCCTCCTCTCCTCCTTCACTACGTCCCACTGGAATGCGCGATAAGTGGGCAGATGACATTCACGGAGAAAGACTGCAATAAAGTGACTCTCCCTTCCTTCCCCCCTTTTTCTCTTCCCCTATCACTTCCTCCTCTCTGTGCCACCCCATCAGAGGCGGAAAGGGGATATTGCGAATGACACGGGCAAATCAGCAGTAAATGGGTGCTAATTTGATTGACATCTGGGCTGCTGTCACCGAGGCGGGAAAGGACAAGGCCCCAGTGCCGTTTACCTAGTGCACAAAAAGCCAGCTTCCAACTAAATCACTTCTTGTCCGGTGGGCCCTGCCTCCTCGTCCCCTTCTCCCTCTCCTTCGCTCCTGCTGCGTCTCCCTCCCCGCCTCCTGCCACCCACTGCCGGCTGACTTGCCAGATTCTAATTGCGTGTGTCCTTCCTCTCATTGCAATTTTCCCATTACCGCCACAAGAGCAGCCGCACAGCTCATCTGAAGCGAGGTTGTCTCCCAAATATGTCCCTCCAGGTTAACCCTTCGATAGCCACAGAGCCCCACAAACCCTCTGCAAACACACACTTCCTCCTGGAAAGGAATAGTGTGTTATGGTGTGTGCTGTAAAGCTGAACTTGGCTTTAATACAAATATGTTTCTGTCAAATGTGTTGATACTGTCACTGTCATGAGAGTAGTGCATGATTGCATGCATTATATGGGAAAAACGCACATGTCCATTATCTCTAAGTTGATCAAACAAACTACGCAGCGTTGATCAAATGTGAATCAAAATGTTGTTACTGCATTGCCTGTATCTTGCCTACGATGATTTTAGAAAACATATTTGAGTGTATTGTTCAGCTTTAAAAAACAATGCTCACTGGCTGGAGAAAAATGACAAGAAATATTATTTTAATAAAGTTACTAACTGCATCATTAATAAATAGCATTGGTTTTATTTCCAGAAAAACATTTCAACTTTATTTATTTGTATTCAATTTGGTTCAAAGTTGTTAATACTGAGCTGCTATTTCTTAATATCAAAATAAACTAATTGGACATGTGTGAGAATACTAGTCTAACTTCATTTGTTTTCTTTTTTTCCTATGTGCTCCTGACGCTGTCTCTTCTTCACAAAGGTGAGTGTCTTTTTTCTGTTTATATTCTACCAACAGACACATGTGATACTGTCTCACAGCCCACCACTACTTTTCTTCTCACTATAGTTGTCATGGTGGTCTAAGCATGGCTAAAAAGTGCCAAATGCATGTTGACATTTAGGCCATATAAACATTCATCTCAGAGCATGTTTAATTCAGAGCATAAAGTCTCTCTCTCTCGAAATCCCTTCTTCTGTTTCTCCTTTCTTTCTTTTCCCCACCACTTGATTTATGTCTGTGATGTTAGATGGTGCCAACAGCAATGCCCAGGGCAAACAGCACAGACACCCGGTGCAATACAATGCTATGTTGCTGTGTCACCTCAACACACACCATTCACCAAGGTGTTCAGCGTATGTGTGTGCTTGCAGAGGCATGTGAATGTGTGTTTGTGTATTTGTGTTTACACGGGGTTGTGCATAAGCTGAATGTCAAAACAATATATAAAAATATACATACATTTGCATAAAGCAAAGTTAAGGATCAATCAATCAATGTTTATTTATATAGCCCAATATCACAAATGTTACATTTGCCTCAGTGGACTTCACAGTTTGTACAGAATATCAGTATGACAATACGACACCCTCTGTTCTTACACCCTCACATCGTACAAGGAAACACTTCCAAAAAAGGAAAAACCCCACAGTTTAAAGGGGAACATGGGAGAAACAGAGGAGGGATCCCTCTCCCAGGACGGACAGACGTGCAATAGATGCCGTGTGTAAATCGAAGAGATAATACATTTTACAACATAGGTAGACCAAATGTTTGGAAATGCATGTGTCTATAATAAGAAGATGAATCCACGAGGATGTCAACAATCCTGTGGGAGCCATCAGGGAAGTAGTATGAGGAGAGTCAGGCAGGACCACAGTGATCGGTTCAGCCACGACTCGAAGTCTAGGACACAGATCCAGGACTCAGGATCAGCCACGACTCAGGATCCCAGATAGACACCAAAGGACGACACTGACACAAATAATCTTGCCTTTATTAACATTATTTCTGCAGCTTCATTGGCTACAACTTTTAAAAAGTGTCATTATCTTAAGGTGCAATGAGTTTAATTTGTGAATCCCTGGTAATATAGCGAATATAAACGTTTGCAGATGAGCGCACAGTTTCCCCGCTGACACTCCCTGGCATTCGGAAAGCTGGAGACATTTTAGTACCGCTACGAACACATGCCGTTTTCTGAGATATATGAAAAATCTAAAGACAATTAAAACTTCTCTCTCAGTTCTACATCACTGAGCCTCCTCAAGACCACCTATCCCCACACATCCTCTGTCCACATCTTCATCCAAAAACAGCAGGTCAGCGGAGTGAGGAGGGGATGAAGCTGCATGCTTCATCGCCCTCTTTCTAACATATCTGGCAAAAGAGGGGCGTCGTACTTCATTGCAAGTAGACCTGTAGCCGTAAAAACTGACCCCATAAAAAATGTTGAATTTCATAAAGGCGTCACAAGAAACTAATGAAAAATATGCATATCTGTGGAGTATACACATGATGATTAGTTTGATGTAGACACGGCGAAACGTAATTGATTGCAACCATAATCACTCGGGTAAAGGGGAGGGCCCATACCCTCTTTGCATTGTACTTGAATGTGGACCTTGTCTGACAGTTAATTAAAGGCTAAGGAATTCATGTCAGTTACAAATATGGTGCAAATAAATATAAATGTGTAAAATACGTTTACACTAAAAGGAGAATTCACATTGATTGTCCAGCCTGATCTCGTAATAATTAAATTCCCATACAATGAAAGTGCAATGCCCCAAATGCATTTCTAAACAAGGTACAAGAGATGTCCACTTATTGATTCTTATTTGTGGATGTTTGTATATCTTAATTTACTTTTTTATGGATTAATACGAACAGTTTTCCCTCCAAAATGACTTGAATGCTTACACAAAACACTGTCATCACTGTTTGGCATCTGCCCCGTGGCGTTAGCCCTGCCTCTCGTGTAAAGATGACATTGTTCTTCATTACTTATGTACAAGTAAACTATCACACTTCATGCAATACAGTACATGCCTTGTATGTAGAAGTGTTGCAGGAGAGAAAGAATGGGGGCGGCATTGGGGACTCATTGCCCTGAGGCCAAACCTGCACTAGAAGAAGGAAACAACACAAACACACACACACACACACACACACACACACACACACACACACACACACACACACACACACACACACACACACACACACACACACACACACACACACACACACACACACACACACACACACACACACACACACACACACACACACACACACACACACACACACACACACACACACACACACACACACACACACACACACACACACAGGCCATTAAAGGAATAAAACCATGTTTTCGCTTTGTAAAAACTCTGCTCAGTATATTGAATTCTTGAGAGCTGGAAGAAATAAATCCAGGATGTGAGCAAGCGAGGAAACAAGGTTGTCCATTAGTCAGCAGCTGTGATATTCTAAAGAAGCCACCCCTGGCCCTTAATGGCTTCTTGGCAATAATTGCTACACTACCTCCTCTGTTCCTATTCACCACTACGTGACATGCTTTAGCTGCAGCCACTGCCGTACATGTCCACATCGTAGTTCTAGTCAAAGCATCTCTGAGGAGCATTGTGCTTTAGAAGAATTACTCTAAAAGAGAGTACAGGTAAAGATGGGACTCTGAAAAGAAAGGTGTTTTTCGCTGCCCGAGTCTCTCCCCTGCCCTCCGCTGCATTTACGATGCTCTCTCCTCACCCTCTCCTTTACTCTCTTGGCTGCAAGATGCATTGATGTACAAAGTTAGAGCCTCTCAATGTGTGTACAGCCGCGTTTCTCAAGTCTACTGTTCAGATAGTGCAAAGGAACAACTAATGGTTAGGCTATGCCAAATGTTTTTTGGAGCTCTTTAAGTTTCTTGATAAGGTTCTGAGTTCTGACCCTTTGTCCATTCGCCACACAATCAAAACCTACTTTTTGAGCAGCTTGTGTCACTATAAGAGTCCTTATACACTTATGTGATGTGTGTGTGTGAAAGAGAGAGACAGGAAGAGAGAGAGGGATGAATGGAGAGTCTCACAGGTCCTCCAACTCAGCCCAGGTTAATGGAAACCATTATCACACACAGCCACTCTGTCTGTACAATCATAGCCTCTCTCTCTAAGGAAGGCACTTTGTCACACACTCCCTCACACAAACACACACACATAAACTATATTTGTTCAATATTCAGCCTTCTCTACTTGTTTCAACCGTACAAGCTGCTGCTTAGCCTGTTACAGTAGAGGCTAATTGTTTTAGCATGTAGCTGCCACTCTTATTTTGGGCACTAAGGAACACTAGGGGTCATTTGACTGAGATGAGTCAGAAACTGTTCGGCTAGCAGGCCTGACTCAAATCTCCCCGCTTTCTCTTTTGTTCTGTTCAGAAGCTTCCTGAACCTGAAAAAGCTTTCATACCAAGCAGCAAAGGTGGTCCAACAAACAGTTTTTCTTCTTAAAAAAGAAAAGAAACAAACGCCGCAGTGACATGGATTTGCCTGCTACGTTTGCTGCGAGGCACAAGGCAGCATCAAACATTTAGCAATATGTGAGACACACTGTGGAAGATTTTGCACAGTTTTGTTTGTCTATATTTGTACCACTGAGCAAAGGATGGAAGAAGATATAGTATAAGCGTTTTATCCTCCCACAGCAACTTGATTGCTGAAGGCACAGAGAGGTGAAATGTCACCTCCAGTCTATCTCTGTCTTTGCCACATGTGTATTAAAGAATATCTGCATGGCATTGAATCAGTGTTGCACTGAACAAAGACACAGTAAAACAAGACTTCCAAAAAGCACTTAAGAATTCAATATCACATTTATAGTTTTTTGAAGGGATAGGAGCATTTTATACTCTATTTGATGTCAACAAAAGACGAGTGACAGGGAATAAGGGAAGGAGCAGTGACATGAGACTCAATTCTCAAACATGCTCAATTGCACGTCCATTGACCCCTATAGGCAACCAGTACACCAACAATGTGCACATTACTAACTATTTCTCTTCATTTGTCAAGAAAGGTGTGGTGAATACAATAAAGTATGTTTTGTGTTTATTATTTGTGCTTTCAGAAGCCTATAATTAATCCCATTTTCCACAAACCCAAGAACATGGTGTGTGAAATGTCACCACCTTGACAGACTGATCCAGTCAAGTGACAAGCTCCAAACAAAGCTGGATTACCAACCCTGCCAAATTGGGTCCCTGCCTTAGGGCCCCAGAGCCCTTGTGGCATCGAAAATGTTAAAACCAAGAAGTGCTGTGGTAATTTGATTATTGGCAATAATTAAAATGATGCACCACAAAAGCGCACTATCAGCTGATATGAAAGGCGCCTTGTGTTTGCTCGTGCTTTATCCTCTATCTTCTCTAAAGGGACTATCTTGTCCTTGTGCCTCTTGTTTTAAGAAATCTATATTGAAAATCCTTTTTGTGTTTAATAAACACAGCACACCTGGGGTCCAGGTGGCGTTCCAGCATAGAGTTGAGAGTGGGAGGTACCAGGGATTATCGGGGCCCTGTATCGAATATTTGCCTCAGGGGCCCCGTAACGGGATAATCTGGCCATGACTATGACAATGAGCAGAGTGTGTGTGTGTGTGTGTTTTCGACAGCAGTGGTTACGTCTAAAATGTTAGAAAGCTTACATTAAAACAGGGCATTTAAGGATACAATTGATAAGAAAGGAAATTACAATGATGTATAGAACAGACCCTGCTGTAATGGAACATTTATTTGAGGCTTTGAATATGAACAGATGGATATTCAGGAATTATTCATCGTACATTATGGACATCAAACCGTTGTGTGTGTGTGTGTGTGTGTGTGTGTGTGTGTGTGTGTGTGTGTGTGTGTGTGTGTGTGTGTGTGTGTGTGTGTGTGTGTGTGTGTGTGTGTGTGTGTGTGTGTGTGTGTGTGTGTGTGTTTGTTATATACATTTGTAGTGTACATCAGCGTACAGCCTGCTTATTGTAAGCAGGCTGTATATTTATGTATGGACACATGCCACTATATTTTTGTTGATCCTGCCTCAATCAGAGAGGAGATGGCCCATCATAAAAGCCACATTATGGCTTTGTTAACACACACACACACACACACACACACACACACACACACACACACACACACACACACACACACACACACACACACACACACACACACACACACACACACACACACACACACACACACACACACACACACACACACACGGAGCAGAGACCCTGCGTTCCCTGTAAACAGTTTACAGTGCCTTCTCTCTGCCTGATGCAGTCACAGGCCAAAGCGTCAGTGTTGTGTTCAGCTAATCCCACTGTTTAGGCTTTGTTGGCGGCCTCTAGCTAGGACTATGCATGACCTGAGAGGGAAAATGTGTTTCATTTGTGTATTTGGTCATGTCACATACATTAAGGACCTCCCCACCGCACTAATCTCCATTTATATCAATCTTATAGTTTGTTTGGGTTCTGTCTCTCCTCTGTGGATCCCTCTCCTCTTGTTTAGCTGAGCTTGTGCTTGTTTTCTTGTCGTTCTCCCCTTGATTGAGGTTGACCGAGCCATCTTCACAACCTCGCAGTACATACAGTACACACACTCAGAGCTCCAGCCCGTGTGTGTGTAGACACTGTGTGGTTTTGGCTAGCTTTGTGTAGCAATGGTAGGAAATGCTGTTTAGATTAAGTGCGTTGTGATGTCCTCTCCAGCCTGGTGCCTGCTGGATCATGACCCGTTCGAACCACAGACCTCTCTAACACTACACGCGGAAACACCAGTGGTTTTAGGGTTAGGCATAGGACAGTGGAGGTTTTTTGTTCTAGGATTTTACTAACCTCTCACCACATCCTCAGTGTGACTCTGTGACTTTGACCAAAGGAAAATGATAACCTCTGATGGAGAATGCATTATTTTAAGTTTCCTTTTGTCTATTAACTGTTTATGTCTTGTTGCAGAATCATTATTTATCGCACACATTTAATTTGTTTTCCTTTTGTTTTCAGGTTGCACTACAAACAGCTCAAATAAAAGCTTTTCTTCCGTGCAGGTTTTGAACTAGATTTTTTTTTATTTGATTCCTTTGAGGTGCTCACGACTGCCAGACACTGAAGTCCAGCCAACTAGGGCACCTAAATAACAGCTATCAGAAATAAAGAGCTGACATCTGATGCCTGCTCTATGTTTTATAAGCAGGGAAAGGGAAAAATCTTTGTCGATAAAGTCAGTGTGGTCTCCCAATTTTCTCTCACCAGGCAGAACTTAGCTGTAAATATTTCCATGTAATCATCACTGCTGCTAGAGGAGAAGAAATACATAGATATTCACAAATAGATTAATTGAAATAATTAACTGTGTTTTTTTACCCTGATATACTTATAGTTAATACTTGCTACATCAAAATATATCTTTTCAAAAGGGCAGTCTATTTCAATTTGAAATTGTCTTGATTTTTCAAGTAAGTAAGGCATTAACCTGATTGGTTAGCTGGCCAGCTCTGTTGTGATTTGTCAACCGCTTTGAGATGTCCCGCCCCTTAGGCGTACAATGTGTTGGAGCTCTAGCCAATAGAAGCACGAGTGTTACATTGTGATGTATGGAGGGCACATTGTGATTTCAGCCTTTGCAGACCATTTACATGCACCAAAACCTATCCAACACTATAGGAAAGGGACAATACCAAAAGGCGTAATAGGGCCTCTTTAATCAAGATGGGGGATTGTGACTTTTAGTTCCTAGTATAGTTTAAATCCTGCACTTCTTTAGAATGCAACAGGCTTTTTATTCTAAGTCACAAGACGAAACCGAGATAACCTTGATGAAATCATGAGGGTTATTTTGTCAAATGTTTTATACATTTTTTTTTTAATCTTGTTTCATGAAGACCTGAATTGTCTGAAGTCTTTTCCTACTTCATTGGTAGTTTTTCTTATTTAAAACTAGCACAGTTCTTTACATAACAACATATTTTGTTCGTTTATATAAGAGTATTTTTCTGGTGGAAAAAGCTCAAGAGCAGATGACTCAAACAACACGACAAAAAAAAAAAAAGATAAGCATTAGAGAAATGAAGAGTTGCCACTTTTGCCGGCACACAAGCTCTTTTGCGGGTGTGTGTGAGGAGTTGGTTGTGTGTAAAAAAGTGTGTGATGTGATGATATCAGCAAAAAGAAGCCGAGACACCTCCTCTACACTTGTCTCAGTGGTCCCAGCATCATTACCAGCACCACCGCGGTACACTGCCTTATCTACTGTGGCAACTGATACAGTGACAGCCACTCCTCCAGGACACACACACACACACACACACACACACACACACACACACACACACACACACACACACACACACACACACACACACACACACACACACACACACACACACACACACACACACACACACACACACACACACACACACACACACACACACACACACACACACACACACACACATATACACTCGATGCTCAATACCATACTCAAAATGCCCACCAATCTACCGCAGGTTTCCCTGTGGGTCCTCTTCAGTGTGCGGCGTGTGTGTGGTGGCAGAGGGATGATTGGAAGGATACTTACTTTCCGTATCAAACCTGCTGTAATGTTTAATGTTTATGCTCAGATAATGAAACATTATGTCACATCTGAGCTTTCCTAAAGATGCGATCAAGTCAGGAGAGGGCAGTCAAGTCTTTCTGTCTTGTAATTTAAACAAACGCATATGCACACACACATGCACAGCATACATACATACATGCACACTTATGTTCTGCCACTTCATTGGAAATATTCAACTAACCCCACGTGCCTTTAATTTGTGAGCTCAGCCGATTCAGTCACACAGTCATTTAAAATCACTGCTCAGGTGGGAACCATGTATGTGTGGGTGAGCGTTGTGTGTGTGTGTGTGTGTGTGTGTGTGTGTGTGTGTGTGTGTGTGTGTGTGTGTGTGTGTGTGTGTGTGTGGCATGCTAGGTGAGTTCATTTTAGTGGCTTAGTCACATTAACGCTTTGAACCTCAAACACGCTCACACACACACACACACGCACGCACGCACACACACACACACGCACACACACACACACACACACACACACACACCCACACACACACACACACACACACACACACACACACACACACACACACACACACACACACACACACACACACACACACGCACACGCACACGCACCCGCACACAGTCCATCTGCTATTTAAACTCCAGTGGAACCCAGTAAAGTTTGATTCATTTTTATGTAGTTGGCTCTTTTTCTCTATGCGCTTTTGCACCTGGTAAAGTGGCTGTAACTGGTTAAAATGGCAAAACTGATTTCCTCTTTAAATTACTCAGATTCAGAATATTCCCCTCTCTTCTTACCTGCTCCTTTCTTCTCAACCGTCCTTTTAAACTATTATTTTATTTTATTTCCTTCTTCTTCTTTCTTTTACTGACTATCTGCCTGCCTCATTCACTCTGTTCTCTGTTTGTATATGAAATGATGTAAGTGGATTTATGATATGTATAACATGGGGAAAGGAGATTATTTTCTTTGTTGTTGACATGGGAGGTAGTGCATGACAGTCTAATATATATATCTACAACGGCATGTGGTTACATATGCCTAATACTGTTTCCTTTTGGCAGCGGACCAGAGGATGACTATTGTTGCCCCTTTCAGACCCACTCCTATTAATCATGAGTGTGCGTGTATGTGGGGGTGCATGTGTTACACAGAAAGAGTGTGCGTAATGCTCACTGTAAATACATCAAACGAGCCTACACTGTCAATGTACTGAAATATACACACAAACAGTGATACGACAGTGATATCTAAGATAAGATCCACCTGGGCTACTGCACTGCTTTAGGCCAATTTGCTGTTAATTTGTCATTTGTGTTGTTTTATTTTAATTGTGTCTTTTAAGTTATGTTTATGCATTTTACTATTTGTTAAGTGTCTCTGAGTACCTCTCTTTTTGAATTGTATTGTTTTTTAATCACAATGGCTGAGAGTCTAATGGCTGAGAGTCTATCTGATACGTATGGACATGGATTTGAATCCTGCATTTCATTTGCTTTATTAACTAATCTCTAATTGATTGACTATTTGATATTTGAGATATACATTAAATACATCAATATCTACACCTGTTGAGGTGAATTGTTGCCTGGCAACAGCGTCTGTAAACAACAGAAGAAAGATAAGCGCTGGACAGACAGATTTTTGACAGACAGTTGTTTGACGGACAGATGTTGGAAATAATTTAAGACTGGCAGAGGAGACTTGTTGCGAAGTGAGACGGGGAAAAGTTGAAGTTTTGTCTAAAATGTATTTTTCCAGAAAGATAGGAACATCAGAGTTGGGAAGAGATTCTGTTTTCTTCAAATTGCATCTTTTTCTATGCACCTGTAGGCTCAGTTAAATGTTTTATCTACTGTAAGAATTGTATCAGATTAAAACAATTATAAGAAATTGGGAGAAATATGTAAGCAATTTAGAAAAACAAATTATAATTTGATATTTAAGGATATCCTAAAGAGATAACTCCATTTATCAAGGCCTATTATTAGCTTATTTAAGTTCAATTTACGGAAACAAGGTTTGCAGGCAAACAGTAAACCATTAAACAATTACAATTAAAAACATATGGCCAAGGATGTAAAGCAAGATCAAACATATTGTATGTGTTCTGATCTTAGAAATTCTGCTTTTACCTGATTTATGAAACAGCCAACTAGACACTTTAGAGATCAATATACTGCATCACTCAACATTGTGTATACATCTGTAATTGTCTAAGGTTAAAGGTAGGGTAGGTAAGAATGGAGAAACCAGCTCGAGTGCGCTAGAATTTGAAAATACACAACCGGAAAAAATCTGCCCCTTCCTTCAGACTTCCTGACAGAGCCCCTCCTCCAACACACACGTACGCGCAGAAGCCCAATGAGGGCACGAGATAAGTGTGTGCACAGATGGAAGGCTGACAGGCAGGTAGGCCATCCAGTTACTTTAGCCGGGCCGGCTCGGATGATTGGTCGTGCTTTTTACAGCGCCATGGCTTCCACAGATGAAATGTTTGTATGTATTTATTGTGAAAGCATTTCGTATATTCATTGCTATCGGGATGTTAAGAGCATTCCATGGAATATAACAAAAAGTGTTTCTGAAGTGAATTACCTACCCCACCTTTAAATGACATTTTCTTCTGTATTTACATTTTCTTACGTCACTGTAAATTAGAGCAACCTTAGTGAACTTCTGAAGTGTAAATTCAAAACTAAAATAACTTTGACTGTGCCTCCTGTGGTCACATTTTGTAAGAAAATAATAATTGGTGATTTAACTAATACAAACTTTTAGTGAATTTCTATGTAGTGTAAATTACGGTTTTTTTGGGTCAGGGATTTTTCGTGGATAACTGTCTGCTTTTACATGTTGAACCGTGTGTGCCGGCTTAAGCGTTTCTGTGTGTGACCGTGGACGGGTCCTATATGGAAACAATTACTGCAGCGCGGGCCCTCAGACCCACAGTGCCTCTCACTCTGGGCCAGGCGGAATGCATCTCCCCCTTCTCTCCCTTTCTCTTTCTGTCTCTCCTTTTTTCCCCTCTGTCTTTTTTACTACCTCTATCTTTCTCCTTCTTTCTCTCTCCAGACTAAATTACTTTCGTATGAGCCTCAACAAAGGGGCAAGGTGAAACCCCCTTTCTATTTTTATTGGGAACAAAAACCACGGCCATATTTTAATTCACATCACACATTTCCAATTTGCGCAAACAAGCCCTGAAAATACCAGCGCTAATTAGACCTAACTTAATGTGTATGTGTGTTACATGTGTGCATGGTCTCATGAACAGAGGGACCATCTCCAGTTGCATTACTGGGCCCCCTTTGGGTGCTGCGCTGGCTAGTTAGTATGCGCAGCCAGAGCCTTGTAGGATATGAGTTTTGGGGGGTCCCTGCATCATGTGGTTTGGGTGGAGGCGAGCTGCCACGGTGGCCAACTTTGTTGTAAAGGTGAGCTTGCTTTTTCTGGACATCCTAATTCAGAATTTAATGCTTGAATCACCAGAAGAAATTGAATTAGTGGTAAAGCATCGAGCGAAAGAGAAAAAAAACCCACAGATAAACTGGCAGCCAGCAGTGACAGGATTGCAGTTGTCAGGATTTGGCAAAGCGTTGTCACCCCCTCTCCGGTTACAGTAAAGAAAAGCTCAACGGAGGAATATTGTGGGGCCTGCCAGCAGTCTCACTTCCTCTGTCTGTGGGAACTGAGAAGTGCGTATTTACCATGTGTATATCCCTCCAAACGGACTCTAAATGAGATAAATAAGTTCAGACTAAATTGGCAGCTTGCGTCCAAAGTGATTATTCTTCCCTTAATGTCTCCTCATTGGAATGGGAGAAGACTTGGCCTGAACGGGAATACCGCGGGGTGTGGCACGGCGGTCTATTCCAACACAAAGAAGTGACGAGTGATGGCAGCCAGAGTTTACTTGTCAAGGTTTTTAAACACACACACACACATGCTCATGGAGCGCTCTCATTTGCTAACCTCGTCCTCTTTAAACCGTTTGTCTCTCACTCCACACTACTCCAAACTTGGCCCGTGACAAGAGCTTGCATTCCCTTCCCATGAGTCCTAGCGTGGCCAGTCAGCAGAAGGACCCCAGATTGTGCTGGCTGCGTATCCGCCTGCCTCGTTTGGGAGCGTGCCTGGGACCTCCTTCTCAGTAACCTTGGTTTGCCCCCTCTGTTTGTGAATTCCTGCCGCTCCACGAGGACCACACTGTCCCCGGGAAAATGTCTTTTGGCAGCCGGCAGCTGGACGCACCGGTGGGAAAGTGAAGAGAACGCTCAGATTGTCTTTTGGGCAAATAAATAAAGCTTTATTGTAGCGTTTCACCTTAAGAGTGATTTAGTGAGTGGACAAAAGTGAAGAGCTGGAGTGTGTCTGTTATTTATAACACGCTGCAGGTCAAGAGTCACGAACAAGGCACGTTTGATGATAAATAATCACATTTTAGATACACATAATTACCAGTTAGGAGAAAGACAGCTTATCTTATCTTATCAGCAGCACTTATCGTTATGCTGTGTTATCCTGGTTATGATTGGTGCGTTAAGTTTCACGGAGAACAGTGATTGGTGTTTCAAGTCCTACCAGAGGTTGCGATTGGTGCGCTGAGAAGCCTTAGGTTTTACGCTGTGGCGGTGTTTTGTGTCTGCCAACACCCAGACTCTGGAGTGTTTAGACTTCACTGCGAGATCCGCTGTCGAAGGAATTTCATGGGTTTGAGTATTTTTTCGTTATGTCTCTCCATCTCTCTTCATACTCGCCTCTATTTCACTCAATTTTGTCTAAAAACATAGTTATTTGTGGTGTGGCGCTGGATAGTTGGTGGTTTTCGGAGCGGCTGTATTATTCCAGTATGTAGTCTTTCACCATAATGTTATAAGAGGCTTCCTTGGCTTAAAATATCAGATAACATAAAATGGTATGGACATTAGTATCCTCCCAGTATTTTCAAGGTCTGAATTTCAATAGAGTTACTGTTTGGAGCTTTGATAATCTATTGTATATAAAAAAGTGCTTCATTTAAAGGGGAAATGCGTTTACTGCTCATAAAGGGAGTAATGCTGCTGAAGTAAAATCATTTGTATAAAAACTTTTGTGGCTCCAGAAGGAGCTGCGCAAATTCAATTCTGTCTGATAAACATGGGTTGGGTCTGAAGAATACAAGTCTGAAGAATGAAAATAAATCTGAAGAAATGTGGAGTTCCAGTTATCTCTGCATGAGGCTTGAGGCTACATGAGCCACTACTAATATACTATACGCAAATCAAAATGTGTGGTTTGAATGGCGGGCTATACAGACGCCAAGTTTTGATAAGCAAGAAGGTATCTCGAGCCGGTTTCTCAAACTTACCTACCCCACCTTTAATATATATTTATTTGAAAGAAACCTTATTCTTTTTTATCTGTAATTTTTTTAACCTGTAAACTTGCTATTTTAATATTTTTGACCTTTAATTTCAGGGCAGATTAGTAAATAAATCAATTATTGCAAACTAAGACAAAAACATCACCAGCTTTCATAATTTTTTTTTTTTAAATAAAACTTTCAATTTTTTTGATTTTTAAATGTTGGAATTAGCTTTTTCTTTTTAATATCCATGTTAGTCGGATTTTGAATTTTCAGACAAAAGCACGACATTTGTAATTCCGGGAAATGTAATGAGCTTTTCTGACTGCTTTCTTAGACTCAATGGCAAATGGATTAATAGTAAATAGCAATACTGAAAGTTATTGACACTTTAATCCATAATGAAAGCAATCGGTAGTTAATTTTGAACCTGCTGCCCTGTTCATCTGTCCTCCTGCGTGCCTGTCTGCCCACATCGTGCTGATTCTTCCTGTCTGTCTGTTTGCTTGACGGTCCACTGTGTCACAGCGCTACTAATGGCCATTGCTGAGCCAGCCACTTTCTAAATGACACCCTCCTCCACTCAATACAGCTGCCCTGCAGTTACGCACTCACTCTTCTCCCCCTTTTCTCTTCTCCTCCCTTCAGTCTCCACCACTTCCTCTCATGCACAACACAGTGGCTTCCCTCCCTCGTGTTTCCACTCAACATGCCTTTTGACGAAAGTACCCCATCTTGTCTGACACTCACACACTTTCATACATCTCATATCAGCGGCTGAATGACTGGCAGTGAGCGACTGGAGCATCTTCTCCCCGCTGTTAGCAGCACCAACAGGAGGACTCGTTCATTCATCATTCATTCCTCTCTCTATCCTCTCCACCCCTTCTTTTCCCTTGAAATTATCTTTATCTTGTTGTATGTGTGTGTGTTTGTGAGTGAAAGCAGCAGAGGGTGGCGTAGCACATTTCATCTTTTGTAAGACGGATCTGTAGGAAACACATATGGAAGCCAAATTGAGTTTGGCCTAAGTTTGACTACAGCATCCCTGCCAGACTAAATCCTGGATCGAAAGACACTCCTGATCACGCTCATTCTCCACACACACAGCTCTCCAACCTGCATACCCCAGGTGCAACTTTTATTTACACTCTTTTCACATTAGCTTGAACACATTTGTCAATCCATACGTACATTTATAAAAGCAGTTCACAGAGGTCTTGAAGGGGCCATATTATGCGTATTGGGGTTTTCCCTTCCTGTAGGTAAGTTGTTATACAGGTGTTTGGGCATGTGAATGGTCTGCAAGGGACAACATCCAAAAGTTTTTCTATCACACACGTTTCAGGCAGGGGTGGGGGACCCCTGCCTGAAACACCTTGATTAAACTCCTGTTTATATCCACAACACAATGACGTCACTATGTAACACTTGCGCTTCTGTTAGCTATCGCTCCAACAAATTGTACATGATAGGCTAAGGGGCGGGACATCCAATCAGAGCAAGCTAGGCTCTGGTTTCAGACAGAGGGGGAAAAGAGGTGCTGCAGCACAGGCAGTATGAGGGAAATAAAGCTCTTTTGAACATTAAGAGTTTTTTTAAATGTCACAATAGAGGCACAAAGTACAATTATGAACCTGCAAATGAGCATCATAAGGTCCCTAGCCAAAATCAATGCACTATTGAATCACAAAACATGCAAAAAAGCAAATATTAACATCAAGCAATACAACATGCAGTCAAATGCACTTTTTAAAACAACTTTTTTTTTATGCTGTGTTGAAATAATGCATAAATAAGTCAACATTTTTCGTCCTTTAATTTAACTCAAGTCTACAGGTCTTTCTGTGTCCGTGAACCGAGTTGACATGTAAGACCTACACTAGTTAATCACCAAACCTTAACACATTGGGACATTCATTATGGTACAACTTTGGTACTCATTGCATACTTTCTTCACTAAAGAACCAATAAGAAGTTCAGCCAAACTTAGAAAACAGAGACGGGATCTTTTATGGATGGGCGAGGACTGATTGAAGATTTGTGAAATTGAGTTTCACAAAGGTGTTTCAGAGATTCATAATATTGTAAGGAATTTTTACTAGCTGTGAATACATTCCTTTTCCGTTTGTTTAATAGAGTTAATCCAAAAGAGTTGTTAGATGTTTCTATGAGATGTTTGTAAAATATTTTGTAAAAGGGTATAAAAGTGAAACCAATAAAAAATAGTTGGGCATGTGCAAAAAGAAAACTTCTGATGTGCTAAGAAGGTCACCTATTGTCACCTATGGGTGGCTGTGGCTCAGTGGATAGAGTACTGGACTTCGAACCAGGGGGTAGCAAGTTCGAGTCCCATTGTAGTCAGTATGTCGTTGTGTCCCTGCAAGACACCTCATCTCAAATTGCTCCTTTGGGGATTGTCCACAGTACTGAGTACAAATGACATGTAATGTAATGTAATTGTAGCAATCAAGAAAAACTATATACTTTCTTTTTATTACCTTTTTTTACTGTGGATACTAAACGTATTTACATAACAAAAAGTAATTACAACTAACATAAATATAACTTCCACATCGTAAAGGAGAAAAACTTAACTAATAAAAAAGAAGACAAAGAGGAAGAAAAAGGAAAGAGACAAGTCTAAGAGAAATGTACTGCAGAAAATGTTTTATTAAAGGCGAAGATTTGTCTTTTAAGGTTGAAGAAAGCTCCTCTGGTTTGCATGGTCTGTTAGAAAATAACTAGTATTATTCTCAGAGGAAAACCAGTGGCACTAGACAAGACTGGATATTCGTTTCATCCGCACTTTACTGTCCTTGGGCCACACACACTCACACATTTCCCCCCTTTAAAGTTCATCGGTTAATCAGTCCAGCATCCTAAAAGATGGTGGTGGCAACATTTTGGCACTGGCAGCTCATAACTGGATTGCTGTAATTATTCATTGGGAGAGTGATGCCTTCCAGGGGCTGAAGATTGATTAGGTTTGATATGCGACTTAGTGTAATCTGTCTTTGACCGGGGCTCCTGTCCAAATTGGCAGGAATAATAAAAAGAGAGGAAGTTATTTTTAAAGAGAAAGGGAGAAACGAGTGAGCAAATGAAGCTGGAGGTGGGTGGACAAAGGGAAGAGAGAAAGATTGAAGCATATCCTGTGTCATCTCTCTAGCGGCGCCTTTCGCCATACACAAACCATCAATCTGCAAACAACAACAGCGGGGAAACCATTTTGTTTACAGTTGAGCAAGGTTCCCAAGCCACTACGCTAAAATACAGCATCTCTTGTTGTTAGTGTTATTGTGTACTTAGCTGAAAGTGTTAGTCTTAAAAAAACATTTGTGTGTATTATTTTTTATTCATGCCTTGCTTGTTTTGTCAGCCAGACCAACGCGATCCTCGCTTGTCTCATTTTCCACGACTAAAGTGTGTCTTCAGTGAATCCTCCCGTGTAAGCATGGCAGAACTTAAAAGGCTCTGATTAGGCTGTTGTGTCCCAAAGGTTGGCTAGATATAAACTCGTGACACACTCACAGTGCCCATACATACCCCGGAGACTCTCTTTGTGTTAATTAACGGAGTCTCAACTGCAATTAGCAGGCTTTACAATGAGCGTGCTCACAGATAGACACATTCATGGGCACACAAACACCTACACACACTGAAACAGATACATCCAAACCATGAGCACATTTATGGGCCAACAAACACTCTTTACATTTCCTTAAGTATTATTGTGCTATTGCATTTTGCTTTGGGGTCAGCGTTACCGGATAGTTCATGCTGTTGATAGTCTCAAAGATGTTTAAATGTGACAGCTGTGACTTAAATGGCCAACTGAAGATTTAATGCAGCAAAACATCTTGATTTCCTCTATTCTTGATGCCTCAAATCTGGTTTTCTTAAAAACTGAATTGTTATCATCTAGCATTAGGTGTCATTTTCTCGTGTACTTATGCAAGGATCTGCCTCGTGTTGTTGCTACTGTGAAGAATTAAAATCACCGAACCAAACTATTCTTTGTGTATTATGCAATGCAGAGAGTTTGTATTTAGTCATACATCACACTCCATAAAATTTGATTTTTGGAGTTACTTTTGACTTTATAAATAGTTGGTACGAAAAACGTTTGTCAGCGGCCTATTGTGTGGGACTAAATTATATTCTACTCTTCTATTATACCTGGTTAAAGGCAGAAAACAAACAGGACAATCTCAAAACTTGAGGACTGCCTGCACAACTAAATACTTTTCAAGTTGGTTTTATGATTTTTAACTGAAAAAGGGACTTTTTTTAGTTTGTTCAATGGCCAATGTCTTGTATCCAATCGGATGGAAGCCAACAAACTCAGCAGGGAGTTGCTGTGCTCCTCTCCCCATTAGACCTAAACATAGAACTGGGTCCATGGTGGCCAAATGGCCCATCCTCCTGTCTCCGTATGTACCAAATTAGAGCCGAGCTGTCCCAGTGTGCTCCAGCCTGGTCTTCAGGAAATCAAGGCCAGGTGGAACTTAAGTGAACGAAGCCCCACTTTGGCACATTCTAGCTGGGGAGATGGTGGCAAGAGCAAGGCCCCCCCTGGAGCTTGTCAGATGTTTTGAAAGGACACCCACACACATACAAAGGTGAGAATAGCTCCTCGCTGATGTTCACACGGGCCCACAGGCGGGATAGGTGCTGTCAACTCTGTGGCAAAGCAGCTTAGCCACTCCACTCCCATATTTACTTATTTATTGGCAGCAATGGCTGCGATGACAGGGCCACTCACTCTCAGAAAGCCTCCCAGGCTCCACGACATCCCTTCAAGCAGTAGCGTACAAATGTTAAGAGCCCCGGGCCTGGTTTGATGATTTTGACGTGAATTAGCATGTAGTCGAGTTGTCGGGTGCATTCAGGGGGCTAACTGTTCTAATGTGTTTACCCGCTTGCCTTTCGAGTCTCTGTGTGTCTCAAAGCGAAGCGAAGTGTCACTTAATAATTTAGACTTTGGTTTCGTCCCCCTCGCCATCCATCCATCCATTCACAGCCCTTTATGTCTTGCCTCTGGGAATGCATGGGCCATCCCCTCTGCCTCTCAGGGAGTGATAGAACGAGTAGAGACAGGTGACAGAATCCGGTGTGGTGGGGTGTAAGGACAAAGTGAGAAAGATTGACTGCGGGAGAAAGAGAGGCCGACAGCAGGGTGAACATAAACGCTCAGAAACAGACAAGAATTAAAGGAGCATGAGGTGATTTATGAGTGATAGGAAGGTAATGAACAGCAGCCACTTTTTTGAATCTAAATGTTCAAGATGAAGGTTCATTAGACAAAAACTCATGTCCGTTCTGTCATTAAATCTGCCTTACGTGTCCTCTGTATTAAATAAATGCAACGCAGACACGCACAATGGAATAAACACCCATGCCTTACACACAAACACACACACAGCTGGGCTTCTGGCCTCTGTGCATGCCAGATGTAGACATTTCTTTTCTTTTTTCTCTCTCTCACATCACGGTTTTTTGACTAATAGGTTTTTGTTCTCGTGGAAGTGGTTCTAAGGCTAGAGCGGGAACTCAAAGCCTGCACGCCAAACCTGTGGCTATGGTTGTAATAATCAAATAATGTAACTTGGCCACGTGTAAGAATGTGTGTTAATACACCAGAGCTTTCAACAAAGTCCCTCAATGCCAGTGGCCTCCTATATACTTTAATATGACTTGATGTTCACTTAACCCCCCCCTTCGTCCTTGTAATTGAAACCTGATGGTGGAATAATAATCGTTTCTTCATATTTCTTCCTGCTTTTTGCATTCACTTGGCTGGGTTTCGCCTGGGCTGTTGGAAAGTATTCAAGAGATTTTCAAAAGGGGAGGGCATCGCAATGGGCATTACACTTACAACCTCTCCAATAAGTACACTTTTTTATGCACTGGTTGTTCGGTGCATGTAAAAATGTTTAAAAATAAAGATATATCCCTTTTGAAGCTGCTCTTCCTATACTTCTTTCAAACACACAGCTGGGAAAGGATTAAGAGAAAAAGGATGTTCCGGAAGTGGGAATCGGATCTTCTTATTTGTGATTAAAATGATCGTTCCTCGCAAGTGAAGACCCAAACGAAAGCTTTGTTGCCTTTCTGCTAAGTGGTTTTATTACCACAGGATGATTTGTGTGACATTTATTTGGGAGTTTTGTTTGGCGGGAGTGTTTGTGTGTTTGTCGTGTTGTTAGCGGTTATGCTCCTTGTCATGTTTGCGCCATAAATAAAAGGCTCCCCTGGCTAATGTAACCCACATGTTTTTTGGTTCCTACTTCTCTCAAGGCTCAGCATTTGTTTTCGGGGAAGATTCAGATGGTACACACTTTTGTGAGGTCATTGATTTTAATTTTTTTTTATTGCAAAAGCAGTCTAGGACTTCCCTGTTACTCACAAAGACTCACGTTTGATTCTCATTACTTCACTACCTCACCCCTTAGCAGATGCACAGCTGCTTGGTGTTGACCTCTCTCAGCACACAGTCATACCCAGGCTCACATATTAGACGGATAAATCCCTCTTTGGTTCGATTTTTCTCTCAATTCTACAGAAATGAGTAATTTGCCATATTGGACCAAACATAAGATGAGCCTAACCACAAGACGACTCGCCATTTTCCAACATCTGGTTTGGGAAAAAGGCTTGTCCCGGAGAGAAAAGAGCGCTCATCCTTGAGGCTGTTGCTCTCGTAAAAGTAAAGTATGAAATAATTTTTAAAAAACAAGTGTAAATCCCACTTTTGAGGAGCCTGTCCAACACTTTTGAAAGTGGGCAGAATTAACTATTGCCTGTTAGCATTTTTCAGACTTTCTTTTTTAGCTCATCAAATGATGACACCAGTAATTCTTGGCTACTTAATATACAGTATTATTTGGTCCGGTTCAGTCCCTAGTTTTCATTGTCAGGAATTTACTTCCAAGACATTAAGTTGCAACAGCCAACCGTTTACATAGTGAGTAAATGCTGTTAAAGTGGAAAAATGAAAAGTTGCTTAACATTAAAATGTTTCAACTAGGGGAAAACTAACATGAACTCAAACACAGAGTGTCCTATATTATTTGTATGTATTAGTCTCTGAGGAAAGCGATACAGCGATTACCGACCACTTCTTCAGCGATAGCATCAGCTACACAATGTAAAACATATCCGAAACTCTTGTAACCCGGGAACACAAACACTTGAAGGAATGGGTAAGTCCTCTAGACACATTGACGAAACTTGTTAGCCTAGCTACATTTAGCCTGAAGACAACCCACAATGCAGCAGTCTCTGCAGCCAGTTAGGTGACTTTCCTCAATTATAACACTATCATTTTATATCTACTGCTTTGCGGGCCACTAAGATATTTTGTTCTGGTTCGGTATTCTGGAACAGACAGAATTCCTCCAGCGAACACTTGTATGTCATCCAAAAAACCCAACTATCAATACACTCTCTTTTTATCCGGGCCTCAACGAGATGTCAGGGAGCAGAAAGCTAAAAGAGGTAAAGATGTATTAGTGAGGTCAAGAGGGAAATAAATCTGAGGGCCATGAGAGAAGAAGGGTAAAACATAATAATGAGAGACGGAGAGATGGGAAGTTAGCAAAGAGAAGGACTTAGTCAAACTATCAGTGCTGGGCTGGGTGGAGGTGGTGGTGGGGGGGGGGCTTTACAATGGGGGCGCTGGCAGGGTTGCCACAGCAGCGTTCCGGATGGGCAGGCGGTCTCCTCTCAGGGGGTGAGGGGGGGACGTGGGGCTGTCAGGGAGCCTGGCAGGTAGAGACACAACGCCCTGTGACTGGGGGGGAGCACGGGTCAGTGAGAGAGGACAGGAGCGAGGGGATGGAGGCAGTGAAGGGGTGAGGTGGAGGCCTGTCTGATGAGGTGAGAAGAGGGAGAGAGCAAGGGGAGGGAGACATGAGGGAAGTAAATGAGGGTGGTGGAGGAGAAGAGCAAGAGATGATTAGAAGAGAATTATCCAAGTGTGAGCGTGGATGACGTTGGAGTTAGAGGAGGAAATAAGAGGAAGGGAAAGCAGAGGGAGGGGTTTAGAGTGCCCCGATATACCCTCTGCCAAGTCTTCTTCTTCCCATAAAATATCCCTACACCTATTGACTCATTTGTAACACTTTCCCTGATGTGCCACACTCTTACAGAGCAGCTAAAAAAGGATCCTACGTCAGAATGTAAACAATCTTTATATAAATGTTCATTGATGTGATATTTGTTGATATCTTCCACTCAAGTCCTGGTGGGATCAGAGAGTCGAGTTATATAAATTCAGCGTTTTTAGAGAAGCACAAATGAACTTTTCCTTCATTCCTCTGTACAGTGAAAGCGTCCGCACAATGTCTTCCAACACCTTTATTTATGCCAGAATCACATTGTAGAAGCAAATTGTTTTGGGTAAAATTGTATGCAGATTCTGGTTGGAAAATCAGGGTAGTGCTCAAAGTTTTGGAAGGTCATAGTCAGTGTGAGGAGTCAATGTATGCTTAGGGCAATATGCAATATTAAAATACACTATCAAAAGAGTTCAAAAATATCCTGTTGAGGTATTTGTTTGCTTTGTAGCCTAACTGCAGCAAAGTACATTACAAAAAGGCACATTAGCGTAATCACTATGGATTAACAAAGGGCCTAGTTTGAGAGCCAACTAAAATAGGTGTGAGCGCGGTTCTGTGTGTGTGTGTGTGTGTGTGTGTGTGTGTGTGTGTGTGTGTGTGTGTGTGTGTGTGTGTGTGTGTCTGTGTGAGGTGTTTGTAGTGGGGTTAGTGCAGGAAAGGTAAAGTAAGGGAGGCCAACAGCTGTAATTTGAACAATGGTCTGGTCCGCTCGGTGCCTGCAGGGGTCAGAGGTGCAGATGTGTATGGGATACAAGGGAGTGTGTGTGTGTGTGTGTGTGTGTGTGTGTGTGTGTGTGTGTGTGTGTGTGTGTGTGTGTGTGTTTGTGTGTGTGTTGTGTGTGTGTGTGTGTGTGTGTGTGTGTGTGTGTGTGTGTGTATGTGTGTGTGTGTGTGTGTGTGTGTGTGTGTTTGTGTGTGTGTGTGTGTGTCTACACAGGTGTACCAGTGCCTGTTGTTGTTTTAATACAATTGTAGTTTCTTTCTCCTGACCTCATGAGTGGAGTCTTTCCTTCTAAGAAAAATAGAATTAGCACGTGGAGCACTTTATACATAACAAGTGTCCATTAGGTCAGAATAGCCAAATAGCATCAGGAGTGTGTGCTCTCAGCCATTAACCTTTGTGACTACAAAAAAATCATAAATAACTCTTGACTTGAAGAAGACACTCCACTGCTATTTTTTTTCCCCTTCGTCTTTTCACAAAGATGCACTTATTAGTGGAGGCCAGATTGCAGTGATCAGTGACACAGACAATCATGTGGCTCTCTAACGTTTCTCAGAGACCTTTGGGTGCCCTCTCTGTGTCTTTCTCCCTGTCTCCCTCGCTGCATTATCCACAAGTGGAGGGCTGTTCCTGTCTGTGTCATATGATGTCTTGTGGCCCTTCAGTGGTAGCAGAACAGTGACAGTTCTATCCCTGTGCCATCTGATCGGAACACGCCATTCCTTGTCACATGCAAACTCTGAACTCTAGATGTTTCTCACAGAAACCCAAAGTGAACCAGTGTTCTCTCGCTGCGTTCGAGAAGCATCCTCCTCATCGACCTTTTCTACTGGCCTTAATCATTTGTTTCTGCGGCACATAATCACCATCACTGCACAAATTATGTTGTTCCATTTTGCTTTCCCTCTGCCCTCTGATTCTGTCCTTTCCTTTAGTGTGTAAAAGGCCAATTTGAGTTGTGTTTTGCTCAGTTGGGATTTTATACCATGAAAAATTACCCCCCCCCCCCCTTCATAAAAAAAATAGGGAAAAGAAAATACACAAAAGTAACGCAGATGACAAGCATTTTAATTATGACTTTCGAGGTATTCTGCAATCAGTTTTGTCTCTATGTTGTTCGCATTGAGTGTCTCACTTTGCATAGAAAATAAAACACAAGGCACTTTGCCTCTCCAGATTTAAGAGGGGACAGAGTGTGTGGAAAGTAGAATTGGTTCTCTTGAGACTGGTCTAACTACTCAGTGCTGTCGCAACCAATTTCTGGGCTATTTGACCCATTAGAAGTGAATGTTTGGGAAATCAAAAGGCAGTGCTGAGAGGTTTGATGGGGAAAATAATGTTGGCTTAGTGAGGAAGGATGCCTTCTGAAACACAGTTGGAGCTTAAGAAAGAAAGTGCAACATGATGACAGAGAATATTTTTAGTCTCACTTTTCCCCTGTGTTCATTTATTTACTTCACTGTTACCTGGCATGCTCTGTAGGTGTTAGCTTAATAATATTTAACATAGTCATCTTTTTAAGCTCTAAAATAATTGTAATCTCTTTAGATCAGGGTTAATTACAACTCGTATTCTTAACTTGAAGTATATTAAAAAATCAATTAACCGAAAAGTTTATATATTACATTAATCTTACTTCAAATAGTATAATCAGTTAAAAGCAAAGTAGTTGTTTGGAGTAATGCAGTACACAGACCTGACTGTCCTGGCCCTTATTACACATATTTGTTGATCATCTTTGTCTTTATAATATTTTTTTGAGAAACATATTTTTATAAGAATAACATCAAATGACTCATAACTGAATCAGCTCTCCTTCTGATGTTTAAATTCACTGCAAAACGATGGACTACTGACACCCTCCATTAGAATATCGGTGATGGGAGTTACTTATAAATGTATAGTATCATCAATCAGAAATGTAGGCTTTGCTCTGTAACTCTTCAATCTTGACAATCCCCCTCTGACTGCTGGGATTGTAGGATTGTGTGTGTCGCTGGGGAATAAGGATGCCATGGCAGAGCTTTAACCTCATGCACACTCTGTATCGATCCAAACAAGGCTCAGTGGCTGTTGCTACAGGCGGCCTGCACTCTGTCATACAGACTGTCACCAGTCAGTGGCTGCTGAGGAGAACTACAACACACACACACACACACACACACACACACACACACACACACACACACACACACACACACACACACACACACACACACACACACACACACACACACACACACACACACACACACACACACACACACACACACCATCCTCTGGGGCTAACACACTGCCACCAACCCTGACCTCCCCTCCTGTCCCACCCAACCACCCTCACTCCCCCCCCCACCACCCCCTTTTTTCTTTCCCTTCTTTCTCTACCTCACTTTTCCTCTAATGAGTTGCAACACTGATAACGAGCCTGATGATCTTCCATTGATTCGGCTATCACTTGCTTGTCTGGTAATTGATCCGTAGCTGAGCCTCTAGTTAATTATATGGGCTTCGACATGGACCCCTGCCCCGGGGCTCAAGTCCTACACAATAATAGTTTTAATAAAGGAGCCTGCGAATCTCCTGCGTCCTTTTTCTTCTACCCTCTTCCTGCTTCCTCTGATTTTTCTTTTTAATCTTTCCATTTCCTCCCTGTTTCCCTCTTACATCTCCGGATTTTTTACTTCTGGGTGTCTTTCTCGTTTCCTCTGTCATCACGGCCATTACCATCAGCAGAGGCAAGGGGTGGGGGGAGGAAGGGGAGGGGAAGATATTGGCAGAGTCCACTCCTCCCTCCCACAAATAACAGCCATTAACCAGCCAGGTCAGAAGCTGAGCCACCAGCTTGACTTGAACAACTGAGTGCCACTCTAAAAAACCCATGGACTCGCACATTTACAGACCAGAGGGAGGGAGTTAGAGAGGGAGAGGAGGAGAGGCGTGAGCGGGAAAGCAAAAAGGAACCTCGGCCGCTAAATTGTCACTTAACATAATTTGCATAAGCCTCGTGCATTACCTTTTCACAACGTTGTTAAGAGCAGAGCGTGTGGACAGGAGGTGACACAGTACACCTTTCACGACAAGGCTGCTTCTGACAAAACACAGGCCACTTTGAAAAGGATGAATGAAGAGAAGAATAGAAAAAAAAGAAGAGAGAGAAACATGAAGATGTAAATTGAGCTTGAGACAAAAGACATAACTGCGCATTTCCAAAGTGCTAAGAGACGCTGTGCTTTTCCCTCTGTACATAACAGTAAGGACAGATGTCATCATCTCAGCAGAGGTGAACAGTATACTGCCATTAGTACATCGCACAAAAAGGCTTTTAACAGACGACCAAGTGCCCGTCTGCAGCAATTTAACACAACATCTGAAGCGACTTTATATATCAGGAGCCATTTAATGTTGCCAGGGAGAGAAGTTCTCTCTCTGTCCCTCTCTCTTTTGTTCCTTGGCGGGGGAGAGATCACAGTGACATCTCCCTCTCGCTGCGGACTCAGGCCCCTGGTCTGTCATTTCTCTAATGATGGTGGGGTGAAAAGACCGGGCTGCCGAAGAGGAGATGGGAGTTTAAAGGGAAGGAAAGGAGAAGGAAAGGAGGAGGTGGTGGGGGGGGGGGGGAGGTCTTCATTGTTTGAGACGTGTCCTATGCTCTGTCAAAGGAAGGATAGATCTGCTTCCTCTTTTTTTCCAGTTTTATCCTCCTGTGTGTCTTTCTCTCCACGTCTGCCTCCCTTTACTCCTCCATCCCTCATTTTATTCCCTTACCTTTGCTGCTGTGGGGACCAATTTGGCTAAAATGGAACCTCTTCCTCATTTTTTTCTTAATTAAAATCTGAGAGCCTCCGCGGGGGGGTTTACTCCGAGTGTGTGTGTGTGTTTGTGTGCGTGTGAGTGTGTGTGTTAGTATGCATGCTGGTGGCAGATTGCCTGCGTTCCATTAGTCTTTCATTAGAGTGGGAGAAAATCAAACAAAGGCACCAGATTTCTACAGATATAACAAGTCTATTGATAGTTGTTGTTTGTTTTTTCTTTTTGCTTGTTTATTTTGTATTGCTGCCCTACAAACAGAGTCATTTTCAGCTCGGATTAAAAACCTTTCTGTGGCGTATAAAAAAAACATTTTTCTGATTTCCAAACAAAGAGCAAATACTTGATAACAATCTGAGACAATAATGCTTGTCTTCAAGATGTTTTTCCTTCAAGGTAAGAGGCTCTTTAGCTTAGTGCCGTGTGTGTGTGTGTGTGTGTGTGTGTGTGTGTGTGTGTGTGTGTGGGTCGGGATGGTCCCTCAGGAGGACTGAAAGTTGCTCTGAGACGTGCCGGCCGCTCGCAGCGCAAATGGTAATAAGGCAGGGGGACAAACGCTCCCCCCACCTTCCCCTGCTCCTCGATGGCGCTTTGCCCCCACCTCTCCCTCCTCCTTAGCAGAGGAGGGGTGTGTGTATGTGCGAGTGAGGAAGCGTGCAGCGCGATGTCATTGAGCATCTCAGAGTGGAGCAGCACAGTTGACTCAGTTGAGCTTGCACCGGCCCCGACACACACACACACACACACACACACACTCCCTCGCTCTTACATGCTCTGGCTCTTGCACACACACATACAGAGAGGCTCTCAGTTCCTCAGCGGCTGCAGCGGAGTACAGAGGAGTCAGAGAGAGAGAGAGAGAGAGAAGCAGGGAGAGAGGGAAAGAGCGAGGACAGGCGGCACGGTAACGGACGTCGAGAGAGGGACACAACCTCAGAGAGAGAGAGAGAGTAGCTTAGGGAGAGAGAAAGGGAGAGAGAGAGAGAGAAACGGGAGGCAGGGAGAGCTGGATAGCTGGTGGCTCACTCCCACACCTCATCTTCACTTTGCTGGGACAGGCACAGAATTGATGGTAAGAGACATTCATGCATTTCATTGGCTTTATTGCTTTAAAATACTCTTTTCATGGGACTTTTTTTTGTATTTACTTACTTCTTTTTTTTTTACGTTGGAAAGATTTTGTGTGAAACTGTTTTATTTACGTTTCACATTTAGTTGTTTGTCTGCTGTTTTTGATTCACTCTGAAGGACACGTTTTATATTTAAGACTTACTTATTATATTGTAAAAAAATATAGAAAATATTTATTTCATAGATTAGGTTGCAAATATTTGTTTTGATGCTTATGTATGCATGTGTTCAGTGTTGAGTGTGCAGCTCCAAGGTTGTTCAACTGTTTCTTACTTTTTGGAATTTATTCAATATTAGAGCACTTCACATCTGAATGTTTGCATGCAAGTGACTGTGTTTCAAAGTGTGTGTTTGTGTTGGGTCCATGTCCAAGTCCAAAATGAGTGACAGATGGATTAAAGCTAAATCTGAGGCCACGGGCAGCAGCATCAGAAACACCTCCTTGCTTGATTCCCATACCCCCCCTCTTTTTTAATTTTTAACCATTCTTTCTCATTCTCACCGGCCCCCCTCCTCACCTCCATCCTTCCTCACCTCCTGTGCACCGCTCGTCTTGCCCTGTCCAAGACGAGGCCCCCATAGGACTGCCCTCTTTTTCTTTCTTTCTTCTCAAGAATTAACTCCACACACACTCGTCCGCCACCAGAGCTGCCAAGAAACCTCACACACACACACACACACACACACACACACACACACACACACACACACACATCTTCTCTACTCTCACTGTTATCCCCCCTGAGAAGCAGGACCAGTGAGAGACGGAAAAAAGGCAACACGACCCCAAAAGAACCAACCTTCACTGACTTTTTTTCCCCCTTCTCTCCTCCTTCACACTCCCAAATCCCTCCCTCCCTCCCTCTCTGTCTCTTCCTCTCTCTGTCTAAGTCCAAGGAGGCAGACTTGGATGTGAGAGGCAGTGAGTGCGACACGGTCCCACAAGAGCCCAGCACAGACCCGGAGCCGCCCAGGCCGCCTCCAGTTAAGGCTAACGGACCAGAAGGCACCTCTGGCATTTGCACGAGCATCCCCTCCAGTAGCAACAGTAGCACCACCAGCAGCGGCGGCAGCAAAAGTGGTCTGGGTGGCATTAGCATCGTTAGCAGCAGTGCTGAGGGAGCAGGCGAAAGCTCCATGCAGTTCAGCACCAGACCGCCTAGTGCTGAGCAGCCGGGCTTCATGGGGACATGGCAGCAGCAGGGCACTGACAGCAACCTCCTCTACAGAATGTCCCAGCAGGTATGTCAGCCTTACCCTTCATCCTCTGCATCTTCCCTCTTTCTCTCTCTAAATATTCTCAATCTAAATTATTCAAGAACCAAACTTTTATATTTCTACTTGTGGTGTATTTTCAAAATGTTGCTGTTTGGATTCCACTACCTCTAGTCTGTGTGTGAAAAAGAGAGTGTTTGCATTTGTGTCTGAAGGTGTGTGTAAGGGGTGGGTGGGTGGATGTAAGCATTGTTTTGTTTGTGATATTTTAAATTAAGAATCCGTAAATATAATTGAAATGTTGCCTCTTTTTTCCCACTTTTGGAATATATCAGATTTGATGTGTATCATTATGTTGTTGTTCTACACACACCATGTCTGAGTGTTTTCATTCATGCAGCCAGTGTGTGTGTGTGTGTGTGTGTGTGTGTGTGTGTGTGTGTGTGTGTGTGTGTGTGTGTGTGTGTGTGTGTGTGTGTGTGTGTGTGTGTGTGTGTGTTCCTTTTGATTTTAGTGTTTCAATGTGAATAATTTTCTATCCCATAAAACAAGTAAAAATATCATATTTTGTGTATTTATAAAAACACACATTTTAATGCAAAATTTGCACAATATCAGATAATTCGTTTATTTCACCGTTTGATGGATTATCATATGTCCGGACTCATTACATACATGCTTAGGTGTCCGTAATTGGTCTATGAGCGGTGTGGAGTTTAAAAGCAAAGCAATAGCAGTGTTTTGGTAACCCCAGTGCCGATAAAGGCTCGGGAAGGGGCCCCCCTCTGGGACCGGCTAATTGACTTCATGTGGCCGAGGCAGGAAGCCCCTTGCGCGGCTACAGAACAGCAGAGGAGCCGTACAAGAACACAGGCTCGGCTGGAAAAGCAATGATGATAACGGATAGCCTGCACCGGCTGAGCAAAGTCCACATTTCCTCCCGACATGCCTCGCCTGTTATCGTGGATGTTACACTGAATTCCTCTGTAGTTTAATAGCTTTTAATATTCTTTCAATCAGCCCTCGAAGTTAGAGAGTTATTTTTAAGAGACGCGGTGTTTTGTGTCCGGTAAGGAACAGGGAAGAGGAGTGAGAGTTTGTGCGTAAGTGTGTGTGTGTGTGTGTGTGTGCGTCCGTTCGCGCGCACGTGTGTGAGGGGGAGACAGTAAAGATAGAGGATGGTTGTTATGTTGCAGTTAATCATAGCGGGTTCTCCGTACCTTGCACGTGCTGTTACGCACTGAGGCCACAGCGGCTCTTGCGCAACAGCCGCGGCTCCGTGTTGGAAATGATGAGAAACTTATTCTGTCACCTTGACGGTATTTACAGCCCGTATAGTTTACGGGTTTTTTTTAATCCCAGAGGTGTAATCGAGAAGGCGAAACTGATGTGTTGAGACTATAACATCCCAAAGTTATGGAACAGGCGATCACATTTCTAGAAACATTTTCCCGATATGGTGTGTGTTTCTAAATGAAATAAAGCTGGTGTTTTCTTGCATTTCAAGCAGCCTAATCTCTCTCAAAGATTATATTTATAAAACGATTGCATCCCTGCACTTTGCATGCAAAATCCTACATTTTTTACAAGCTTGTTTTCTTAGATTTTCCTATCATTCAAACTATTGATAAGAGATTTGGAGGAGCCTTTTCTCTCCTCCCGTATATGAAGCAGGTGGATCATGGGCCCCTGCGCTCAGCATCAGCTGGGACCCCACGTTTGCATCCCCAATCCTTTTTACAAATGCGCACCGTTGTTTCAATATAATCAGCTTTGGGACTCGGTGTTATTTATCCTTCCTCGCATCACTTAGAAGACATCTTCCCATGTTTAGTAGGCATGACATAAATTCTCCGAAGGAAGCCTGTTCCTTGACAGACTCGCCTTCTTGGAATCTAACCGATAATGACTTTGTGTTTGCCGAGGCTGGCGCACCCTGGGGTGTTGGTGGAGAGAAATGCGTTATGGGCTCGTGTTTCAAAACCTCCACTCTCTCCCTTAAAGATCAACTTGGTGACACGAGGGATGCGGTATTTCATCGTTGTTAGGCCAAATTATATTTCCATCTGATCGATGGAGACGCAACACAGCTCTGCGCACTGCGTTTAGGACAGGGCATCACCAAGACAAACATTTGGAAAATCCTTGTAAATCACATACAAAGGCAATGATTTAGAAATGAGAAAATATCACTTAAACATCAATTCTGTTATTTCCAAGTGACATCGATAAGCTCATGCTCAGCAGGTGTCTGATCATCTCGGTAAACATCAGTGACCGATGAAAGTAAAACAAATTTTAAAGCAAAGATTTACATTTTCTAATTATAAATCAGACGATTTGATCTTGTTTTAGCTGTTTTAGCTGTGTTTGATAACGTAATCGAGCTACGAAAAGCAGCACCTGTCTCAACCAGCGTAAAGGAAATTAACAATGTCAATTTGAAAACAAATGCCACCTCAATATTTATTGATTTCATTTGTGTATATCCCTATATTCAAGACGATTTCGTGTATTTTATATTTCGCCTGTAATTGTAAATGATTTTGCTATTCATAAATCTATGCATTTTCAATTATACGTAGATGTTTTAAGGACTATGAAACATTTCCCCCGTCATATTTTGGCTAGAGGGGATGCAATTACAAATCGGAGAACTGATCAAACATAAGGGTGTATTAAATATTTTTTCTCATGTTTTATTAAGTTTGGGGTGTTAAGATTGCATATTGATAACCTAAAAATGTACATGCAATTGCTTTCTATTATTGCTTTTTTCTCTAAACTAACGAAATAAACAACAGTGGTGATTAAGGCACAAGTGCAGGCGAATGATTTACACCTTTCACAACAGGCCTTAATAGGCTTTTAATCTTTGAATAAACTTGATTTTTTTACCAAACCACATAGCAGGAGATTCACAACCTTCATAGTGCACGCACATGTGTCAACAGGAAACAACAAGAGCAGCATGCAATTTAAATGAAATCAATGGAATGGATTCGATAAATACTGCCTATTTTCTCAGCTTCCTAATGTTCAGAAATCGGTTTTACAAAACACTGCAAGTGGGAACTTTAATAATTGTTTTTATGAGGGAAGAAATACAAACATTAATTAGGAGTTGAATTATTTCCCAGGCATTACGGAGTGATAATATTTGGAGCCTTAATTGACCCGCTGCTGTACATGAGAGGCTATGAATATCGACCCTTGCAAGTTAAAAAGCCCGGAGTTAAGTGATACGACGAGCCTAATTGGTTCATCAGGGATAATTCTTGCACAATGCAGCAGCCGTAGGCCGCGTCGGTTTATTTCATTATTATTTCCTTCTCCGCTTCAACTCGGAGCAACGTGGGAACAACTCGTAAAAATGTGCCTTAACCTCCACATGAGGATCTGGTGCTGCCACCCAGGCTCACAGCACAGAACTGAGAGAAAGAGAAGAAAAATCAGGGTATGACTTTAATCCAAAGAATCTCTCTAAAGAGCCCCTCTCTTTTCTTTTTACAAGGGTGCTGTAACGCGGCTTCCTCTGAAGTGCGACATGTCGACTATGGGCCGAGACCTGGAAGAGGTGCAGCTCCTGTCTGCTTAGAGCTCCATCTCACACGGACACTCTAATATAGATAGCAGGTTTTATAATGTGCACAAATACAAGTGAATGCAGAATTTTGCATTAAAAATAATATAAACCGTTTCTTCAAATATAAGGTTAGGATTCAAATGCATTTTGCAAACTTCTACATTTTTTCTTTTTTTTTATGTTGATATCAAAACCTGACACACAACAAGCCTGCATTATTTTCCTTCCCTCATATCATACATTTGAAAATGAAAAATACAAACAAAAGCAAAATGGTTGTTATAAAAAACATATTTATGGTATATAGTCATAGTTATTTTTCTTTCTATTAAAACAAATATTTTGTGGCAAAATAGATGTTATTTTTATTGAAAAACTAAATTGTTGATCGTAAAATGATGTTGACTTTAATTCTACTCTGAATTATCTAAAGCCTTTCCCAGCCTTTCTTTAATATTTCCGCGTTTTCATTTCTCGTTTTACTTCTGATTACAATCAATCTGGTAGATTTTCACTTATTCAATTTTTTTGGTTAATGCATTGCAGCATTTTCAATCCTGTCTGTGTGTGTTAAACCTCTGACTGCAGTTAGCTCTCAGGACATGATGACAGACGTATTACTGAAATAACATGCACTGCTTTGTTTTGTCTGACTGAAGAAATTAGGTTGATATTATCCTCTTCAGAGCAGATCACAGAACGCGCTAATCTGTCTATTAACACACTGATACACTTACAGTAGTGAGAGTGTGTGTGTGTGTGTGTGTGTGTGTGTGTGTGTGTGTGTGTGTGTGTGTGTGTGTGTGTGTGTGTGTGTGTGTGCGTGTGTGTGTGTGTGTGTGTTTTACACAGTGGGGTACAGGCATGTTGGATGTTGCTTATGTGGTGCATATGCATTGCTTCTTGCCATTGTGTGGGACTGGGAAGCAGTGATTTGATGCATATGTGTAGAATTATCCACAGTCAGTGAGTGTGTGTGTGTGTGTGTGTGTGTGTGTGTGTGTGTGTGTGTGTGTGTGTGTGTGTGTGTGTGTGTGTGTGTGTGTGTGTGTGTGTGTGTGTGTGTGTGTGTGTGTGTGTGTCGTTAAACTCAACTGTTATTATTTCCATGTCTGTCTTTGATGGGTCGTTGCACACAGAGCATATGGATGCCTATATGTTCTTGTATCTGGTGTCATGTGTGAATGTGTGCATGAGTGTGTGTGTGCTCGGACACTGAAGTTTACGTATGCATGCGTGCGTTAAGGCGTTTGTGTCTGTGCGTTAGCCATTTCTTTTTCTGAGTGGGTGGCTAAATTCTCATATGCCAGTTATGTGAGTGTGCGTGAGGGAAAGAGAGCGAGCGTGTGCAGTTATGCAGGTGTGTGTCCTCTCCCTCTGAGTGTGTGTTTCTGTGTGTTGGCTCTGGCTCCATGTGTGTGTGGGTGCGAGGTGAAGTGTCTCTTGGCTGGCCTTGGCTGGAGAGCTGGAGGAGAGCAGAGGTGAAAGAGGAGACTTGCAGAAAAGACACGCACCACTTCCCCCATTACTACTTTTATTTTTCTTCTTCTTCTACTACGTCTCTGTCTCTCACTGCTTATTCTTCTTCTCTCACTCGGTTCCCTTCCTCTTCCTCTTCCCCACACCTCCCCCCCTCTTCTTCTCCGCTATCTCTATCTCCACCACCAGTCGACCACATGCTAAACCAGACGGTTTGTATTCTTCAGCTACAATCTTAACAAAAAGGGCTCTTGAGATTGAACCTGCGAAACAAAGAGCCACTTTGGGCGTTATTGCTTAAAACAAGACAGAAGGACATAAGTGTCAAAGGAGCACACTGTCTCCTCAAACAGAGGAAGTGACTGGGTGTTTTTTCTCAGCCTAATTGGGGAAGCTTTAAAACGACTTCTTGATATCCAACCGATCACCTGTCCCTTACTGTAAAGCTTGGCTCTTCCATTGTTTAATGCAACTACCGCTACTGGCCTTTTCAGAGGGTCCAGATAACATAAGCAGCTGAGAAAAGGCCAATGTGGCATTCAGTCTGCGGGCATCTCTCTCTCTGTCTTTGTGTATATGCAAGGATGATGATGTGAGTGTTTCCTGAAGGCAGCATTATTTCTGCAAGAGAGAGCCCAGAAATGGGAGAGTGAGAATGAGTGGGAAGGTATATTTACTGTATGTGTGTGTGCCCTATTAGAAGCCACCTAGTTTGACAGAGTAGGAGGATGTACAAGGTCCCATTCATGCTGTGGTCCCTTCTATATTTACCCATGGCACCAACCAGGGAGATATGACGTCCGCAACATTTTTACTTTTAACTTGTTTCAAAAAGCTTCTTGAATATATATTGTTTGCTTGCATCACCAAGCATGTCCTTTTATGTTAATTAAATCTGAAGATACTTTACAATCATTTATTTCAGTGTTGTGTCATCAAATGAAAATGTTTGTGTTGCATTTACGGCACATATCTACAGTATTTGTTGCGACTTAAAATGAATATTTTTTGTATACAATTCCTTCATTTTCAAGTATTTCATTGAAGGATCATTCAGGAAATGCGTCAATAAGACTCCTCCTCATGCCGACACATCCGGTTGTTCATTCCTAACCATTTCTTACTATTAAAGCCTTTTAAAAAAAATCTATTTCATATCTTTATAGAACATGATTTTGCCAACCAATAAATACAAATCTGACCCGCACATGCAGGTCATACAGTCACCTCTGTAGCCGTGCAGTAATGCCCTGCAGGACCAGCGGAATGGGTAAGCACCGACCCTGACTCGGTGAGAGACCCCGGGCAACCGGCGATCAATAAGCATCATGTGAGCATCACTCACGGGTTCTATGTCAGCTGTTTCCTGTTTTTCCTGAGGAGACAGCCGCCTCTCCGCCATGGTGAATGCCTGAATAATGGGAAGGATAAAGAACGTAGAGACACTATCATGGACGTCAAAAGGCTTTCTTTATCATATGTCTGGCAGGGCAGCGGGCTGTGCGTTTTGTGTGTGTGTGCGAGTGTGTGAGGAACGATAGAAATCCAAAGACATCTGCTCTGGAGGAATGACTGGAGAAATCTACTCGAGCTGAGTCTTTCCCAGAGTCTTATTTTAGTCATGTGTGGGCTGCATGTGCATGTAAACGGAGAGAAATACAATATTTATTTCCTTGTTGTTCTTTATTTACTGTTATTATTCGAGGTGCTTTCAACAAAAATAATCAATAAAGTAACGGTAAACTGAATAGATATCTTAACATGTAACATTAAGAAGATTCATGGGGTATTTTAAGCTGTTGTGTTGGTGTGATTTGTTTTAAATGAATATAGTGCTTAGTGTCGCAGTTAAATATAGGGTTTAAACTCAGCCATGTGTGTGGCATGTGATCAGACCCTAACTGAGAACATTATGTATAATATTACAAATATATATTTTTTTATGGAAAACTATTATTTTCTTTTCACATTTATGCAGATGTTAATGTTTTTTTTGCAGATTGCAAAATTCTATTTTCCTTATTTTCTTTCTGCCGATGGCTCTTTAGGCAAATATTTTCTCTCAGATTTTTTTTTTTATAATTTTTTTGCATGTCTTTATTTCAAAAGAGGGCTTTTGGTTATTTGTCTTGGGGTTGTTTCCTGCAGTGGGGAGAAGTCGCCGGTGTGAAGAGGAAGTGTGTGTTTGAAGGGCCGGTCGCTCAGGATGTCACCACCCCGCCAGTGGCTAATGAGGGGGACACAAGCACAGGGCTAGGGCAGGAACACACACTCCCAAACACAAACACACACACACACACACACACACACACACACACACACACACACACACACACACACACACACACACACACACACACACACACACACACACACACACACACACACACACACACACACACACACACACACACACACACACACACACACACAGAGAAGACACAATTATACTTCCACCCTTCCATAACTGCTTGGACCTTGGTGACAGCTGCTGCATTCCTGCCGTGTCAGTGTGTGTGTGTGTGTGTGTGTGTGTGTGTGTGTGTGTGTGTGTGTGTGTGTGTGTGTGTGTGTGTGTGTGTGTGTGTGTGTGTGTGTGTGTGTGTGTGTGTGTGTGTGTGTGTGTGTGTGTGTGTGTGTGTGTGTGTGTGAAGTGGCAGTACCATGGGTCACGGGGGTGTTGAGGGCTGGGAGGGGCCCATGTTGGTTTTGGTGACCCAGAGATCGCCACCGGCGGAGAGGATCATCACACGTAATTGACTTGAATGAAAAAAGACAGAGAGTTAGAGGAAACCTATAGATTCTGCTGCAGTATTTGAAGACGTGAGCATATGGCAGAGACATTGTTGTGGGAGGCCGTTCTTTCCCGTCCTGTATCCAGAGGAAGGTGACATTAGGTGTGACCTGTGTTAAGTGACAGGAACTTGGGCATACTTTCACCTCGGCTTCTCCCTTTTCCTGTTATTCCTCAACTCCTGTTTTTTTGTTTTACTTGGAGCTGAGCCAGAGCAACGGGTAAATCGACAGCCTACTATTTTTACATCCGTCTTAAGGACCCCTGTCTGCTCGCTCTGCTGCCAATTTGCCCCATCAGCAGTGGCAGCAAAGAAGAGCTCTCAAGGCACCGAGCCTTTCATTTTTCTGTTGGCGGTGTGGCTAATGCTGTCACTGTTATTTGAAAAAGCACTCAGGGTGAATTGCTATTATTATTGTTAAAACCATCATCATCATCATCATCATCATCAGGCTTATTTATGGTTATGGATAATTATGGTAATTTTGTTCTGGGCTCACAGTTGACTCCATCCCTTTTCCCCTGCTAATCCGACATGTACTTTTGAGTGTGTGTGTGTGTGTGTGTGTGTGTGTGTGTGTGTGTGTGTGTGTGTGTGTGTGTGTGTGTGTGTGTGTGTGTGTGTGTGTGTGTGTGTGTGTGTGTGTGTGTGTGTGTGTGTGTGTGTGATTGTCGGTGAGTGTATTTGAAGCCATTTTTCGAGGTGTTGGCAAATTACCAAAGCTGTTGTGCAAAGAAAATGGTTTTCCGACAGGTAACAGTGATTTCATGTCTACAGTTCACATGTGAGGTGAGGGGAACTTGAGTGCAAGAAAAAACATGTTACATCTCTTAATGCATACAATGAACTCAGTGGCTTGTGTGTGTGTAAGGGCGGGAGTAGAGAGGCTTTCCCCCCCTATTTTTCTGTTTCATTTCTTCCTCTCAGTCTTTTTTCGCTCCGATGTTTTACTCTGCTTCTATCTCTCCGTTCTTTTCTGTTCTGACTCCAGCTCAACGTTGAGATTTGATTGCTAGAGGCCCAGGGAGGATTTTAGGGAGGTTCTGGAGAAGGGAGGCTAGTGGTACAGGCTGTGGTAGGCTTGTAGCCAACATACACACACACACACACACACACACACACACACACACACACACACACACACACACACACACACACACACACACACACACACACACACACACACACACACACACACACACACACACACACACACACACACACACACACACACACACACACACACACACACAATCACACAATCACATTCGGTCCTACAGGCATAGATACCTGCTGTCACACACTCCTATCCTGTCTCTTCTTTCCACTTCTTAATGTGTAAATTGCTTCCTAACTATGTTGTCATTTTAACCCCCTAAAAAAAAAGTCTAAACTCAACTACTTTTTGTTGTGAGCAAAATGTTAAAGCAACATGTGTAAGCGTTTGTTTGTGCTCTCTGCTGACTTTGTAAAGATGTTTGCGCTGTTGGATTAATAACATTTAATGGCCACTGTTAAATGCAGCTGCCTTGGCATCCCACAGCTCGTGTTTTTTCTGGCAAACTGAGACTCTGGGTGGCTTTTTGTTTTTGCCAGTGTGTGTTGTGTGTGTGTATACACAGTGCAATGAAATACCACAGTGTGTGTGGGCTTAATGGGAGAGGCATTGTGTTTGTTGTCACTGAGGATACCTGATTTAATACGGCTGAATTAAACCTCTCTGCATAAGAGCAGATCACATATTGAGCCGCTTGCGCTTCACTTTCTAACAATCTATATTGTCAATTATGTCACAAATGATCTGATTAGCCTACTGTGATACACATCAATTGGTCTGACCCTGTATCCGCGGCAACCAGCCAGGGGTGGAAGGCCACCATGCGTGACCTCTGGCACCAGGCATTGTTGGCCGTCCACCTCTCGTGACATTCATTGTGCAATTGAAGTGACGGCTTATGTCTTTCAGAGCGGGGCAAAGTGAGAATTCTTGTAAAGGAAAAAGCGCTATTTTCCAGCGTGTGTTCAAATATGTATTTTGTGTTGTTGACACACACATGCATGCAGACACACGCACACACACGTATACTTGCTTCCTCTATGTTGATGTTTTCCCTGTAAATGGCCTGAGCTGCTTCTCCCATTGTCGGGAAACGCACTCAGCGATAAGTGCTTTGTTGGAGCACTGTTCGCTGCATGATGTGTGTGACTCTGACTGCCATTTAATATTTCATGGCATTTAATCCATTTGATATGTTTCCTCAAAATACAAAAAAAAACTAAACAAAAAATAAATCTGGAGCTTTTGTTTCCTTTATCCAGGCCATTACTTTCCAGCTTGTTGATCAGTTTGGATTTGTAAAGCGTGGCAACGAGGGATTTATAACCCAGATTTACTGCACAGCAATAAGGCCGATCATTTTAGCATTCTGATCGTGGCTAAATCAGGGCCTCTTGGGGCCAAAGGTCATCCTTTGAGCCCAATCAATGGGCTACCAAATATAACATAAATAATACCAATATCAGAAGCAAACGGCTGTGTGATTCAACGCAGTAAAAAGGTGATATGAGAGCACTAAAGTTTACTGGATGAAGCAGCAGAGAAAGATAGCGCATTATGTCAAAGAAGAGGAAGAGGAGCCGGCAGCTTGTGCATCAATCAGAAGGTGAGGAAGAGGCTCTCTTTGAGATCAATTGGTAATAGGCTGAAGTCACAGAGGCGATTAGAGGCGTCGACTTGCCTGTGTTGTAAATGCTGTCAGATCTGTTAAAGGAAGCCTAATACCTCTCAGGTTGAAAGCTGTAATAACATCAACTGTAACTGGATCCGCGGGGAAGTGCAAGTGAGTCTGCATGTGCGTGAGTGGAAACGGAACGGGAGGAAAGTGTTTCATTGTGTGTGTGTGTGTGTGTGTGTGTGTGTGTGTGTGTGTGTGTGTGTGTGTGTGTGTGTGTGTGTGTGTGTGTGTGTGTGTGTGCAACATCTAGGTGTGTTTGTGTGTGCATGCCTGGTATAAAGCAGCAGCAGCAGCAGCACGCACAAAGGCGAGAGCCGCGGGGTTGCTCCTGGCATTTTTTCGGCCACCAGATGCCTGTCACTGCTTTAAGGGGGAAAAAGAGCAGGGGATGAGGAGGGGAGAAGGACAAAGAGGAGGGAGTAAGGGGGGGGGGAGGCACCGCTGTTCAAATCATGTCACGTAGCGCTAATTCATCCAGCCTCATTAGAGAGAGGGAAGGGACCAGAGGGCCTCTCTCAGGACAGGGCCCCGGCTCAAACACACACACAGCCACACGCAGATATATGCATACACACTCATTGTCTCAGTGTTTCTCTGGCACATACTTACACACAGATGCAATTTCTCTCTTCCTCTCACACACTCACACACACACACACACACACACACACACACACACACACACACACACACACACACACACACACACACACACACACACACACACACACACACACACACACACACACACACACACACACACACACACACACACACACACACACACACACATAGACATACATACACAGATGACACTGGCACATGGCGCAGTGCAGGGGCAGTTTGGGGAATAGAAAATTGCCTTCTCAGGAAGGCCCCGGCCAATTAAGGACCTGACCGTATTGAATGTCAAGTGTTAATTTAGGCTCCCCCTCCCCATCCCTCCAACCCCCACCCTCACCCTTCAATTTCCCAGCAGTGGTTGTTGTGGGGGGGGGGGGGTGCGGTGTGTGCGTGTGTGTGTCCCAGAGATGAGCAAATACATGTCAAGCCAAAGTTGATTGCCTGCTCCGTATTATGTGTCGCAGGCAAGTGGCAAATGTGCGCCTTCCTTTTAGCCTCTTGCGTCCCCCCCCCCCCCCTGAGGGACGCCGCAATGGTAGGAGGAGGAGAGAGTGAGGATTAACTGTACCGCAGTGATAAGAATGGGGGGGTTTACACTGGGGAGGAAGGGGCAGAGGGGGAGAGCAAAGGGGACAGACAGGGAGAGAAGCAGAGAGAGGGCACAGGGTTTGTTTGATCTCATAGGACTGGGTGGTGACTTTGATAGTCTTTTAATTGCCTTCATTTTCGCAGAGGTGATGTCCGTGGCAGCCACTCGCACAGTAAATAGTTTTAAATAGAGAATGAGTGCATTTCCTTTCGCTGGTCACTTATTTAAATAGAAAAAGAAACCTGTGCTAACTTTATGAGAAACTTTAAATGATGTCAACGTCATGGCTCTGCATTAGCCGTTGGCATGCAGGGGCAGACGAGGTTGTTTGTGAGTTGGACTGATGGTAAATGCCCACCTCCTTACCTCCATGATCTAATAGACATCCACTTAGTCTTAATGGGCAGATTCCCTTTCTCCTCTCGTGATGACTGTTGCACTCTTTAAAGGTGGAATTGCCTGCTTGTCTTTCCTATCACCCACCCCCCCCCCACACCCCTCCTCCAGCCTCTGTATCTCATGTCCACTACCTCTCTCCTAGGACAGAGGGGAGTATTTCTAACAAAATAAATATTAATGCATCGCTCGAAGTCACACCAAAGCCAATTCTCCTGCTTTAGCCAGCCCTCAGGTTACATCTGTTAGTCAAAAGCTCTCTGTTTTCCATTCACGTCGGTGTATTTTACGTTAACATGTGGGCCGTGTGTTTGTTTGTGTGTCCGGTGATAGTAGTGGTGTTGTGAAATTGAATAGAGAGGGTGAGTATTGATCATTTCCCCCTGTGTGTTATTAGTGCCTGCTGCTACTGACAAAGAGAGTATGAGCCACCCGCACAAACACAAACTGACATACGTGCACTCTCACACACACAGAAACTGTGTGTTGTTTGCATGTTTTGACACCGGTAATACATTGCGTCAACAGGGGAAATGTATACTTCCCTGCTACATCATATTTTATGGAAATATCCACATTATCCTCCAGAAGAGTTCGGGGAAACCTGCAAAATCACAGCTCCTGCAGTGTTATGACGGACTGAGTTATGTGACACTGACTTATTTGCGTCAAGGGTCTTTTTAAATGTAAGCTTAAATTTAAGTTTTTTATGATCAAAATCTGCTTCATCTATCTTCTGTAAGCGATGACAGGTTTCGAGTTCACAAAGGTCACGGTGAAGTGTAATTCAATCTCTGATCACTGATATCCTAACAGCTACCCGTACAGGCCTCCAGGGCCAGGGGAAAGAGAGGGTGTTAAAGCCCAGGATAAGTGCTTCGTCTCTGGGTAGATAGCGATGTCTGCAGGGCTCTGGAGCTCCAGTGGTCAGGCAGGACTGAGAAGTCTGTCAAACTCTAATTGATCACCCTGACCTGGGGAGATGAGGATAAAGCGAGAGGGGTGTGGAGGGATGCAATAGATAAGGCTGAAGGGAAAAGAAAGAACGAAAAAAAGGAGAAATTGTGCGACCGGTGGCTTAATCTCTCTGGACTGGCCATTTTCCCCCGCTGGATGATAGATATAGTAGGCCTAGCATGTGACAAAGATGGATAATGCAGGCGTCTGGGGTGATAGAGTTATAAATTAACACATTACTGGACCTTAATGTGGACTAGTGTGGATGACCCCACACCAACATCATCAACCCTCCAGGTGCACACACACACACACACACACACACACACACACACACACACACACACACACACACACACACACACACACACACACACACACACACACACACACACACACACACACACACACACACACACACACACACACACACACACACACACACACGCCTCTCACTGATGCGTCTCGCTGAGCTCAGGGTGTGGATTGTACTCCTCAAGTGGCATTGATTTGTTAAAGTGCTGAATTAGCAGAAGAAGTCCAGCTGCTCGCACTTCTCTACTTTCTTTCCTTTTTTCTGTATTTTACAATTTCCATCTTGGAACTTCTTCTCTTCACACTTACTTTCACTCTCTATTGTTGCTTCACTCTACTGGCTCGAAGGCTGATTGTCCTTTCTTTCTGCTTCATTTTGTTCTTGTCTCTATTCTCTGTATGATTGACTCTCTTCTTTACCCGACTACACACATTTTGCTCGGTCATAACTGATCCTTGAAGCAGTTTTTGGTCTCCTCGGCTGTCCTGGCAAATGCCTGTTTCTACTTTCCCCCTTTTCTGTCTCCAGCTGGAAGGTTTCACCTAAAAGAACAGTTGTTTTTTCTCCCCTTCTTGTGGCCCACACAATACTGCCAGCCAAAACTGTTATGTCCCTGACTTGGAGACTGGAAGGGAAGTGGTGTGAGTGTGTGTGTGGCTGGGGATCGGTATTTAATAGCCAGACATACAGGAGAACTAATATCCAGAGCAGCAGTAGCCTGCACATTGTAAGGCCACACACAGTGACAAGGTCCTACTCAGCTCGCTGTATTTAAAACCCACCCGACTCCTGTAGTGCGAAGCAATGGCCAATACATCTACAAGCTAACCGCAGAGAATTCCACTGGTGTAAATGTCGTTTAACAAAAAAACGGAGTGCTTCTGGAAAGTGAGCAGCGTACAGCTAGGGTCACTGGTCCCTCTGTCTGCTGAGTGTGTAGCGGTGTGTTGTACTTGGGCTTATGAGTTGGACAGACTGTCTGGCTTTCTGAGTCCGAGTCAAGGCCCCTCGCCAAGAGGTGCAGATTTGTTAGTGTCTGCTCCATTATCACCCCTCACTCTCATGGTTTGTGTGTGAGGAAGAGAGGGAAAATGGAGAGTATAGAGACTGTCCCCCTCTTTCTTGCTTGCTGTGGTCCAGCCCAAACAGTTACCATCTGGTGACCAGTGACTGACCCTTTTCTTGTCCCACGCACAAACACAAACACACAAACACACACACACACACACACACACACACACACACACACACACACACACACACACACACACACACACACACACACACACACACACACACACACACACACACACACACACACACACACACACACACACACACACACACACACACACACACACACACACACACACACACACACAGTATACACACCGAGTGCCGGACTGCATCCAAGTGATGAGTGAGTGACCACCCGCCTCCCACCCTGCCGAGTGTCCGTCCCTGCCAGACCTCCCAGGTCCCTCCCCTCGCTGCACATGATTGGTCGATGAAAGGTTGATGTGCGACTGATCTGTCCACAGGTCCAGTAAAATGCTCAATAAAGCACCGACTGGTCTAATAGAAAAACACCTAAGAGGAAAAAGCACCTAAACACACATACAATACACACGGGTGCACCCATACACACATCATTTAGGCCCAAAACAAGCACATATCTACTCGCTAGTTTTAACCACATTGCTGTTTTGCTTTTCTTGTGTTTGCTTGATTTAGTTAGGCCCCTTTTTCAGAGTGACATATGGCGGTTTTGTTCTATTTTAATCTTAATGTATACATTTCATGGGGTCTATTATGTCCATATTGGAGCAAAACTAAAGTAAAAAGGAATTGCCCACTATATTGGTGATGGATTTATTAGGCATTTTTATTAAGAAGAAAAAAATGCCAGTTTTATAGACACAGCATCACTTTGGATTGTGGATTGTTGGTCAGACTCAATAGGAAATGTACTTAATACAAGTTACTGAATAGAATTTTTAAATAGTTGCACATATCTAGTCAAAACAAACTTGGTGTAGGAAGAATATTTGGCTGACAGGAAAGATCAGTCGTGTTTTTTTTGTGTGTAGCGAGGCGCAACAAGAGAAACAAGGGTGTGAGTGTCTGCTCTGCCCTGGTGACAGAGACGTGAGCACCAAGGTCACAGGCCGAGAAGAAGTGACACATGCATCACAGGGTTGTGACATCCCAGGGTCACGACAAAGGTCACGCTGGCTGTCTACCGGACACACACTCATCTCCTTTAGCTCCTCTCTTGGTTTGTTTGTGTGTGTGATTTTTAGTGTGAAAGTGTGCCAAGAAGTGACCGTCCCTTCGAAGGAAACGGGAAGTAGAAGCAATCACAACCTCTGCTTCTCCTGGGCAGTGCAGTCGGGGGAACAAGGATTGAGCGGAGAGCAGTTCACAGGCAGGGTCTAATGCTGGTGTGATGTTGTGAATACAGCTCTCCCTTCAGGTTAAACGCAGAGAGGGGACAGGGAGAAAGAGAGAGTGAAAGGGGGAGGAAGTGGAGTGTGTTGGCCGGGTGACTGCATGAAAAAAAATGAAAAAAGAAAGCGACGGAGAGAAACGGAGTGAAAGCACAAGTGGAGCATCTCAGCAAGAAAAACACTTAAAGTGAGGGATAGTGAGCAGGGGGACAGAGCCGGGGGACTGAAGGGAGGAAGGGGGGGGGGGGGAGCGGCCGTGCGTCCCTTGCCTGAGGCTGATGCATTGTGACAGTCACTTAGAAGGATTTCACTTCCCCTAAACTGTGGCTTGCAGGAAGAAGCACCATAAGTTGGGACAATTATGGGCTGAAGGAGATATGACAGGACACATGCAGAGTGAGCCGCCGAGGGAGGGAGGAAGTGAAGCAAGGGGGGGTGTGAAGCAAGGGCTCTGTGTGTGTGTGTGTGTGTGTGTGTGTGTGTGTGTGTGTGTGTGTGTGTGTGTGTGTGTGTGTGTGTGTGTGTGTGTGTGTGTGTGTGTGTGTGTTAGTGTGTGTGTGTGTGTGTGTGTGTGTGTGTGTGTGTGTGTGTGTGTGTGTGTAGGAGAACACAATCATATCATCTGCTTGCATTTGGCAGATTGTTCTGTATATGTACAGGACATACGCTGTCCAAATACTGCGTGTGTGTGTGTGTGTGTGTGTGTGTGTGTGTGTGTGTGTGTGTGTGTGTGTGTGTGTGTGTGTGTGTGTGTGTGTGTGTGTGTGTATGGGTGGGTGTGTGTGTGTGTGTGCGTGGAGGCCAGGGAGGGGTTCTTGCTCGGTGCACGCCATGTCAGGGAGAGCCGGCGTCTCGCTCCTCATGGTACCGTATGTTACCACTCTGCCTCCCTCATTCCTACGCCTGATGTCTGTAACTTAACCTGGTGACGGAGGGTAGGAGGGAGAGGAGGAAAAAAAATAGAAGAAGTCGGATTTAAATGCTGCCAAGAAAACATGTTTTTTTTTTTCTTCTTTTCTTTGGTTGATTTGATTCCTTCCTGTGATTTCTCTCTTTTTGCATGTTAATAGTTTGGTCTTTCTTGTCCTGATAAGTGTCCCAGAGGTTCTTTTCGCTACAGTACATCGTATGTATTTGTCCTGCAAGCCCTGCCAAGAATGTCACTGTAATTTGAGTGTAAGTGGATTCCAAGAAATACACTTTTCCTGTTTCATTGAGTCGTTTTGCTCTCAGCGCTATTATGTCCTTCGTGCGAGTGAGGTGCTGGGGAAATTGTCTCTCGTTTTTTTTTCTCCTCTGGCCTGTGTCTTTCCGCATGGCACCTACAGTTACAGTTCACATACAGTTCTCTTATTTCTGTTTCCACTTGTGCTATAAATAATGACGACAGCAAAAAGAGATGTCATTTTGAAAAATATACTACACTCTACCGCTCTGTGATAAGATCTATTCTAACATAAACAGATAGATGTGCATCTCTCCCTCTGTCCTTATCTCCTCCTCAGTTTTTTTACGTCTCCTAAATGTTTTGTTTCTCTTGGTTAGAAGACGAGCGTACAACTGCCATTGAGGTGTTGTATCGCTCATACAAATGTATATTAGTAAGGTACATTTAAATCTTTCATACATGACTGGCATTTTAGGAATTTAGGGCCACGATACAAGGTTATTTTTTATTATATAAGGCCTACCATTTTTTTTAATTAAATGCAAGTTTCCTTAAATGCAGGTTTGAAAGCTAAAACATGGTATTTTACATAGAAGCCACCTCAAGTGCTAGTTGCGGCTACAATATATTCGATATTGTAAATATGGATGAAGATATTGTACGGATAATGAGTCCTACTGCAGCGGCAAAGACAGTTTTCCCTGAAGTGATGTGTGAACTAAGCTTCAGTCCTCTCCCTGCTTCGCTCCCTCCTCATCAGTATGGCTGTTGTGTTTGCTGAGCTGGCTTTTGATAGACTTTCGTTGGGTTTTGGTCATCTGAGATTTGGTATTAGCTCTCCCTCTCTCTTCTTTTCTTTTTTCTTCCCTTCCCACTTCTCTCCTGTGGGTTTTATTCAGATTCACCTCCAGTCTGACTGTGTGAGGCAGTAACGGAGGGATGGATGGAGGAAAAAAGGAGGGAGGGGCACACTGGGACAGAGGTTGAGGGGTATTAGACCAATGAACACAGCTGGGACCCCGACTATCAAAGAGATGGTAATGACCGTCTGCTAGCATTAGAGGAACGGGGATGAAAGAATGGCCAACAAACCCACTGAGAGGAGAGTTTGGCACTGTATCGAGAGCGAACACGTAGCAGAGCTGCCACCTCGCCTCGTGTCCAGGGGACTAATGACTGAGCACTAATGTTGACAGATTGTACTTTGCGAACTACCAAATACAAACATGTTCCAAATAAAAATCAAGTAGGGAAAGCCAATATCAGCAGTGCAGAGCCCCAAATATTTGCTGTGTTCAGAACAACAAATGCATCCTCATTTCAACGAGATCATTGCGTTGGCCCAGCAGGTGTCCAACATTTTACGTATTGCAATTTGGTCGATCAAGTATCTTCAATCTTAGCACCCTGATAGGACTAAAGCCATTGAGAAGAGCCAAACTCCACGTCTTGTATATCTATTTAATGTTCTCACCAGTACCCATAGCAACATGTCCACACAGCCTGCCCTGCCTTTATTTTTAACACTGTGCTATTTTTGGTCTGAACACCAGCTAAGAACGGTCTCAAGCAAATAACACATTGGTAAAAGATCCCACAGGTTGTACAAATAAAATGTACGTGCTTATTAATGGCAGTGTGGATGCATCTCGGCTTTTATTAGGCTATAGGTAAAAAAAAGAAGGGCTGCTATCCACCCCTTAGTGTCTATAACCCATACTGCCTTGCAGCAGTCATTAACCGTGACAGGGGTCAAGAAGGGTTGTGGGCTAAGCACTCCATCGGCTATAGAGTCAATAAAGGACTCGTGTATGTCCACAATGACCCTTATAGTGATATATTTAAGCTAGGAAGCAATGTGCATGTGTGTGTTGGTGGTGTTTGGGGGAGATTACTAGTCAGCAGATTGTGATCTATGTTGTGACTTTTCCCTAAAGAGGCTTGCAGTACTATAAGATATCCACAAAAAAAAAAAATGTGTGTACAAAATGTACACTATGTATGGACCAAATAGCACACATTTTTCTGGCCCTCACTCCATTTGTACCACTGGTAGCTGCAGCTCTCCATACAGTCCATGCAGGCTTAAATTATTTATCTCCTCTTGCTCTCCCTCGATGCTCTCTCTCTCCATGTCGCTCTCTGTTGCTCCCTCCCTTCTTCGCCCAGCGTTCCTCTTAGCACTTGCTTCATTTGTTTGCTTTGAGGAGCTAAATCTTGTTTGCGCGTATTAATAAGTCAAGGCGGATTATCCCCCCCCCTTTACCACGGCCCCCGTAGCGTCCTCATCCTCTCTGCTTACACTAAATTTGCAGCCGGGTGGCTCTGTTTGCAGAATGCCCCCCCCTCCACCCCCCCTACAAGAGAGGCCTAGTGCGCCGGGCTAATTAGATTAATTCCGATGCCTGTAATGATTGCTCGCCATCCATATTTAATGACTGGTGCATATCAAAGAGCAGTAAAGCATGCTACCAGCAAGCCCTGCTCCCACTCCTCCAGCGTGTCAGGCACTGTAGGGGGCACAGGCTTAGTGTTGAATGTTAGCATATTGCCATTGTGAGTGTGTGTGTGTGTGTGTGTGTGTGTGTGTGTGTGTGTGTGTGTGTGTGTGTGTGTGTGTGTGTGTGTGTGTGTGCAATTGTGTCACTGCGGGCTAAAAGGGAACATGTGTTCAGTTTGGCCTCTGCCCGGCCTCCTCAGGAAAATAAATAGAACACAAATAAATAAATTAGCATCCACTCGATGACATGATATTGTGATTTGTGATATACTTGGTTCCAGCTGTTGTTTTCTCTCGTTACTGCTCATTCACAATTTTTTATTTAAATGTTGGAGGTATTAGAACATATTAAAGACAGTCGGATTCAGGTTTTGCAGTAAAAATACATTTAAAATAATCTTACAGAAAACAGTATTACTCTAGTATTCCCATCTGACATTTTTTTTCTCCTTCAGATCTTTCCCCTTTTTCCTGTAGTAAATCAAAAAGTAAACATTTTTCATAGTATGCCATTAAGAGTTAAGCCATAGCTCACACCTTGCCATCCCTGAGCAAGTGTGTTCATCATCCCTCTTTATGCATTTGAGATGTTGCTCATCTTTAATAGATAGATCTAAGTCTCTTTCCTCTTTCTTCACCCCTGTCTCTCGGCCCTGTAAAAGGGAGTATAAATATTTGAGAGGCAAGCAGTTCAAAAGTGGGGGAAAAGGGGCGTTTAGCAAAGCCATTTGCAAACACAAATCTGAAATGAGAGACTGTGAAGAGTAAAGGAGCGATGACAGGAAGGGCACAAGTCTTTCAGAACAAGCCCTCCACATACATATCTCTCTCCTGACTTTCTTCTTCTGTCTCATGCTGAATAAATACGTGCAACTTACACACACACAGTAGATTTCCATAAAATATTAAAGAAGGTGTTTCCTGTAATTATAGCACTGTTTGCCTCTGCCTCAAAGCCTGATCTGTAATTAAACAGGATTGCACACGCATATGCCAAAGTAAAGCACGCACTAACACACCTCCACGCCCCCCAGACACACACACACACACACACACACTGAGCGAGGTGCCGATTTGTGAGTAGATCGCTGTAATTCATACTCTCTCATAACACACTCAAATTTGTACACACACACACACACACACACACACACACACACACACACACACACACACACACACACACACACACACACACACACACACACACACACACACACACACACACACACACACACACACACACACACACACACACACACACTCAATAGACTCATTCATACACAAGTACTTATATACATCAAGGCTTGAGCAAACACACAGCTTCTACTTCTTCACACACACACACACACACACACACACACACACACACACACACACACACACACACACACACACACACACACACACACACACACACACACACACACACACACACACACACACACACACACACACACACACACACACACACACACACACACACACACACACACACACACACACATGGATATGTACACCCATCTTTACTTCATTCCCACAAGAAAAAAAAAATGTGGAGTCTGTAATATGCTATCTTTCCCAGACACCCTATTGTGATGTTATCTCCATAACTATCCATATATTGATCCACCTCCCTCCTTCCTCCTCTTTAATTCTCTCTCCATCTGCCCCCCCTCCCTCCCACCCTTCACCCACCCAGCCCTTATCTAATCTGGCTATGCCACTAATGGCAGCCATTCCCAGCCATGAACAAGTGCCATAATGTGCTCTGGTAAGCCGTTATGATGTGAAATGACCCTATTGATTGGCTAGCATCCCCACTGACAAAAAAAGAAGTGGCGGCAGTCACTTATTACTGTTAATGAGCTGTGGGATGGGCCCCTTAAGTGGCACGGCACACATGCACTCTCTTACAAGTGCACACACAAACACACACACACGCACACACACATGCATGTGCGGACTTATGCAGACTCGTGCACTTTGCATAATTGTAGAGGCATCACTCTACCTGTCTGTGTCCCGCCACATTCAGCTCGTTAGCGATGGGAGGTCCCACCGTGTGGGCGGGTGACGAGCTTTTAATGGCTGCCACTTGGCATTGTCATGTCGCGTTTTCGATGACTGTTGCATCTGTTTCTATTTTTACGTCTGTTGTACACACCTGGTGTGTTTGTAATGAACATAGAAAAAGACTGCCACTTAGCCTGACAAATGATACAAGCTTTTGCTTTTTGAGTAAAGCTTGTTTTAGCACAGAAACCCAGATGTGAGTTCATGTCGGCCGTGTAATGGGAGCTGCAGCAGCGGTAAGTGTAATGATGGCCAAAACAAAACTGGGAGGTTTGGTTAGACACCGGTGTATGGAGGCCACAGGCGTAGATCCGACACTTTGCCGTGTAGACAGAGGAAGGGTGTGTGTGCCAAGCTGCTTTATGAGTGAGGGGACTCTTCTTCTTGCTGATGTGTGTGTACGCATGCGGCTGCCGTGTGTTTTCAAAGCTGGCAGCACCTCCCGGGGATAATCCATGGGACACTTCCAATCAGCCGCAGTGCATGTGCGACACATGTTTTTTTATTCAATCTTCGTGTCTTTTCATCTTCCGCCACCACCAGAATGCTTCCTGCTATTTTCTTCCCAGCTCGGGACAAACGAATAACAGATGTGAGAGTTTGGAACGTCCCCTCCCCTCCACCTCTCCCCTTCCCCTCCTCCTGTGCTGTGACTAGTCTGTGACAACCTTTGCACTCTCTCCCGCTCTTTTGTTTCCCTGAAGCCTGCCCATCCCTCGTCCGCTATGAGGGGACATAAAGCTGCACCCATCTCCCACCCGCTCCCATTGGAAGTCTTATTCTGAGACTGTTTGCCTGACAGTGTGTGTGTGACTTGGATCATTTGAGTGTAGATGGGTCCTCAGGGTCCACTCTGACTATGCAGTGAATCAGAAGGTTAATACATTTATGGGAATGACGAGGCAGCATGGCTTCATAGAATATCTGCGTCAGACATTCATTTCAGTGAACTCAGAAGGGAAACGGAAATTAAATGTGATTGTGTTTTTCAAAAAGTGAAATTACAGTTCAAAGACAGATGTACTAAAACGCTTCAAAATGTAGATATCTAAGCTTTGAGCTTTCACATATTTTGTCCCTTAGAGTGGGATTTTCTGCTATAAGGCACATAAAAGGCTCACATCTTCCCATACAAATAAATCAAGGATTTTAGTTATTAAACTATAATTCAATACATTTGCTTATTTATTAGCCCCTCAAACGAATAAATCGATGGCGTATCAATGTTGCATACTTGAAAAGATTTATTTATGCAAGGCTGCAGCTGGAACAGAGGATATAGTGGAGTGTCTGTGAAGAGTCAATATTTTCATATGTAAGCCTGTGAAATTAATGACCTAATATCTGCAATGAGAAAGCTCGTTTTAAAGGCATAATCCTCTCCCTGTTTCTTGGGAAGACAAGAGAAACTGAATCAATGAAGGTTTAGGCTCTGGGAAATTAATACTGCATACACACGCACATGTATGGACTCACACACACTTGGTTATATCCAAGACAACACACGCATATTTTCATTCTCTCTGGTATGCCAGACTCGCTGCAAAAGAGTCTATATTTATTCGACCACACAAAGTGACAACCTGCTATAATAAGTTATATTTAACTGGTATGAACGTTCCTTTATTAAATGTAGGGAATGATAAAAGTCTACCTACATAAATGTACCTACATAAAGCAGTGCATGACATTTGGCAGGTCTTAAAAGTAGCAATCAGTTACTGTATTAAATCCAAAGGCAAAAAACAAGGGGAAACTATACCTGCACTTTACATAGTGGAAACACATGTTGAAGGAGCGATTACTAATTTAACCATAATGTGCTCCAGTTCGCAAACGGTACACTTTGTAAATTAATTCTTAGACTGTGCAGGAGACCTTTTTTTTTTTTTTTTTGTTCTGGAGGCTCATTTATTTAGGATTGAGCAATTTGTGTGTATGTAACCTTTACCGAGCTTATTTGTTACGGTTCCAGGAAAGACAAATGCTTTTTTGAATTCACCAAAGAGCCGCAGTTTCCCTGCACGCAAATGCACACATGGACACACTCACACATTTAAAATTAAAATGTCATTACTTAGCTAGAACAGAGGAGTTCAACAAGACAGGAGACAGTGAAAGCGAGAAAAAGATAGACCATTATAGTACTTCATTCTTTCATTATCCAAATGAATGAAAATCGCATCAAAGCATCGAGACAAGGCCGTGCATCTGTCTGAAAATTAGCTCACCAATTATGAGAGGAAGCTAATGAAGGCAGCGGCTCGGTGTGGCGATAGCTCGCAGCCGTCAAAAGGCTTTTGATTCCATTTGGAGGAAAGACCTCCGAGGGCAGTCTGGTCCGGTGCCAGCTGACCTTCTTTATCTGACCTCTAACCCCTGTGGTGGCTCGGGAACTGGGCTGATAGCTGATTTGTTGGCTCGCCTGATAGCCCAGAGAAAGGGATGGAGAGAGTGTGTGTTCTTGGAAATGTTGTTTTTCACTGAACTTTATCCATTCTTGCTGTAGACATTCATGACAATTACTTGCTGGGTAGGACGACTTGTTAACAGTGTAGCAGCCTTCGGGCACACTGACCCTGCACCAATACAACAGGAGTGCCAACACAGTGTGTCTACACCATGTTTTACTAACCATAGGAGGCCACAGCGGCCGAGGAAAAACGAAGAATGGGATGGTAGGGGGCATGTAGAGGACAATCATTAGACTGCACAGAAGGAGGGATGAGGAGAGGCGGCTGGGTGTGAGAGGATGAGCGCGGGAAGCTCAGCGGTCCCCGAGCATCTGGCAACACGTCGCGGGGAGCCATGGTCCCTGTCATTAATAGTGATGAAATCATTTAAGCCATCAGGACTAAACGAGCCAGTTAAGAGACGCTCAACGCTACACTTCTGTCTCCAGACGGCGGGTCATCGCCCGTAAGCGCTGCTGGCATTGACATACAGAGAGCGGGGAACAATGTGGGAGCTGACATGTAGAAATTATGTTTTGTGTTTTTTTACTTTTTTTCCCTGGTGTTTTTCATGAACACTGGGTTCAATATGAGGGTGGTGCCCCCCTCTTTTCAATTTTTGTTAAGTATTGATTTTTTTTGCATCAGAGAAACTAAATAAAGTCATTTGTTTAACAAATGTATTGTCACATGGGACAGCGTTAGAAATTCAATAACAACACAAGTCACCATACACATTAATTGTAAAAGCAGAAGAAGAAATTATTCTTGAAAAACAGTGATAATAACTTTCACAGTGAAAACTCAATCACTGAAGTTCAAATTAGGAACAAATTTGTGTCTGGTTTACGCCTCAACTCGACAACCTTTTGTTTTATTCTTTGCCTAAAACGCTGTATGTTGGTTAACTGTGGACATGAAGACCAAAGGGCTGAAACGCATTATGAGGTCACCACTTAATGATGAGAACATTAAATGTGGTCCTTTTTATATCAAGTTCCAGCCTCAGCAGCAGCTCTGCTGAAACACTTTTAACAACAAACATCTCAATTATCTTGTCCAAGCACAATCATACATTAACTCCATGTTCTGCCCTGTATGAGCTAATTTATCAAACAATCTTTTTTTTTTGTCACCACAGTGCGAGGAGAGTTAACTGTGTACGAGTTTGTCCGACAAAAATTAGTGGAATCAAGCAACAACCTGGTGTGCCACAATTTACAAGAGATGTGCCATCATTAGAGCTGCAGCGAGTACAAAACCAAACCACTGGCTAAATCTGCCATGAAATACTAGACTGCTGCAATAAAACCTGAGCATCTGCACCAAACTGGAAACAGATGAACCCTGTCAAGGATACATTGTGCTTTTTTCCCCCTCCTTGTTTCCTACGAGGCTGCGGGTCTTCTCTAGATGAGTGGTGAGAATAGCGATTTTGTGCATAATGACGTGTGTTGATGTGCGTGCACAGTGCGCAGCATGTGCCATTCGTACATGAGATTGCACACACTGTGTCGGCCTTTGTGTGTATCATGTTATGGCCTACACAAGTACTGAGGCCACAAAGGAAATCCATTGCCAACAACAGCATAGTTACTGGCAAGGAGCCATACCACCCCAGAGGCTTATGGGATAGGGTTTACAACCAGAGACGACGTGTAGGAGGTTGAAATCTGCAAGGGTCACCCTGTGTTGTACTCTATATAGTGTCCAGTTCTTCCTCAGTAAACTGTCAGATGCCTTCCTAGAATTCCCTATTCCTAAAATGTCTCACTGTTCTTGTACATGTTGAGATAAAAAGCAACGCTCTGCCTATAGGCTGCTCCGCACTCGATGTACAAATCACGCTATTAATAACAAGTATTACACTGATGTAGAGCAGAGTACCAGAGATTTATAGACTACATTAGGAGACAGACGAGAACATTACAGCGCTTATTGTGAATTAGGGCATGGGCTCACTGCCTTGTTTGCTCCTGGGGAGAAGTTGTGATATCCCGTTACTTCCTCAAACCCCCACATTCAGAGGGGACAAGTGTGCTTTTTCCATCTCAGTCCCAGACAACTTATTTCCATTGTGTTGGCTTTCCGTTATATAATGATATTCGATCGCTGAAAGGCAATGCCGGAGAGCTGGTTACACTCTACAGATGTACAATGGTGATTGGTTTATTAGCCATATAAACATGATGATGTGGTGTATTACTAAAGTAACTGCAAGGTCAATGGGTTGGGCCTTTTTTCTTAGTCTCCTGGTGGCCCAGTAAGACGATGTGTTATATTTTTGGTAATTCATCTGAGTCGGTGTTAATGGCGCACATACATTCTTTTTAATGGCATAATGTAGAGTTTGAACCCACAGCCAGAAACCACACCACTAAGCCAACCTCTCTCTCCCTCTCCTTTGTCTTGTCATCCTTTTCTCTCCAGTGAGCGCCGGTGACGTTTATTGACAGAGCACTACATTCTAGACATATCTGGGGGATTAAGTTGCAAATTTAAGCAATGGGAAAATCAATGGGTTCCTCTTTTAATTCATGAGAGAGGCTGTCACTGTGAAAAAACAGTAAGGAGATGTGGCCGTTTGGATCACATTCATCCAGGGAGAGGCAGAGGACAGCTTCCTCTAAATCTCTCCATCAGATGGGGAAAAAGGCTGACGGAGGCTTGAGATAAAAAAAACACTGGATAAAGAAACATATCCCTTTGTTTCCACCTTTGTCAATCTATTTCATTTTCATTTTTATTTGTCCCGCTCATGGTACCAAATGTACAATAATTGCCACAAAACATGATTCTACCATTGAGCGAAAAGGAGCAGGGAGAAGAATAAAATCTTATGTGACCTGCCCCTTTCTAAAAAAAACAAAATAAATACAAATAGATGGTCTGCCCTTCATAATAATATATATATATATATTTTTTTTTCACAACCAAACATAACAGTATCTTAGGATACAAAGAGAAACACACAAAAAAAAATACTTATTTCCCACTTGACGGTTAACGGAAAGAAACAAAACAACACCAAAACATCACATGTATAAGGAAAAGAGAAGGAAAAGTGCAACACCCTCATCTGAGTCCTACTGGAGAAGAAGGTGGAAAGCGACGCATGATGATAATAATAACAATAATAACAATAACAATTGGACCCGCAAATACAGAGGAGACATCACATCAAAGACATCAAAAACATGAAGGACCATAGGACATAGACTTATTCACATTCTGCTTCATATAGTCCCATCTTTCTTAATTTATACAACTTCTTTCACTGATAAATACAAATACAATTCTTTAGATCCTTTTGTTGAGGATTCCACAATTGTACAACAACCACCGAAATACACATTTGTTTAAGAGTAGTCCTTGCATATGGATGCTTAACATTTCATTTCCTTCTGTGGTCTTCCTTGTCTGATCCAAAAACAAACAACTGTTGTAAATATGCTGCTAACATTCTGCTTTGTCAATCTATTCTTCCATGTGTTGGACTGATATTTCATAGACTACCAACCTATACATTTAACTTTGATAAAGCTTTATTTAAATGTTTTCAGAAAGCAATGTACTCTGGTTTAGCGACCTTGGTCCTTTGAGTTCATGTAGAAACACAAGTAGTCAGCAATGTTCGAATATTTTTAAGTACTACCTGGCCTCTAAGCCAACGAAAACAGGTATCTGGCTGCACAGATGTATACTTTCACTCTTGCCAAGGATTATTCTTTTCAAACATATAGCTGAGAAGTCACCCATCCCTTTTGTTTTCACCCACGAGTAGCGATCACAATCACAGTCCTTTCTGTTTTTGATGCATTAAACTGCATTTGTTTAAACTCTTGCCACCAGAAGATAAAAGTACTAAATCTATTTGTATAATAAGTGATAAAAGGGAGAGATGTAGAAGAAGAAGAATATCATTTTTGCTATGATGGCAGAAATAAAACATTGTTTATCCTCAAACACAAGTCCCCGGGTTTCTGAACACGAGACATTTCTGGCGGACATTTCAGTATAGTCATCAGAATCCTTGTGTTTTATGACTGCTCTTAACAAGTCGCACCATCCCCAGGTTACACTCTGGTACTGTGTATCCCCCTGCTGACTTCAGGGAATTTGATTTTTTTTTAATGAACAGCTCAATATCTAATTCATTAAAGTGGCTGTTTTATTTGATGCATTTTCCTTAGTCTAGCTGAATCCAGGGAGCGAGCCGGGGGATGAGGGGAGATGGCCTCGTTGATGGACGTCCGGTTGCACACACGCAAAGTGCGCAGAGTGTGTGCCTGCATGTGTCCCTTCGGAGGGACTCAGGGGGGAGGGGGCTCCGGTCGATGGTGACTCCTCTCCACAGGGGCTGAGAGCGGGAGTTTTACAGGGTTTGACTGCAGAAGGACGGGAGCTGTAATTGGCCTTACACACACTCTCGCTTGCCATTAGAGGCAGGCCAAGAGAGAGGCTTAACAATTGGTGTGGGGCTCACTGCCAGTGCTTTCCCTTCTTCTCTGAGCGTCTGTCTGGCAGTGAAAAAGCATAAGGAGACATGTTAGGCTTTAGTGCCGTGTTAGAAATGTCGCCCATGGCTCCGCTTTGTGTGTGTTGTGACTGAGCATCACGGACATTTCCCCTTAACACCGGTTAGGGGTGGAGATGTTACAGATTATAGGCCCCTGATCACAAACACTTCAGATGCTCTTCATTCATTCGCTTGACTGAATGGGGAGGTGGCACAGATTGAAAACACCTGTTGATCCGAGGAAAGAGGAAGATGGCTTGGGTCTGGATTGGTGGACTTTTTTTTGTTTTCACCCATCCTGAAAAAAAAAGACTGTACTCATAAATCTTTAAGACTAGAGTGGCGAAGCATTTTATTCTTGCCTTGAAAACAGAGGCAGAGAGTATAATCCTGACATAAGCCCCTGAAACCCTCCTGTGTTTTTGTCGGTCTGGCCAAATACACTGCCTTCCACTTGTGTCCGAAGTGTGTAGAGCCCTCATCCTTTTCTCTGTACGTAGCACATCTCTTATTTAGCAACTCCTCTGCAAACAACCGTGTGATCACGGCATGGATCACACTCTCTCCCCCCCCCAAGGACACACACATGGTAGCAACAGATACAATATAAAAAACTGGGAATTGTATACACAGCAAGGCCATGAAGAGAAATGGTGTATTAAAGTAAAACAGAGGGCCTTGGTAGTAAAGGGGTCAGAATAAGAGTGGAAGGGGCTCCCTGGCGATAAGGGGGGGGGGGGGGGGGGGTGGCAGGGGATGTGTCAGGTGCCTGAGCCGCGCTCTGAGCTGGGCAGTGTTGTTGTTACACCGAGGGCAGCGCCACAAGTCCGAAAGTATTGATTTCCCGCCTTGTCGAGAGGCAGAGAACTGTCATGTGGAGAGCACTGACCTTGGTACACACACTAAGACAACTATTCCCCCCGGCCCCCCACGGCACAGGGAGGAGAGAGCAGCAGATGCAAGACACGGCAGCGGCAAGCAACAAACAACAATGTGCTACTGAGCCTCCTGTGGGGGGGGGGGGGAAGAGGAAGAGAGAGAGGAGGTGAGGAAGAAAAGGAAAGGAAATGGAGAGAGAGAGAGATATTCATAAAGAAGCAGGAAGCAAGAGAGACAGAGAGAGGAGCTAACAGTCAAAGCCAGGGCCAGTTCCCCCGAGTTGTCAGTGGGCAGCCCAGTGTCTGGTTATCACGCTGTTTGAAATGACAATGGCTTGACTTGTATTTTCCTCCTGGGACCCAACTCAGATCTATAAGCTAGAGTGAGGGGAGGGAGGGAGGGAGGGAGGGAGGGAGGGGAGGGTTAGACGAGCAGAGAAAATAAAAGGCTGGTCAGAAAAGGATAGAAGAGATGAGAGGGGAGGAAACAGTATGAGGAAAAAGTGGGGGGGGAAGGAGTAAGACATTGACTCCTTCTGCCTCTGTATCACTGCTGTGGTTGTAGCCTTTGACGTCTACAGAGAGGAAGGAAGAGAAGGAAGGCAGCAGCAGCAGCAGCAGCTCAAGTGAAGTGTTTTTCATGTGGAAGCTCCATCAGGATTTGACAACAAAAAGGGCTCCCTGTCACCTGCAGCAACACGCCGGGGCTCATCCCCAGTCGCTCCGCAGAGAGACAGACGGGGGGAAACACAGCCTACAAAGAGCTCTCCTCGGGTTGGATCAGGGTGACAGACACTTAAAGAGAGCCAGCTTTAGTCACACATCTCTCGCCTCAGATCAGGGTGTTTTGCTAACAAGCTCTGCAGCAAGTTCCCTCTCTTGTACACTGGAGCTTCTTCATGATGAATAGTTCTGTGTAGAGTTGTGAGGGGAAGCTGTTCACAAAGTCTCTTTTTGGGGGAAACCTCAAAGAAGTGGAGTCCTAATTGAATTAGCTAGCTTATTAGTGTTTGACATTGTAAGCTCGGCTATAAGTAAGGAAGTGGGGACTTTGGGAAGTGGATTTAAAGAGCAGTGTTAGTTTTGGTTCTAATTTTACACTCTCCTGACACACATTATTCCCCTCAGCTGCAGTTAGGCCCAGATATGGTAATGCTAATAATATGTGTGCAAGGGGCTTTAAGTGGCTCGCTCACCTCAATTGCCAAGCCTGGGAAACACAGTCTTCTGTTCACCTAGTGGCTAAAGCCTTGACAATGGTGTGGATGCTACTGTATGTTTATGTAGGAAGCAGAAATAGGGAAATAAGAAGTATAAAGGGTGTCATTTGACAAAAAACTGTTGTTTCATTAAGAGATAAGAACAAACAACCTTCCTCATCCTCCTCCCAACTGTGTTTGCTCACAATCCTCTTATTTCTACATGTCTTCAAGGGGCAAACACACCCTAAGCACACCTTTGGCCATAACACTGTTCAGTAGCCTTGATGCAGATTCTTGCCTTTGCCTTAATTTGGTCAAATCTATTTGCTAATTACACTTTCATTATCTCAGTGTGTTTAATCCAAGGGCTTTGGTGGTATTATCTTTACTCACCGAAAGACAGAAAGAACCTTTGATCAAGATCAGCAGCACATACCCTCCTTTGGTCTGCGCAAACACACACACACACACACACACACACACACACACACACACACACACACACACACACACACACACACACACACACACACACACACACACACACACACACACACACACACACACACACACACACACACACACACACACACACACACACACACACACACACACACACACACACACACACACACTTAATGAATCTGTTTCATCCCTCTTTTCTTTTACTTTCTCTCTCTGTCTGTTATCGATATTCACCTCCCCATGCCCTGAAAGCACCATTTCTAAAAAGTACAACTTCATGCTTTTGTAGAAGTGTATTAAATAGTAACATACATTCAGATTGAAGCCTTACTAATACAAATGTCAGTCAAAAGTAGTCTATTCTTGATTATTTTAATGCCATCTGGTCAGTAAAGTGTTAAAAGTGACTCAGCCAGTGCTTAACATCTCAATCTTTTGCTGCTTGTTGATTGTCAGCTTCCTTTGGGAGCACGAAAGGATCCTTGTGGCTTTTATCACATTACCACAAGTGCTGTGACCATTTAAAAACACAAACATTGGCATTTATTGCATCTCCCTGAAAAATATACTGGTAATGAACAAATGAATAAATGTCTCCACAATTAGCCCTTGCTCTCAGTGGATGCATAATGGATCTCGTTACACAAAACGATTACTTGAGATAATGACAGATTGGGCTAAAAGGAGCTTCTTTACCCTCTCAGTCAGCTCTCTTTGGGGGTATCAAGCCGTTTATGTCTGTGGTGAAAGGGGACATGCCAGTGAAGCCTGTGGTCCCTCAGACTCCCTCTGTGCCAGAGGGCATCGTGCCAAGCGAATGCCCAGCCTGACACATGATAAACTTGGGGACAGGTGACCAAAGTGGAGGAGGCCATTCCTTGCATTCCAGGCGAGTTTTCAAGTAATGACATGCCAAGAGCCTACATGTCACTCATGCCTCTCATAAATCCAGCAGGAGAAAAAAAAGACAGGTCAACACTCTCACTGGTGTCAACAGGTATGATGAAATGAGGGAGCATCAAGGTTAGACATATTGACGATATAATGGCTAGTGTTTTTCTCTCTGTGCCTCGCTCAGAGAGGGCTTCGTTGTTCTCTTTTCAACATCAGATTCAGCGTGTTCTCTGCAGCATTTAAAAATAGTGTTGAGTGCAAATGCAAGTATACTACATAGGAACTTCCACATAACAGTGTGTCAGTCGAACGAAAACACATCCTGCCTGCAAAATGTAAAATTAAAACAGCTCCACGTTGAGGTGAAGTTATAATTACATAGTCAGAGGCAGAAGATTTGATTAAATAGAGTGAGGAAAATGAATAATAAAATAGGATGGTGTTCAAGAACATACTGAAGTCATCTCAGCACACAACACAGCTGCATCCCTTTTCATTTCCATCCTTGTTCGTCTGTGTTTTCTGTGCCCTGGTCTTGTATCTATCCCACGTATTCCCCACTGCCCATGACATACTGGAAATGCCTGGTTAAGTGCTGTTCTGACATTAGCTGAGCGTAGTCACAGCATTTGGCCTGGGGACAAATGCTAGAAAGGCCCTATAAATATGGATGCCACCCACCCCTCCTCTTTCCTCCCGCTCTCCCTGGGCTCCCTGATGAGTTTGCATGTGTCTGTGTGTGTCTGTGTGGCACGCCGTTTGCTCTGTCACACCATGTCCCCACGGTTTGTTTACTCACACTGACAGAGATACGCCCGCTTGCTCTCGGTTCTCGCCACCTACGCCTGCTAACCGAGTGCCAAAGAGCTTGCTAATGTTCCAGCTCTTCCTGTAAATAATGCATCTGCCAATGCCAGGCAGCTAGCTAGAGCCGCGGCCCCCCGGCTGTCTGAACTATTTCATAGGCTGATGAATCTGTTAGCCTTCACGTCACTCTCAGTCTGCCCGTGTCTATGTGTGGTAGCGGGTGTCATTGTCACCTGCTGTTACATCGCAGAGCATTACATCCATGGAGCTCAATGCTGCATGAAAATGATGCCAGTCGAGCCAGGCGTCTTCCTGTGTGCCCACCTCTGGCCCTGGCGCAGCGGCGGCCCCGTGGGCGCCCGGGGCCGCACTGATGCCAACACGTGCGGAGCTGCAGGGAGGGTCCCCGTGGGGAGGAAGTGGGCCATTAGTACAGTCCTTGCCCCGGCATTTTACTCCACTTCAGTACACATCACAGAGGGCCGCCCTCTCACTAACTAGCTAACACATGCTAATTAGTCTGGCGACAGAGCCAGTTCCTCCTTGCTTTGGGAGCATATGTGTAGCTCCAGAGCACAAGCTGGCTAAAGACTGACGCTGCTTCATTATGTTTTCTTTAATGCACATCAAATGAATGAGGGGTGTAGGACAGAAGCTCAGCATTTTAGCCTCAAATATAAAATATGGTTGATAGGGCCGGAGAGATTCTTTTAAATGCATTTTCTATTAGGGTCACAGTTCAGTCTTAAACTGTGAAGACAACTCACTGCTTCAAACAGGCATCCCACACATTAACACACTGCTGTGCTTTCTGACTTAGCTCACCTTCCGGAGGAGCGTGCCGTCTGCCCTGACCAACTCTCCTCTTTCCTGCAACGTCTTCATTTTCTGGAAACAAGAACAACCACAGGCTTAATGAAACTTAATGATGATAGTCATAACACAACAATAATCCAGCGGTCTGGAAAACTAATCAATGCGTCTTCTCTCCTTCCCCTAATGACCAGTGAAAACAAAGCAATAAAAAGGCGGCGTGTGTTTACTTTGGCTAAAGCAACAGCTGATAAGAGCGTCTGGCTGATTAGCGCCCAGTAAAGCCAAGACGGTCACAAAGATCAGGACGCCTCACAAAGCTATTGTCGAGGCGTGTGTGTTCCCGATTTCTGGGAATTTGAACCCTCCAGATTCATTCTTCCACAGAAGAGCTGTTATGTATGAGTACTATGAAGTGAGTTTCCTGTTTCATGTCACTACTCTTTCCTGTTTCTGTAACTCTAGTCGGTGGGGGTGGTTTGTCATCCCAGAAGTGCGATGATGAACACATGTTGTTTGCCTTGTCTTGTGTGTGAAGTGGCCTACCGGCGTAACTCTCGTTTTAGCACGCCTCTTGTCTTTTGGTCTCTGGCTGATTCCTCCCAGACTCTCACTCGTTACCACAAATCATTGCGGTGTGCAGTGTGCAGCTTCAGGACAAAAATGTGCCCCCAAACAGTTTCTTAGATTCATCTTTTCTCTTTTTTGTAAGAAATACAAAACCAGGGGATCTTTTTTTTTTTTTTTACAAGCTTGTGATTTCCACAGTTTCTCTACAGTATGGTGGAAAGAGTTGAATGACTGCTTTTAATTAGTTAAGTAAAGATAGGGCGAGGAAGGAAGAATAATATTTTGCTTTCAGGGTGCAGAGGGAATTATAAAAAAGCAAAAGAAAGGGGGAAAGGAAAATAGAGATGGTCACGTGTCAATGCATTTGTAAAGACACACAAGCAGTCACATTACGTCCCTTATGCTATAGTACATTCTCTGTATCTTGCCACTAAAAAGTTAGTGAATAATTTACATTATGATATGTTCATGTGCTACACAAACACACAGAGGGTAAGACAACTTTTATATCGTTCTCTTGGGTCCACACCCAATATGCTTCCATGCATACTGTATTTAGACACGCAGAGTTTCTAAATTGTTCAGGATTAACATTTTCCAACAAGCACTTTAATACAAGTATCTCTTATTCCCTGGCCAGATCATGTGAATACCTAAACACACAACACATTTCACATGACAACATGGGAGATCAGTGTCAGGTGGATTACATGGAATGATGGGGTGATGTGTCTTTTTTTCCCCGCTCGCTGAGAGCCTGGTGTCCTGATTAAAAATTTCAGCTCCACTGACTTTCTAATTAATTAGCGAGGCCACTCAGAGGAGCGCTGTGGACCAATTAGTCTCTAGCAAGCCGATGATGCCTATCGCTCCAGCATCACTGTACAGCTGTCGCTCCCCGCTCCGAGGCGGCTGGGGAGGGACCCTCAGGTGCTCACACAGGTTCAAACAGCAGCCTGCGTGCATGCAC
>NC_136912.1:11858589-12183589 GCF_949606895.1 Notothenia rossii | reverse complement strand
GAAAACCAGCCAATTTGTCTAAAGTAGTGTTCGGTTTACTTGAAAAAACACATAGACATAATTTGACGATTGCTTACACACAATTAGTGCAGCAGTTTTTACATTAAAAATGGTCAAAGAAAATAAAGAGCTATTGGCAAGATTACATCTAGGAACTCTTCCAAGATTTCTCTGGCTTCGAGCTAGTTTGAGTAGGGGAATTCACTGAGTGTGTGTGTGTGTGTGTGTGTGTGTGTGTGTGTGTGTGTGTGTGTGTGTGTGTGTGTGTGTGTGTGTGTGTGTGTGTGTGTGTGTGTGTGTGTGTGTGTGTGTGTGTGTGTGTGTGTGTGTGTGTGTGTGTGTGTGTGTGTGTGTGTGTGTGTTTGTGTGTGTGTGAAAGGGAATGTGGGAGAGTGTGTGGGCGCTAGTTCAGGAGGTAGAGTCCCACCCTGTAGACTAGTGTGATGACTAAATGTCAATTTGGGGGAGTCTCAGCAGCGCTTGTCTGCTGTCGTCACGCTGTTTTCATCGCATGTGTGTGTGCGTGTATGTGTACCGTCTCCCACGCCAACCAATAATCGCCATGGAGATGTCCCCTCGCAGAAAGGGGTCGGCAATATGTCTGGGCTCTGACTAATAATTTCTGTTTGTGTACATGGGAAGGGGAGTAAAGAGCAGACGGTGTTGGTCTCCTGTCCTCGACCCCCCCTCCAGAAATCCTCCCATTTTCTTCTCTCCCCTTCCCTTTCACTCCCTCTATCCTCTGCTCTCGAACATGTGTCTGGTCGCACCGTGTGATCATGTCGGTGTTGTTGCAGTGCTGGCCTTCAGGTTGATATGTGCGCTGGGTGGGGAGGATCAGTGGGGCAGCGAATGCAGGTGTCAGGTCTGACAGGGAGGTGTCCTTATCTGGCTCAAGTCGCTCCCTCTGATAGGCTGAAGGTCAGAGCAGAACTAGTATGTATCGAAGACAACGGGCTCTTTTATTTTCTTCCTGTCCTGCCACACAATGGCCATTGATAAGGAAATGTGGCTCTCAACAACAACTAACAACTTGCAGTGTTTTCATTTTATTTTATAAGCAAAACAATCCAACTAAACAAAATGAGGTGTTCATTTCGATTACTGATTTTTTTTTGAAGTTATTTTTTCAGGGACACCATTTTCTGGTTTCAGCCATCTTCACATTTGTGGATTGCCTTTGTGTTAAATTACTGTAAGGGATGTATCTTGTGATGTGTTTAAAGCAGGCCATTTATACTTGAAAAATGTGCTTTCAATCACATTCTCTGATAAACTAACTGTTAACAACAAGCATCCTTTAAAATGTTTAAAATGTTTCACCGACACAGTATTTGAGCTAATCATAAGCAGTAAAATGCACATTTAAACGTCATAAACGAGAGCCTGATATCATTTGCCCAGTATTTTCTCAACCTCCACTCATTAGCTTTCCACTGCCTCCTCCACCTTTGCCGCAACAACTCTTCCCCACCTTCCTGATACACCAGCTTGCCCGACTCCCCCCTCAAACTCACCCCATCTCCCTTGCTACCTCACTTCTCTTCCTTTTTTTTTCTTTCACCAACTTTCCCTCCATTCTCTTTCTTTCTCTCCCTGCATCCCCTCCCTGGCTCCCCTAGCACCCTTCTTTGAACCTGGCCTTGTGTCAGTGGACCCCGGGGTCTGTCACTGGGCAGATGGTTTGATCTCTGGCAGGGGAAAAGCTTTGAGGAGAGCTGAGAGGGGGCCAGGGGCCTGGGCTGGGGGCCTGTGCCTGGACCTGCTGTCTACACAAAAGATGGGAGAAACTGCTGCTCCCTTGATGCTCGGGTATTTGAACTGACAGTGCAGTCCAGTGTTAGCAGTGTGGTACAGCTCTCCATCTACACAGGCTCACTGAGAGCATGGCATATGATAGCCAGATCACAGGCTTGTGTTTCTGGTCCAGTATTGTGATATGATTCTCCCTCTCCCTCTCACCGTTTCGCAATATCAAAGCCAGCTGGGTCCTTTTCCCGTCCACTTCATAAACAAGCATGACTGTCCTGAAGTACTCGCACGGCTATCTATCATGCGAGTGAGTCAAGCTGAGAGTTTCGTCATTGATCCCATTTCAAATGTTTCGGGGCGGTGCTCATGATGGGGGAGATTTACTTTCTGTGACTGTGTCAAACCACAAAGAAGATGCAGGAATGTTGGATGCAGAAATGTGTGCTTGTTGGGACTGTGGAGTAATAACAAGGGTGTTTGTGTGTGTGTGTGTGTGTGTGTGTGTGTGTGTGTGTGTGTGTGTGTGTGTGTGTGTGTGTGTGTGTGTGTGTGGGTGTGTGTGTGTGTGTGTGTGTGTGTGTGTGTGTGTGTGTGTGTGTGTGTGTGTGTGTGTGTGTGTGTGTGAGTGCAGAGCGTGAGTCACCTCTGACAGCTGACGAACATAGAAAGCCAGAGCTGGACCTGTGGTCAGAGTTGGAACTGGACACCATCTGGAACGACGGAGGATGACATGAAATCATCACTCACTGTTCAATTGTTTAGTTTGTCCAGTTATGAACTTGTGTTCCTGATTAGTGATTCTTATCAATGACGCCTGTATTGAAATGTAATTATTAACAGAAGGCAGCACCCTAATTTGTATGTTTTCACAACAAGTTAGGAGAGAAGATTTGAAATGTCTATGACTTTATCTCTCAGCAGTAACCTGATTACATTGGAACAAGACTTTATATTTTCAGTCACTTCTGCCCCATTGGCTCTGAATTATAACCCCTCATTCACTGGATCAGCAGGACATAACATGACTGCATCAAGACAAAATATTTTTGCAGTAACAGCAGGTGAAGTGCAACCAGACTGAGATGCACTGCCAAACATCTGAAACGTGTGTCTGTTCATTGTATCGTTCCGCATTCTTTGGTAAAAGTTTATTCACCTTGCACATTTCCAAATTAATTTCAGATCTGGCTCTTTGGAACATTAGTCTAGTCTGTAAGTAGATCCCAATGGGTTACTAACGTGCCTTTAATAAGCGCTAAATGTAAACACAGTAATATACATTGTATACAGTGTATACATTCTATCAGATCTGAGACACATTCACTAATGTCAAATCTGTCAATTCAAAAAGCGCTTTAGTAAAGCTTGCGTGCAAACAACAGACATAGCTGCTTCTATTTGTTTGACTTAAAGAAAGGAGAGGGAAGAAAGGGAGAGAAGAGAGGGGTCCCAGGTCTCTACATGAATACATGAAAACATATGCTTCTCTTCTCCTTCTGTAATCCACCAGGGACTCACGCCCCATTTGGTTCCCATTAGCATAGCTCTGGTCGCCCTGCCCCGTGTCAAAGCCCAGACGCACAGCTGCACAAAGGACAGGGACCTCTGGCTCTGAGACTGAAAGCCGCTGGGCTCAAAACCAGAACTGCCATGGAGGACGGGCCTTACACTGTGGGGATTTCAGAGCAAAGCCTCTCGTCTTTCTTGTAATACTACAGTTTCCCCATGTGCAGTATCACAAATTGACACTGATGCCAATGCACAAATGATTAATCGCCGTTTATTTTGTAGCACTTTGTAAGGCAGGAAGCTCGTTTCAAGTACAATCCAACGTACAAAATCAAACAAGCAGAAATTAGCTTTGGCATGAGGTATTTGCTCCCCTGTATTTTGTGGAGTGCTGTGTCTGACTACAAAGACTTTCTTTATTCAGCGTGTTTTATTTGTCACCTGTTTCCAATATGGACATTGTGAAGTCCTGATCCATCCGACGGAGCCAGGGCCTCGTTTTATGACACGCAAAGCTGCCGTGCCTCTTTTCCTACACACGTTTGCTGCACATTTCTGGCAGGAAATTGACAGCATTTCAGCAGCTAACTCATGGATGAGATAATATCTTGTGGGTGGAAGAGAGGACAAGATGCTCCCAGTGTTTTACAGTGACCCTAAGCAGAGACAAATCTAAATCTAAAGCTGCTGCTGCAAAGCCAAAGCACACACACACACACATATGCGCACGTACACACAGGGTTTTCATTTAAATCTCGGCTTTGCTTAACTCACCAAACAAGAAATGTGGTCTGTGGCTGTGTGTTGAACATGGTAAAGGTTTCAATTAAAGTAGGAGGAACAATACTCGACCAGCATCCAGCAGCTGTCTGCGTTGGCTTTCCATTGTACGCTGTCAAGGGAGGAAACGGAGAGGATGACATGTACTAGTGGTGTTTAAGTGGTGTTTTCCGTGGCATATGTCAACCGTAAAATATGACAGGGTAGTAAAACAGTTGCACAGGATTTAAGTTTGATTTAATAACCAGTAATATGGTTCCATATGCCTTTGCAATGGCCGAAGCTCTGTCTTTGTTGACCTCTACATGTGCTGCTCGGTTTTAGGAATGGATTCATTTGCATATTCCGGCAAAGGTTCAATGTTTCCCGTCTTTCCCAGCCTGTTTAAAATCCTCTTTGGACCAGACTAGAAGAGTCCAGGCTGAATCCATCTTGTTCTGCAGCGACTCTTTCCTGCAGTTCTTCAGTCCATCTGTCCCACTAACAGTCTTTTAATTGAGAGTCCTCCTCAGTCTGATGCTGGCCATTGCTGCCTGTCAGTGTTTATACAATTGGGCTGGGACAGGGACTGCGAGCCAAGCAAAACATCCATGAAACATCAAGCCTCCAGCTAAACAAAACGCAGCAGTGAGACACACACACACTCTTGAGCCAGATAAGGGCCGAAAACGATGCTCTCTGTACGCGGCGAGGTTAAGTTGTTGACCGTGGTGGTAACACGGCAGCTGTGTGAGAGTGTCGACTGTTGTCTGAGTCTAATTGCTACAGCATTGTGGGCTTTCAATAGCAGCTTTCAATTCCTAGCTGCTCAAATGATCTACAAAGTCTCACACACACTCGCTCACACACACCCCTATGTCCTTTTCCTCACTGTCGTCCTCTTTCGTTGCGTGCCAAAGAGGAAACCCTGGCGAGACGTTAGCACAGTGACTAATACTGTGTATCTGGCCGGGTCTCATATAACAGCCTCCTCCCCCGCCTGCTGTGACAAATATGTGCGAGTGTAGCATTGGGATCCGGGCCCAAGCTTGTCCCTGACCCAACCCAGGCCAGGCACAGGTTAAACCACGGCCAAATGCAGCACAGGTCCACGCTGGCCACAGGAGCAGAGCTCTTCGGTACGTGAGCAACATGTGAAGAAGTTATTACATTCTTGTTTCCTCTGACAAGCCACACTCACAATCCTCCATGATGTTGCTTTTGATGGCCATCCTTGACAAATCCGTCAGTTGCCTCTTTTAAAAATCTCTGTAATCAGTCTGTAATCTTTCATCCTATTGCGTAGGATCAATGTTGCTGCCGTCATATCGCAAACACCTCTTGAGTTACTCTTCTGACACATGAATTTGGAACAACGAATCCCGAGGAAATAACAGGCACAGTAAATGGTCTCCCTTTCTTTTTTTCCCGTCGGTACCTCTTCAGTTGAGGGGGGGGGGGGGGGCTTGCTGCTTTAATGCTTCTTAATGCTGCTGTCTGCTTAATGGGCCAAATATGAGAGGTGCTGCTAGCCAGCGTAATAAGTCAGTGATTAGAGGGCGCCTTGTCACAGCAGCAGCCCCGCAGACAGTGGCACGCTCTAATTGCCGTATTAGACGCCCCTTAACTATCTTGTCAGCTGTCAGGCCCCAGCTCGTAAACAGCAGAGGTGCATTTGATATTTCCAATTGTTTATTTCCGTCTGCTGCTCTTAGCCTTGCCGCACGGGGAGGTAATTAGTAAAGGGTTGTTTTGTGTGACAACACTGTGCTAAATCTGGGTACTGAAAATAGAGTTTGCAAAAATCTTTACGTAACGAGAGTTATATAAAAAGGGAAAAGCTCCTGTGGCAAAACATCTGACAAGGAATCGTACTCAAAATTTGAAAAGTGGCCAGTGTGAAGCAAATACAATTATTGAGATTACCAATTTATGTGATAATTATTTGCGAGCTTCTTCTCTCTAAAATGATTAAAACGTCAACTGACAGTCATTTGCAATTTCCCAGACCAAAAAGCGACGTTTTTATCATCCAAACATTTTGACAGTCCAATGGTGAATAACATAGAATACTGCATGTGAAAGTGAAGAACAGCATTATAAATCAGCTTTCTGAGTCTATCCTGAATCTCAAAGGTCCCAGGTTTGACCCCATCAACAGTCAATGAATGTACATTGACAGCCATGTCCGCTGCATATGTGTCCTTGAGGGGAACGCTGCACTCTCTCATTGCACAGTGCTCGGGATAAGAACGTCAGCTCAGTCAGCACATTATGTATGTACACTCCGACTGACACACGGCGTGTAATCCTCACACACGGTGAGGATTGCCGTGCCCGCACCTGGAGAGCTTAAGAATGGTGCAAAGTCAAATAATCTCCGTCTCCTGTCTTTCCAGTGTCAAACAGCGAGGTGACATGGTTAGAAGTGGTGTAATTTTGCGTTTTATCTGGGATAAACCCGTGTTCACTTTGACACCTCCAGTTACTAATCTGGTTTACGACACTTTAGGGCGAGCAAGGGGGGGATTGTAGTAGATTTTGTGGTCCCTTAGTAGATTAAGAGCGAGCTTAGTTTTATATCCTGAATTACAGGATATTGGTCTAATCCACAGACTAGGTAATGCTATTTCCTGCTGTTACACACAGAAGGAGCACTCAAGTCAATACTGGTGAACCTCAGTAGAGAGCTCACATTTTTCTGTCATCAGTGATCATGCGTTGACCTCAGCTGTGTGACGTAAAGCTGATCTTTTTCTATCTCGAAGTGCTGATCTGACATTTTGAAATGGAGCCCAGACATGGACTCCAACCTACGACCCTGTATGTATGTGCAAGTCTGTGTCACATTATTGTCACACTGCGGCCTTATAAGAATTACAGCGAAACAATATGAGATAGCATTTTTAGAGCGGCTTGTAAATCCATAAAGTGTCATGCTTTGATAAGTAGTGCTTTGGTGTGAGGACAATGCTGTTTCTTTCTCACCGTCTCTGACAGACCCTCATCTATCTCTGCAGATAACACCTGACAAGTTTCCTTAGTACTAGATCATTAGGCTTTTCCTGTCAAAATAAATAGGCAGCTACTCACAGCAGTCACCTTGTACACTAAACCCAATTTCCTCCCGCATTCCTGAAATATTTTTATTTTCTTTCCAGCCTAAAGAATTACCACCCTCAGGCATTCGGCCCTGACTCAACACCATATGTGCCCAACTTAAAATAAATTATTCTTATCGTGTGGAATTGCTGTTTATTATACCATGCTATTAACTTTTTATTCTAACATCAGCAGCCAACTTACTTGCACTACATGTCAAAGCTTAAGAAATACAATATTTGATTTAAAGAACAGATAAGCGTGTTTTCAGAGTGAAATGGTTTGACTACTTTTACCTCCCATATGCAAGTTTGCTGCACCGAAAGCTGTAGATTCAGGCAGTTTAGGTTGTAGAAATGCTTAAGTAATATATATACGTAAACTATCTTTATCCATCTTGATAATATAAAGTAATGTGTGGTAAACAGAAGTGCTGCCAATCAAGATTCATGTTTTGTTTATTCTGTCTTCTTGTTTCTCCATGTCATTGAGAAATGTACGACTTGCAGCTGCTGCACTCATTTGGGTTATAGAGCTGTTTTCATTTGTGAGGAATTGTGTGTATATCATGCGTTTCCTCCCCTGCTGTAAGATCTTTTTATTGTTTAAAAAAATGTGAAAAATCCTACGGGATCCAATGAGCTACCTGCAAAATGTACCTGGATTTTTGTCGGTTTTGAACGGCCCCTTCATGAAGGCTGAGGCAGACTGTACCGAGTTGCCCCCGTCAAAGTCTGGACACTTAACCTCTCACTACTAAAAGCTTTCCGGGGTCAGACTAAGTGCAGCTTTAGTGTTGAGTAATGGAGCCTCAGTCAAAACAAGTTACATTTCTGTGTTTTTTAGGAAAGGAAGTCCTCGGTCGCTTCTCATGAACTCTGGGAAATTACAGTATGGGGAGGCAGACTCACACATTGGAAAGTTGTTTGGAAATGTGGTGGCTGGGTAATCTTTTTGTAGCAGTGGCTGCAACGTGCCAATTGTCACTTTTTACTGAAACGTTTGAACACGCTTGTATGGCTGCTTTGATAACTGCTCCCTCTCAGTCCTTGGTTTATCACCTCTCCTCTGTGCTCCAGCCAGTGATTGACGTGTTTGTCTTTCTTCTGATTCTGTCTCTGCAGGCCATTCGCTGCACACTAGTGAACTGCACATGTGAGTGTTTCCAGCCCGGGAAGATTCACCTACGCACATGTGACCAGTGCAAACATGGCTGGGTAGCTCACGGTGAGTGATTTCATTTTCATTTTTAGGTAGCTGGTGGGCGTATCTGAATATGTTGTAAATAAATATGAATTTAGTGACTGATGCTCGTATAACTATCTCCTGTTGCTGTGGTGAGAAGAGAGCTGCATATCAGTGCTCTCCACTGTTTAGAGAAATGTACAACTGTGTCATTTCTCCCTCAGTGCAGATGCTAGATTTTCTAAAGTCCAAATGTTTTTATACATTTTCCATAAAAGAAGACACTTTTCCTTTTTTGTTTGCTTCTGTATTTTGTGGTTGCTTTCAAAGTCTTGTTTTTGCACTTTTGATTTATATAGAAAAGGGGAAAAAAAACACAGACCCAAAGACAGAGAAAGAAGCAAGAGACTACACCTCATGAGTTTTTCAGGCGGGTAGAGGAAAAAGGGAGAGGAGGCCCAAAGTACAAAGAGAATGAGGAGGGGAAAAAAGAAAACACCTGTTTGGCTTGCGTCCGCACAAGAGCGAGCCATGGGCCCTTCAACGATCGCACAGGACCCCATTGACTGTTTTTTAATCTCTCCCTCTGAACTGTCAGGCGCCCATCTCTCCTCTCCCCCACTTTTCATTTCATGTCGGCATTGGCAGGGACTCTGACAAGTAGTTCTTCATTTTTTATTATGTTCGTGTCTGGCTGCGCTGTGTTGTCAGGCAAAGCGCTCGTCAGCAGGAAAAAGCCGTCCCAGGATCAGAGAGAGACCCAACCAGGTGTCACCCAGACAGGCAGGGGAAAGGGGGGAGGGAGAGAGGGAAGTATGAGGTAAGGGGAGAGAGAAGGATTGAGACGGAGAGGAAGAAAGAGATTTGTCCAGGTGTCGCACAGACAGCCAAAGAGAGAGGTGACTGAGGTTGAGATACAAAGGGCAATGACAAAACCTAACCTGTACTCACAATCATACTCTGCCCCGAGTTTCGCCCCTCAGGCAACATACAGGCTACTAAGCCCTATTGCTGAAGTTTTTAGTCTGTGTGCAGCGGAACATACACTGAAGATACTGCTGAGAAAACTATATGGACATTTGAAATGTATAACACAGTATCAGTTTGCCTTTAAAGAAAGTTAACATGATTTTAAGAAGGGGTTGTACAATAATGAAGTTGTATCATTTAATTTTGTTATCCTTCCAATATTATGAAAAGCATGGCATCTAATTTAATACGTTTTTTTCATCCGTGGACTTCACTGTGCCCCCGCCCACTTTAAAGTCCATAGGACATACCTAATTAGGTATAAATATATAAGATAACATAAGTAATGCAAGAAAAATGGGAGATGTGAGGGCGGTTGGAAAGAGCAAGAGATTAGATTAAATAGAAAGAATGGGAGATAATTACATTAATGTCAATGCTTTTATCTGATTGATATGTTCTTATCAGCTAGTGCTGACCGCGCAGTAGCCTCCTAAGGAAGATTTGAGCTGCAATTTGATCATTAACCGGGCCGGTGTTTGTGTGTTTTTTTTCTTTTCTTCCTCCCCTTCACACAGCTTTAGACAAGCTCAGCACCCAGCACCTGTACCACCCCACCCAGGTGGAGATCGTTCAGTGCAACGTGGTGTTCGACATCAGCAGCCTGATGCTGTACGGCACCCAGGCCGTACCCGTCAGGCTGAAGATCCTGCTGGACCGCCTGTTCTCCGTGCTGAAGCAGGAAGAGGTGCTGCACATCCTGCACGGCCTGGGCTGGACCCTCAGAGACTACGTCAGGGGCTACATCCTGCAGGTCAGTGCCCAACACACACGCTATGGAGCCTGTGAAGCATCATAAGGATTTATCTCAAATGTCAAGATGGAATATTAGCTGTACTTACTCTCTGCTATCAAACAACTGTGTCCCTAAATGTGCCTTCAGATTTCCCTGCAATTGTCTGTGATTTCAGAAAGTGGGGATAATGTTCACAGTGATCACTATCATTTCTTTTTCACCAAGTGTATCTCCAAATCTGTCCAGCATTGCAATTATTTTGAGAGTTATTGATCACGAGCACAATGGTGACAATCTTGGCCACTTCAGTCCCATTGCACATCCATTTTCTTCACACTTTCCCTGTCGTTACTTCTACTTCAGTCTGCCCCCTCTTCCTGCCCTGTGAACACTAGGCCTCTCTGCTGGAAAAAGGAAAGGGATAAAAAATAAAGAAAATTGAGAAAAATGTCACGCCAGCAAACTATAAAACCACTGTAGTGTGTTTCCTCTCTCCATCCATCCTTCCCCCCCTCACATATAATTGCAGTCAGACACATTTCTCAATCAAAGGTACGAAGGTTTTGGTGTTGAAACCCAAACCGAAGTGTTCCTGAATGAATTAGTTAAGAGCAAGTGAACATGTGCATGTGGTTAGTGTGTACGTGTGAGCTTGTGTGTGTGTGTGTGTGTGTGTGTGTGTGTGTGTGTGTGTGTGTGTGTGTGCGTGTGCGTGTGCGTGTGCGTGTGCGTGCGTGTGCGTGTGTGTGTGTGTGTGTGTGTGTGTGTGTGTGTGTGTGTGTGTACATGTGCTTATCTGTATGTGTATATGGCAGTGTAAGTGGAACAGCATGGTGAGGAGAGGCTGGTTCGTAGCGGCTTCTGTGATTCAGATTCTGATTCAGTATTTTTATTTTTAAGTTTTAAAGAAAACTTATTTAATAAATATTCTAACAGTTATTTGAAACTACAGTTTTTTTGTAAATACTGTTTGCAGCTTACAGTTACAATTTAAGACTTAGAATCCATATTTTAAAGACTCAGACAAAATATTTATTAAAGATCTGAAAATCGGAAATATAACTTATAATATTTAAAATAATACACTTAATATTTGTATTGCACATTTTAACTTCAACCTATATTCATATGTATGTATTTTGTTCTAATATGGTGTTATATACTCTCACAAAACCTAGTTTCCCCCTGGGATTAATAAAGTATTTTGATACAGTTCAATATATTCAATATTGATATATTCTTCATTCTGAAATAGATAGTTTGCTTTATTTCCAAAATATTTTTGCATAATTGAAACAAACATATTATTCCAAATATCAATAAATCAGTTTTGTATTTGTTTGCATAACTGGTTTATTGGTTGGTCTATTAAATGTAGAGAAAATGCCCAAGAGTTTCTTATAACCCATCTTCAAATAAACTTTTTTAGTCTGATCAAAAACATACTCTTATAATATAATATTATGAAACACAAGCTGCAAATTAACAGAATATATTTGGACATGTTTACATTATAATAACAATTGTTGCGGGGTGATAATCCTGCTAACCTTTCCATCTCTAAAAAGCATTCTCAGCACTAAATATCAATATTACCCCTGAGGGAAAGTAACTAAAAGCTCCAAATCTGCAGTGTGAGAATGCCTTGTATTGAGTAACTGTGGTTCTCATAGTCGCAGAGTCTGTGTTTGTATCAGCTGGCTCTAATAGTCAGCTGGTGGGAGCACCGTTGCTCAACTGCTCAGCCTCATGTCACGCTACTGCTTAAATCCTCTAGATCTCCTCAGAAGGGCTTCAAAGGGGCCGCGGCCGGCGAGAGGCAGCCAGTCACTTAAGGACAGTAAGCAGTCATTGTACGGCCCTATTAGCCTGTAAGTAGCTATGAAATTCAATCATCTTCCCGAGCCTCCGGGCAATGCTTTGTGTCAGGGGTTTGTTCCCAACACCACGCCGTGCCAAATGAGAGATGAAATGAGAACAGCATTGCAGATGGAAGATAATAAGTGGTCTTTTTGATAGCGGTGTAGCATTATTTGGGGATGAATTACTTTCCAGTGATAGCAGTCAATTGCTCGCTTATACTGATTTTGAATTTGAATACGTGTTTAGGCCGTAGGTTAATTACTATTTTAATGAGATATGCTTTAAATCTCGATAATTGTACAACAAAAACACCTACTTTTTATAAATTCTAATCTAGTCAAGCCTTCCTATAACACATTTCACATAGTGTTTGACAGTTTTGGCTTTGATTTTCCTTCCCTCTATTAATATACCTCCTTTCACGCGAGTAGTTAGTCACAATAACTTTAGGTTGAGAAAGAACGAAATGTGTGTTTTTCTGGGTGTCAGTGCGTATGGGTGTCAGTGATGCGCCAGAGCACTCAGGACTTTGAGCTGACAGAGTAAAGCTGCAGCTCCTCTGATGCCTGACCACCTGAACGTATGTGCTGCAGGAAGAAGGAAGACACACACTTAGATTTTCAACCAATCACAAAGCAGAAAAACACAGACGCTGTATGGCATCAGTATTCTGTCTTTAGACCAAAAATATTCCCTCTCTATGTATTAAGCAAGCTAAATAGCTAACAGGTCAGAAATCATGTATCATATTCCCATAATGACACATTTTTTATTGTTAGTGCTGTGATTTAGGAAAGGAAAATGTCAGTGTTTTGGCCTAAATACAACACTTATCCTATCCAATTACAAAACTAGTCACAAATCAAGCTTTAAGTTGTGTTCCGTGATATTTTAGACATATGAGGAGGTGGATTTCTGTCTGTAAGTGCTTCTGACTAAGGTTGGGGATATTCAGGATGACGTGAGGGAACGCTTAGCTGCTCTTCCTCAGCAAACACAGCTTCAATTATTGCATCACTTACGCATACATGGACGTATGAAAAGTCTGGAAGTGTCACTCAAGTTTGGATGATTTATAACAGAATCTTCACTGTTTCCTCCTCCCCACTCTGCTTATTCTCACGTTTACCTCCCACATTAGCCCCAATGTATTCAGGGCACTACCATCATTAATACCACTGTTATCTGGTATTCTGCTGGAGAAATGTACAACAGCAAAAGTAGAAATATGTCACCATAGCATTTTACTTTGACCTAAAGGAGGAAGAATTAATTTATGTCGACATCCAAGATCCACTTTGCCCTCTTCCGTCCTCTCTGCCATTTACTGCATGACAGGAGTAAACTCACCGTGGAAGTGTGACTAAATGTGCGTACACTTTGCAATTTTTCTATATAATAGGCTCCTTAAACTGCAGTAGTGAATCAATATTATTAAAAGCGAGATGGCTCATCAAGTGGTTAGAATTTAGATTTGTAAAGAAGAGGAATTATACATGACATCAATAACCATTACAATGAATGATTGTCTTTGCTTTGAAGCCTGACCTTCAGTCTTATAGCTTCACTCTTGTTCACCAGCACATCCACACAGTCAGCTGCTATAGTATTACTATATAAAAATCTTGAAATGAAAAAAAACATTAAATAAAATATGTTCAACACCTACATATATCGTATCAAAAGAGCAAGAGGTAGCCTTCATTTATTGAAATTACATATTTTTTAAGAAAGAAGTAAAATAGCCTTTGTTTTAAGGCTTAAAGGTGGGGTAGGTAAGTTTGAGAAACCGGCTCGAGATACACTTTTTGTTATATTCCATGGAATGCTCTTAACATCCCGATAGCAATAAATATCTGAAGTGCTTTGACAAAAAATCCATTAAAAAATGTCATCTGTGGAAGCCATAGTACTGTAAAAAGCACGGCCAATCATCTGAGCCGGCCTGGCTAAAATAACTGGATGGCCTACCTGCCTGTCAGCCTTCCATCTGTGCACAAACTAATCTCGTGCCCTCATTGGTCATGTGTGCGTTCGTGTGTGTTGGAGGAGGGGCTCTGTAAGGAAGTGGCAGATTTCTTCTGGCTGTGTATTTTCAAATTCTAACACACTCGATCTGGTTTCTACAAAATTACCTACCCCACCTTTAAGTCAATTAATAAATAAAATAATCTAAAGATTTTAAAACTGTCCTGTATATCCTAACTGTAACTTTGCGAGTGTGAGTACAGTGAAAACGTGAAAATCACAAAATGACAGCTCTGAGGTTACCACCCCAAAGTGATGACAGAAAGTTATGAGTGTCATATTTTTTTCTACCTTTTATCCGTCTTTATTTCTCTGCTCTTTCACCGGTTTAAAAGTTAAATCCAAGGCATTTTGTGAACACCACAGACACACTGATTCACTGCCAGAATTCCTTGCCCCTTCACTTTGGCATGACTTTCCCCTCCTCCTCCTCCTCTCCCCTTCAACCTTTCCTCCCTCCCATGTGCTCATCCCTCTCTCCTCTCTCCCATGGTTGTTTCCAGACAGACCCAAAGCCAATGTGCACCAGATGCCCTCCCCCCCCCCCCTCTCCGTCCCGCAGCCTGTCACTGCTCACTACTGTGTTCGATACAGACAGATGGAATTGCTATCAGTCCTGGCTCCACTCTTTGCCTCCCGTCTCCCACACTCCAAACACTGTCTCTTTTGCCTTCCTCTTTCTTATCCCTTACCAAGTGAAAAATAAGGAGAGCGAGGGAGTGGAAAGAGAGAGAGACACACACACACACACACAAGACTTTGCAGCCAACATATGGACTAAAGCCCAGGGTTTTCCTGAGCGACATTCTCAGTAATGTTCTGTCCTTGTAGAACATTGGGCTGCCTCCACTTTTATGAGATGTGGTTTTCCTGACTCCACACGGCTTCCAGGAGACCCAGATGGAACCGCTAACAACCCCCACCACCGCCACGCAACCACACACACACACTGTACACACATAAACAGTCTTAACCCTAATTGCACACACACTCGGAGGAAAGCAACTATCGGCACACACACACACAGCCACAAACTTGTTGTCTAGGATAGGCTTTGTTTCAGTGGCAGATGCCCGGGCATGAGGGTGTGTTTAAAGTTATCAATGCCGTAACATAAGCTCCTCATAATTCCGCTTACTTATCTACTTATTTGGCTGAATATCTTGTATATCTCTAACGAGCAGGAACATCGGAGGTAGTTTTGGACGGCCGCAGGGGGGCTGTGCTCTTATTAAAAAAAAAACATGTGACTGTAATGTTGTACATGTGTACTTACACATGTGGAATATGAGATGTAATTACATGGATTAGGGTGCAACAGCATTCGTGTAAGACAGGAAACCATTTCCAGTTGCAGGTGGGTCCTGAGGCCGTAGTGAAGGTACCAACCGGCTCCTCTATAGTGGTTTAGAAAGGTATTTATTGAGTTAGAGTCACATTTCAACATTTCTGTCTTTTTTTTTCTCTCCTCTCTCCACACTCCCCCTCTCCATTTTCTGTCTCTCATTCTGTCAACTGTGAAGGGCACCATATCTCTTGATCCTCGTCTGAGAAACTTCCATTTTAGGTAGTCAAGCTCAGAGCAACCACATTTTTTGGACACAATCCCCTTCTCCAATCTCCTCCATACGGCACACTTGTAACCCCTATTTTCCTCCTGTCCTCCTCTCCACCCTCCATCACCTCCCCTTCTCTCAGAACCTGTTTTCTGTTATCACTACTTAATGCCTCACCCTGGGAGACGGACGGGGGAGAAAGCATTCTCCTAAGGTGGAAATTCTTACGTTCATATGGTTATGATTTGGTGGGGAGGTCAGGCTCGATTTTTGCTGGAAGGCTTATGGTTGGCTCTGTGCTGGCCGTGCTGGGCTCCAAGCACATCAAAGAGGGCCGGTGTACTGAATCAAGGTGATACTAACCCCCCCTCCCTCCCTCCCCTCCACTGCACACACACACACACTTGTCCTTCCTCTTAAGAGTGTCTTCTCCCTTCTTATTCTCAACCGCTCCCTTCTTAGTAAGCCAGAGATAAAAGACTGATTTCAGATTAGAGGCTCAGTCAGAGAGGGGTAGCAGAGTATTATCAGCAAGGCATTCAAAAACATTTGATATTAATTCTATATCAAAATAAATAAAACAGCTTAATCAACAAGAATAAATCAAGCATGCATCCTATCTTTAGTTGACCATCTGAAAGATCATGTCATGTTTGCAGGAGGTGTAAGAATCCTCACTGTCACTTTTTCTCACAGCTTGCAGAGCTCAGAGCCAGCTCCTTACACAAAGTCCTGGCCGAGCCAAATCCTCAGTCCCTCGCTTTTGAATCCTGCACCCGAGCCTCAAATGAATTCAAGCTGGAGAGGCAAGGTTATGTGCAGGTTACATTGTATGCAGGAATTTGGGAAATAATTCCCCTTATATTGGATTTGGAAGGAGGTCTGAATTTAAACATGGATTCTACAAGGCCTCACAAGCTACCACGTTTAAAATTGATGGGAAGAAAAAAAAAATAGTGATACGAAAACAATTTGGTTTGACTATTGATAACATCTTTCACATGTTATCAAGTTGGTTCAGAGGAAAATTGCTCCCAAAGAGACTAAGTACACTTATTATTTTAGGGTCTATCTTTTCATTTATCTACATCTACAAGAGTTGAAATGTGTTTTGAGGTGCATTCCTTCTGATAAGCAGAGGTGCGGTAGTTTTCGGTGTATCTTGTTTTTCTTTGGCTACACAGTGGCCTGAGGAGAGGTTTTGCTGACTGATCCTTTTTTTTGGTCAAATAGCTGTCAAGCTTTTTCGATAATAACAGACCTGCAGGGACAGATGTGTGTACCGTGTGTGTTAGTGCATGATCATCCCCTTGCGTTCACATCGTTCACATCACACTCTCCTCCCCTCTGTCATTTTACACCAGTTGAGTTTAAAGCATCAGTCTCTTCTTTACATTTTCTGTTCTGTTTGGTCATTTTCATCCTCTCAAAACTTGACTTGTCTAATGCATCTACTTGCTGTCACCTGTCCTTCCTGTCTTCAGCAGAGAATTAAGGATGTTTTCTCAGTGTGTGTACACCGTGATTAGCATCAGCGATGTGCAAACCGCGCATACACATTATACAGTGTAAGACAATTATTATTATTATTACAAATATTATTTTTCCTAATTTGCAATAAAAGAGGTATTTATTTATATACGATGTGTTATTATTATTACTCATTAAAAAAACGTAATTTCTGACTTTAATAATATTACATGCAGAGCAGTTTATATACTGCAAACTAGGATCATGGATGCTGCATCACAGGCCGTGATAAAGAGCCAATACGCAAGTAAATTTCTCCTCAAGAGACACTTAAGTAATTACATCACATTTTCAAATCGCTTTAATGCATCCATTACATGCTTGGTGGCCACATGTATATTTAAAAATGTTATCTTAACTTAAAGTGGGTGAATATTCTATATGAAAACGTATGGGAATGCCAGTCGTGTGTGTGTGTGTGTGTGTGTGTGTGTGTGTGTGTGTGTGTGTGTGTGTGTGTGTGTGTGTGTGTGTGTGTGTGTGTGTGTGTGTGCGAGTGGTGCTCTAATAAAATCTGATTGGGGATTTGGCACGCTGTGCAGCGCAAACATGGGAAGTGAAAATGATATGTTTAACATACATGGTCAAGTCTAGGGGCCCCCATGGGATCCCAGTAAGGGTTTGATCAAACTCCACTCCGCTACGCTACACACACACAGTATCTAAGCGCCACCTTCTTACCCATTTCCCTCCTCAAATCCCCATGATAAGGCTGACTTCAAAGCCTCGCAACCAATCCTACAGCTTTATCCGAGATGCTGGCTTGATTCACCGGCTGCATCTCTTCCCATGGCCCCCACCACACACACAACCGTATTCCCTTTCAATCTATATCTGAGAAAAGCATTGCTATGTCCACCTCGTGGTGTCTCCAAATGTAAGGGAGAAAAAGGGACCACCAGTGCTTTTTTTCTCCCCTCTTAACTTCTCCTGGCATGTCATAATTAGAATAAAAAGGAATATTCCCCCTGTGTTAATGGGGTGCTCTCTTCCCCCTCATCCCCTCTGAATACCCTGTTCCTCCCGCCTGCTCCATGTGATATGCTCTACGCAGATCAGTGTAGAGGGATCTCCGGTTCTCTCACTGCACATTTGCCTTTCTCTTTTTACCCAGTGTCAACGCCTCGGGAGAATTCCCTCAACAGGTCTTCGCTGCCTCCCTTGTGCTGCTGAAGCCCCCCTGTGGGAGGCTCTCATAGGCAGCAACGTAGCCTAATTGAAACTGGAAAACTGCCAGCCTGCTTATCAGGAATTTTTATTTACCTCTGCCAGGCTCTGCCCTCTTTTCCTTTCAAAGAAGGCCATGTTATAATTACCTCCTCAAACAGAATCCCTCTCTTTCTGTCAGCGTCCCTTGCTCCGTATATCCCTTTTCATAAGTTATAATATCCTGTCTCGCCTGCGCTGGAAGGCGGAAATGGCTTCTGAATTCTGAAGTGGCTTTTCAGGGGGCTACGGGTGTTTGTTGCTGCACGGGGGAAATTGAATTTTACTTCAAGGTCAGCGACACTAATGATAGTGTGGGAAGGTTTTGATCTCGTGGAGCGCTGGTTTGTCTAGCAGAACCCCATCGTATCGATCTGCGCCAGAGATCCTACTCTTCATCGATTGTCACACGGAATTGTTCGGTGGAAATCACTGGTGTAGTATAAGCGGTGATTTGGGACTGCGGTTAATCTCAGGGGTCACTACTTATAGAAAGGAAATAAATGAATGTTTCACTGAGGAATGTGATAAGTCTCACAAAAGGAGTAAAAACCTGGTGAAAATAATGAACAGCACGAGAAGATATATGATATAAGCCTCCCCACAGTATGACAGATGCTTAATATAGCAGTTGAAGTACTCTCTAAATACCACTTGAGAAGCCAAAACTGTGCCCTAAACTCACACATACTCTTGCTGTTAAGGCTCCAACATACACCCACCAACACACACATAGAGAGTGTACATTTTAACCAATCACTTTCATGATTCACCGCTGCTTGTTTGCAAGATGGTTAGTTATGGGTAGGTGCCCTGCGGTGTGAGCGAATGTGTGTCACTTCCCCCACAAATGGAAACATTTAGACACTGAAGAGTGTCCTGAGGTGAGAGCTGTAAGAAGCTCTCACTCATAAAGTAGCAGGGAGGCAGCCTGTGGAGGAAATGAGCTCGGCAGACTGGTGGAGGGAGAAGAGCGTGACACACACTGAAGGACCTCACACACATCCATATACACACAAACATGCTGGTGAACCACGCACTGGCGACTGCTGGGGTTGTTATTTTGCACCGTGTCTGTCACCATCTCGTTTTTCACCGACGGCCCCAGCTGTGTTTGGCTTCCTGTGTTCCTACTGTGGCGTGTTGGCAAAATGGACAGAGGTGGTACTGTACACATCCATGTTGTTTGGCGGTGGCTAAAAGGTTGACTGACCTCACCATGAACTCAGAGCGGTTCTGAAACACCTGTGGACGTTTACTGCAGAATACAGAATAATGTGGAACGGTTGCTGAAAAATAATGGAGCGTCTCATTTTAGGCTCCAGAATATAAATTCAGTCTCGTAGCTTGTTTTAAAGCTACATCTCTTATGGTGCTACCCAGTACCCCTCTCGTTTTGACGTGTTGTGCATTAGCACCTTTATTAAGCAGGATGACCTGTCGGGGAGGGGGAGGTGATGACTACCCCCGCCCTCCACATATCCTCATTCTCTGGTCTCCTCTACCAATTGGTCTGGCTTCACTTCACCTCCGACAGGAGAGGAGAGGTACTGTAGACGGAGGTGTTTGAGGGGAGGAGGAGATGATGAGGGGGAGCCTCACCGTGAAGGGCCTAAAGAAACTTCAAAGTCAGTTGAATCCCGTCGTAGGTCAGCCTGTTTTAACTGGAATGTGTATTAGCATGCGTTTGCAGACTTAAATACATTTTTTGTTTGTTTGTTTGTTTTTTATCCCCAGCCATGCCAATAAACAATCAGTGCATTAAGTGGCGAGCAAATGGAATCAATTCATCCAGTTTTGCCCAGATGAGTGCAGAAAATGAGGCGTGAAGCAGCCGCTCTCTGTGTTTGGAGTGGATAATTAGGAGCCCATTATAGGGCATCTCAGCATGGTGCTACCCTGATTGTTTATTAGAATTTCACGAAGGTGAAGGAGAGGGAGAGAGAGAGAGAGAGAGAAAAGGGGACTAATAGTAGCACTAAATGGATAATAAATGGATACCAAACTAAGACACACACACACACACACACACACACACACACACACACACACACACACACACACACACACACACACACACACACACACACACACACACACACACACACACACACACACACACACACACACACACACACACACACACACACACACACACACACACACACACACACACACACACACACACACACACACACACACACACACACACACACACACACACACACACAGCAGTGGTGAATGCCAGCCCCTGGGCCTCCTACAAAAAGGGCTCTTGTAAAAGTGGGGGAAAAAATAAAAATCTCCACCAGCGCTGTGCATATGCTTGGCTCCGTCCTCTTAAAGACTGTCTTATTAAATGGGTAAGTGGCTGAGTGCTGGGACCACCAAGCAAGCCGTGCTGTCACTGGCACACTGCACTCTGCGGGTGGAGTGCCGCAGGCGCAGACAGGATATGATACAGGGTCACCAGAAATGATGCTTTAACACTTGATGATACATCAGTTCCCAGCACTCAGCGCTCAGCCTGCCAGTGGCCTTTCTGAGAATTTTCGAGTCAGGGACTTTTTTGTTGTAAAAGACGAAGAGCTAAGTTGTAGCCTCTACATTCTACCTTGAAAGTGTGTGTGTGTGTGTGTGTGTGTGTGTGTGTGTGTGTGTGTGTGTGTGTGTGTGTGTGTGTGTGTGTGTGTGTGTGTGTGTGTGTGTGTGTGTGTGTGTGTGTGTGTGTGTGTGTGTGTGTGTGTGTGTGTGTGTGTGTGTGTGTGTGTGTGTGTGTGTGTGTGTTGGAAGGCAAAGGCAGTAATCGACAAAGACAACATGGCCTTCTGAAGAAGGAAGATCAATAGACTGCTACAGGTGACTGGGCTCAGTGAGCAGAGACACATGCATGCAGGCCAGCACACACAAACACACACATTCAGGCGTAGGCACATGCACCAGTAAGTACTAGTGGCATGCACTCTTCTGTGTTATCTCCACCTAACCTCTGGTTTACACTGTTTGTGTGTGTGTGTGTGTGTGTGTGTGTGTGTGTGTGTGTGTGTGTGTGTGTGTGTATGTGTGTGTGTGTGTGTGTGTGTGTGTGTGTGTGTGTGTGTGTGTGTGTGTGTGTGTGTGTGTGTGTGTGTGTGTGTGTATGTGTGTGTGTGTGTGTGTGTACACTCACACACACAAACGAGTCTTGCACTCTCATCTTCAGGATCTAAGGCTCATTGCCAACTGGCGCTTTAGTGCCAGGCACTGCCTTATCACCTCCCCGGCGCACACACGCACACACACACACACACACGCACACACACACACATACTTGCATTCTGACTCACATGTGCACTTTAAACAACCTTGTTGCAAGGGTTTGTGCACAGGCACTCACACACAGTTGTACACGATGATCTACCCTGCACATAAACAAAGATAAGAGCAGGAACGGTCAGCGCCAGGCCCCAAGAGGTACAAAGCTATTACTGCGAGACCACAGTCGCGTGGCTGCGTGTGTGTGTGTGTGTGTGCACTCGTGTTTGTGTTTATGTAGAGCCAGTTACAAAGGGGAGCTCCGGGAGCAGCAGCTTGGAGTTTCGTGCGTCACCACCATTTGCCAGTGTTGCAGCACTAGCCACTGCTAGGTGTTGAACTCCTCTCTGACTTCCTGTCAAAGTGTTTGCCACCAGCCGTCACGGATCAGAGGGGATCTGACAGTGTAATCACAGCAAGTCACCGAACAATGTGCCAAAGGGCCTTGACAATTCGACAATGACTTTGCCAGCTGCCAGTGTCTCACATTAAGCATGGAATCACACCTTTGTGAAGCAGTGCGGCCTACTTAGGTATGGGGTGTGCTGTCTCCATCTTGATCCCTGACACAAATCCAGCCCATTGAGGTGACACGGTGCAAAGCGTTTTCCCACTTTGCCAAGCTGACAAACCTAATTACTCTGCTAAAATTCCTGGGATCAGACCTAGATCAAGTCTCCTTAGTACTGCGAGCTGCACACCCAGTATCCCTCAGGAAAGGAATTTCTCCGGATTCGATTGATTTCCCAGATTCCCAGGTCTGAGCAGAGAACATGTCCCAAAGCTTTGGAACTACTCGCTGAAATTCCTGTAGTGTTATATTTAGATCTATAGCGAATATTGGTTAGGAAAGATATGTGTTGCCTGTTGAGTGAGGTGTGATCTCATTACATATTTACTGGCTTTAATAACCTCGAGGCAAGCGTACAAACTGTAGTAAAAGTTTGCCAGTGGCGACATCTATGACTCAACTTGCCATTTATTCATATTTTAAGAGGTTAGTACAGGTTCATATTCTATACAAAATCAATCTCTTTTCAACACAGCATGATTTGAAAGCTATAAATAGTCGGTTTCAGGCACTTTTCTCTGGCAGTGAAGCAGCAGTGGAGTGAATTCCAAAGCATTATGACCGCATCAGCTCCTTCAGCTCTTTGAAAGAATTGAGGACAGAGTGTGTTGTTATCAGAGCGAAGGCCCAGCCACCTTCTCCCTTTATGGGCATGTTTCGCTAATCTCGCTACTGGCCTCTACTTTTTAAGTCGAAACAGGTGTTGCACTCATAACGCAATCGTGTATTAGTGCAAGCAGCTCAGATCATACTCCTCCTAAGATGTGTTTTCTTTGCAGATTCCTTTCTTGGCTAGCGGGCCTACACCTTGTTTCAGATGAGTTTGAGAAATGAGGACGAGTCATTATCCATTTTGATAAGGGTGTTATTTTAAGATGGGGTCAGATAGACTGGTTACAAGTCAACAAAGAAATGTGCTGGCACTAAACAAGTCAAGACAAAGGTCAGGTCTGTTGTGAGTCACAACTCATCATGTCTGTTTTTTCCATCCACCGTGTGTTAGCAGGTGGGTGAGTTTTATTGTCTTAGTTCAAATAAAAGCGATTTAAAGTAAAGATCAATCTGGCAAAAGACCTGGAGAAGTTTTCTGCGTCGCCACCCTCCTCTCTGGCTTTTCTTCCATTTTCATGTCTAAGGATGAAGAGATTAAAGGGAGGTCATGTCTCAACCCTGAAGAACTGCCATCACTCAAAGAAGAGCAGTGCCAAGCTCTCTTTATCTGTTGGATACGCAACATCCCCTGGTGCTCTTTGGCCAGTCTCTTCTTCCTAAACCCACTCACACACATCACACACATGATTTACTGTCATACAATGCTGCTGTGTGTGCCTGTATGCATGCGTGTGAGGTAATGTGTGCTCACATATGTGTTCTGTGTGCATGGCAGCGGCCACATCAAATAAAGTGAAGCAGCACTCCTCTGAGACATTACCCCATCCATCCCCATCCCGTCATAGTGATTCCAATACGGAAAAAAAAGGTACAATTTCAAAACCTGAAAAAAAGAATAAATAAAAAGTAAAGGCGGACTACATCTGGCACAATGTCTGTACTTAAGGTTTCCAAGTATGTGTCTGGGGAGGAGATCTGGTGGGACGGAGCCTCAGTCGGCTTGGAAGCAGTAGAAACGGATGTCACACTGGAAATTTATACGGTGCGGTTCAGGGAGCAACGGCTGTAAATTGACAAGTGATGCTTGTGAGCAGCGTTACCCGTCTGTTTCCCTTTCTCTCATCTTCTATCTTTTTCCGCTCATCTTTTCTTCTCTTAGCGTAGCTGTTACTTCATCCATCTGTGCTTGCCCCGAGCATTATTGTTAACGGGTGAGAGATACAAAAACACACCAGAAGACAAAAACGGGAGGAGGTAGCTGTGCGCAGAGACGTGGGAGAAAATGACTTGTGTAACATGAAATAGTGACAGACAAAACATATGAAGTACATCTGTAGCCTTTAATCTTTGAGCAATATTTTAGTTTGAATGAATTTGACACTGAAGTCCTGTTTTGGCAGCGATAAGACAGCACACAATGAAGGGGAGCTGTAATACAAGTCGAAAAATGTAATCAGCAAAACCTGGAAAAACAGTACGTAAAGAAAATGACCCACATTAACTACAATCCCTGTCCTTTCTTCCTGGAAAAATGTTTTATATAGCCGAGGCTATTAGGCCACAGTATTGAGGCTGAGTGTGTGCATCTGTGTTCACAGTGGCATGTGTGTATCTGTGCTATAGTTTGATCGGGTCATTCTACTGTATAAATGTCTCTAATGGCAGCACTCTTTTTAATAATGCAGGAACCTCTTTTCTCTGTCCCTCCTTCCCATCACATCATGTTTGGAGTGACAGCCACATGAGCCACCATTCCCTCTCCACTCACAGTAGGTCACCAAGAGAGGGAGAGAGGGAGAGAGAGAGAGGGAGAGAGGGAGAGAGAGAGAGAGAGAGAGGAAATGAGGAAAGACGAAAGACGATTGGCTACCTCAGTAGTTTAGCAGTTGAAGACAGTTTTGGACTGCAGAGAGAGGCTGTAGACAAAGATCAATTGTGGGTTTTTCACCAATTCTAGGATTGGATTTGCAATTTTGAACCTACTCTACTATTCTTTAGAAAGAAAAAAAGAACATTGATATCATCAGTCTTGATTTATAAAAAGAAAACTCTAAATAACCCTAATTTCATTTTAAAGGCTGTGTAATCTAATATTATGTTTTAATAACATGAGTAAAAAACTAAAAAGTAAGAAAACATGTATTTTCTTGGGCACCCTGGTGGCACTATAGTTAATAATCATATCAAAACATTCCGTTTGGTGCACATTGTGCAAGTCTTTCACTCCCAGCGTTTTCTGTCTTTGTTTTGATTTTTAAACAGACTGCAGCCGGACAAACTAATCCCTTTTTAAAGAAGATGGCCATAATGCTGTATTTACACAGGGATGATAACTGAAATGAAACTTGCTCAGAAACAAAGAAAGCATTGGATAAATAAAAGACAACTAAAATAATATTACAAAGTGAGCCGTCTTCTAAACAACACGCCACAGTTCCAGTGTGTCCATGTGGAGAGCATGTGTGGCAGGAGTTTGTGGAGGACCACAGAACTGTAATCTATGCCACAATCTAAAAAGGAAACAATACAACTAGTGGATGTTCACAAAACATCTAATCCATTTGATTTTGCACTTTGAAATCCTCACACACTCAAGTCAATCCCTCTGAAAGGATGATTGTCTCGGTGCCACTGCCTCGCTGTACGAGTCGTTGCTAACGCTGCCTGGGCAATGACATCTGCTAGTCTTAGCTTTTCTCCCAGCAGCACCGCCGCACACCAATTGAGAACAGACAGATGCCAAGACCACTGTGGCAGCGCTGTCTTGCTCACTTTTTTCCCCCTCCCAGTGTACCAATTCTCTGTGATATGGGAAACATGCTGTCACATCAGGGCCTTGCAGGGAGAAAGAGACGTGAAGGGAGCGATAATATGAGACAAGGATGGGTGAAAGGATCATCAGGGCGCACAGAGAGGAACTCTCACTCCGCCGCTTTCGTGCACACACACACACACGAGATGTGTCACAGGCCCAAACATCAATGTGGGCGCCGTGAGGATGATGCCCCTTCAGGGTGACAGCGTGATAAGACGGGTGTATTATATTGTAGCACCAGTGCAGCATGGTGCGCGTTACTTACCGCACCCCTACCTCGTCTCTTCCGCTCTTTCCCCCTCTCATTAACCTCGTCTCTGATTGCCCCCAGGACTCCCTTGTGCTAATTAGAGGGGGGAAATATGTCTACGATGCATGCACTATGTTACACACACACACACACACACACACACGCATTTGCGCAATTGACAGCCAGGCTTCTGTAACTGGAGGTGTGAGAAAGGCTCATCTGCTATTGTGTTTCATCTGCGTTGTGAACGTGTTGGCAACCGCAGGGTTAACCCCAGCAGGTGGCAGTTAGCAGCACTGTTGATCCCTTTTACACAGACAGCCTTCATCTCCGTAGTGCGCACCTCTTGATTTAGCCGCGCTAATTCAAGAAGTGAGCGTTTTGTCTCAACATGACACAATTAGGGCTGAACAGGAGATGAAACTGTGAATTGATCATTTCATTTTTTCTCCACCTTGTCACTCACTTAAAATAAAGGGTACTACTATTATATTACAGACTGAGTAATAACAATTCCTAATGAGATATTTAAAATGAAAAAACTATTAAAATAATGTAATTCCTTTATTTTTTAATGAGGATTGACCTCTTGTGGTTAGGTGCTTAGGTTGTAGATGAACTGATTGCCAAGTTATACACACCCACCCACCCACCCACACACACACACACACACACACACACACACACACACACACACACACACACACACACACACACACACACACACACACACACACACACACACACACACACACACACACACACACACACACACACACACACACACACACACACACACACACACACACACACACACACACACACACACACACACACACACACACACACACACACACACAAAGACGCCCACAATGACTTTTCAGATCCACGGTGGATTAAGGCCTATTGACAGCGAAGCTGTGCGACGTCTTCCAGCGCAGACATTTCTAACAGCACTTTCAAATCTTTATTCAGAAGGCTTTTGTGTTCTGGGGAGCCATTTGTGAATGAACCAAGCACCCGTTTTCTTTTTTGTGTTTGACATGCTGTTAGGGACAAGCGCAAACATGTTATGGGAGTTGTACATCAAATAGCCATTTGTACCTGAACAGGACCTGGGATGAACTGGGGAATAAAGAAAGAGAGGGACGAAGAGAGGGGGGTATAGATAGAGGGAGGCAGGGGAGGAGATGGAGAGCTGAAAAGGAGTATTTAAGAGCACTTGAGTGCCAGCGTAGATGTAGTCACTTCTCCCAGTGGACAAAACCGGGCCCCTATGCACCATGGCATGATTTTTCACTTTAGCAAGCACCACTCAGTCCACCTCCTTCAGTCCCCCTCTCCTTTCTCCCAGTCACTGCGTGCTTCAATGACTCCATCATTCCCTTTCATTCACTCTGACTACAAGGGCACAAGTGCACACACTCACAAACACAGGCACGCACACACACAGTTTGACCCATTTGCCCCCCTGCCATGGGTAGTAAATAATTCCATTGTGAGGGCCATTAGCGAGTATCTCAAGGGTTAAGAGGGGAAATACACAGGCAGTCAGATGGGCGATTAGACAATAAGAAGATGAAATGTCTACTATTGTTTGGTTGCTTATTGTTTCACAGAGCTCACATTAGACCCGTGGCTAATTCATATGCTTAATGTCCTTTTATATGCCCAGTCTTTTTCTTCTCAAGAGGCCACATACTGCAGAGATGAAGACATTTACACACACATGCACAGACATACACACACACACACTATTTTGTGCTGCTACCTCTCACATGTGGCAGCAGGTTACTCTGCCAAAATCTAATGACCAACAGACCCGGTTCCCATCACGGTTTAGGATTCAACATCCCTTCAGACTTAAGGAAATGTAAGATGTAATTATGCAAAGTATAGAGAGGGCAGAGCCAAAACTCTTCGCCTGTCCTCGTGCATTCCAACAGAAAAACTTAACTTGTGTGTGTGTTAATGCATTTGTGTGTGTTGCTCTATGAGTAGGGCCTAAAGCAATACAGCTTACCATCTCAATAGAGGACTGCACCTTACATGGCTACAGTACAGTCTTGCCAGTGACATAGCCTTCTAAGAATTAGTGTCACCAAGCCAGAAACCTCACTGAGGAGACTGACTAGGAACAAAGCAATTCATCTTAATTGTGTCTAGACGTGTGTCAGCTCATGACTTGTGTGTGTGGTGTGTGTTTATGTGTCTGTATCTCCATGCAGCCAGTCAGTGTGCATGAACCTGCGGACACACTAACTGGTCCTCTAAGCATTTAGTTCAGCCACTGTCAGAGGGATCCTTGTATTTTTCCACAGGCATGTCAGAGGATTACACAGTCCCTCTGCTGTTTCACTGACCTCCCCCTGCAGTACACACACACACACACACACACACACACACACACACACACACACACACACACACACACACACACACACACACACACACACACACACACACACACACACACACACACACACACACACACACACACACACACACACACACACACACACACACACACACACACACACACACACACACACACACACACACATCAAAGCAGCTCAGCGTAGTGCCCAGCACTGAGCTAGGGGCACACTGGCCTACTCACTCAGCAGGCTGTTGGCACACACTCCACATCTGCCTGCAGGGATTGCCAATGGCAAATATGGCTCGTGTGTGTGTGTGTGTGTGTGTGCGTGTGCGTGTGCGTGTGCGTGTGCGTGTGCGTGTGCGTGTGTGTGTGTGTGTGTGTGTGTGTGTGTGTGTGTGTGTGTGTGTGTGTGTGTGTGTGTGTGTTCATTTATAATAAAAAAATATATATTTGTGCTTTGTAGTCGGTGTTTACAAATACTTACATTGCACATCGTGTGGTTAAAAAAGGCGGCAGTTTCTTTTTCAAAATAATAAAAATATTACAAAATTGACAACCATTACATCTAAAACATATAATATATCTTTTTGGTAGGCCCAGAGCCTCGCATTTGGGGAAAAAACATAAATTTCAATCAGACAGTATGTCAACTAGAAGCCAAGACCCCATTCCAAAAATGTACAAAAAAACGAACTACAAAAAACACTGCTCCTCTGGTGCTCTTATTTTCTGATTTTTCTATAAAAAGGAAAATGAAGTGCCTTTAAAAAAACAATACAGACAGGATAATGAATGGGATACAAAGTTTCCTAGCATTCCCAATTATTAACTGTCAATCAAACTTGTTTTCAATGCTAGCTCACTTAGACATAGGAGGAGGGAAAACTGGATACATGTAAATGGGTATTGGGTAGCAATCTACAAGAGCTATAATGCAACATGAATTTTTAAAGCACCTAAGCACATTGGCTGGGGAAAATATATGGTGTGTGTGAATTATCCCCGATCAATATATAGAGTTTAGCAGTAACAAGGTTCCTAATTACGCCCCCGTTTGACCACACGCTCACCTCTTCTCTCACCTTTTTGTTTTCTTCTCTTTCCAAGCTCTGCTAACATCCCACTCCTACTCTGTCAGGCGGTTGGCCTACACACAGGGCAACTATATGAGTACAATACAAATCAATGGGTTAACACATTAACACACAGTCAAACAGCAGACAAGGTAAGGGCATCAGGACCTTTAACCCATACATCTCAAGCCCTCCAGGTTGATCAATAGTCAGAAAAATAGCATTACCAACCCATCGCACTTTCCATCTCCACTAATCATTCGTTCAATGCTATCTCGTCCACCCCTTCCCCTTTTCTTCTGCGGCAGAGAGGGAAGTTTATTTCCCAGAGCTCCTTAGAAATCCCAGAAGCCTGTATGCCCCTGTCTCACCTCCAAGCCACAGCCAGACACCCTGTTAAAGGCTATTACTATCGTTAGCTCCCAACAAGACTCAGACAGAACCTGAACATTATCTAATCCATACTTATTGCATCTGGGTTCCTCTCACAGCCTTGTAATTCATATGGAGAGACATATTAGTGCGACATATTAGGCTGGCAACAGCTCTACGAGGTGAGATGCTACACTGACACTAAATGGACTTAGCCTTGGCCTCGCGGGACGTTGTAGGGCCCGGGAGCGAGCTGATGACGAAGGCCCGGTCTGCCTGTATTGAGTTTCTGTGATGGCTGTTTAGCTTGTAGTGCTACGGGGGGCAGAGAGACGGTGGGGGTGGGTGTGGGAAGGTGCTCCGGCTCATCGGGTTTACTGACAGGAACCCTGCAAACCACAAGGCTATAGGGATCAATAGGATTGCACTGCACAGCACTACCAGACCAGGCCAGACCCAAACAACGGAAGATTGCATTACACATGGGCTTGAATCAGGACAAGCGTACAGTAATGTTAGTGCAGCACAAACGCATTCAATTTGCAAATAACCTAAAACACAAACATGCGATCTGTCTGTAAGACACACAAGCAGGTTATGTTTTTGTCTGCTGATCCTGGACCAGAGCCTCCAGGTGGTCGTACATCCCTTCTCTGAACAAACAGAACAGCGTTGCGCTCCACTTCCCCGATGTCACCGAGGCCAAGCGCAGACATTGTGCGGCCCACCGGCCTGCTGACACGGCCACCCAGCCTGCCAGGGATTTGCCGCTGGGTCACAGAGTTGACATTTATTAAAGGAAGTTGCATGGAGAGTTACAGGGAGTTGACAGTCCTCTCGTCACGTCGCACTCCAGCATACAGAAACCTGCGCAGTACACACCCCTCTGTGTTTCCAACAATAAAAGAAACAATGAAACTGTTAAGCACCGTATGACCCTCCCAGGGCCCACTACAATGAGGATGACAGCTTTCATTTCCCTGGCTAGTGCCACTGGGTTAGGAGTTTCTTGCTGAGAGTCACCATATATAATCCATTTGAAGAAGGGATCAAATACAGATGTTTGATAAGCTATACATTTAAAAAACCTAAATTAGGAATCACACGCAGAAAAATAAAACCCTATATGTTAATTACTAATAAGTGGCCTGTATAAATGATTTTGAATGAATATTTGTGGGCCGTAAAGGGGAATGTGGAGTTTAGTGGACCATGAGGAACAATGAAAGTCTAAAAAGGAGAAGTGGAGTGAAATGGATTGAGTGTGTTGAGGACCAGATGTGCCATGGATGGATCAAACATCTGCTGGTTCTGCAAGGCCTCAACGGTCTTGAATGACTCCCATCATCCAAACTTTCTCACCATGCGTTCCTGTAAACCTTTTGTTCTTCACTATCTGCCCCCTCATATAGATCAAAAGTTATTTCTTTCACCGACTTTTTTTTAAAAGTGACTGATTCCATTCTTAAAACGTCAAATGCAAGGAATTCTTATAAACGTCCAATGCTCGCAAACATGAACAGGGAGAAACGAACAAATGTATTCAAATGTCACGATGCAGATTTCTTTCTGTTATTGTTCTCGATTCTACGTGTTTTGATGGTCTAGAGCTTTTCTTGGTGTATATGTTACAGTACAAGAAAGGCAGCACCAGATGGTAATGGTGTTTATTTTTGCAGTAAGTAATCACCATTCTGGAACTTATGACAGTAGACAGGCCCAGGGACCTGGAACCCCGAGAGACCTGAGCACCACTTCCTGTTGTACCCACAAGATCGCAGACACACACATACGCTATCACACATAAACACAAACATCCTCCGGGGCTCTGCCGATGTGAGCCCCTGGTCCACATGGAGAGATGTGTTCTGGCACATAGGTTGGGGCAGTGTAAATTACACTGTAGCCACACTGGCACCCCTCGCCAAGATGAATGAACCAATTTACATGCGAGGCAACAATTCCGGTGAGGAAGTTTAAAAACAGGGTATTTTATTTGGCACTATTTTACTTTGAGTAAAAATACACCTACAGAAATACACTTTGAAAAGCCCGGCCTTAAGTATTATTGTTGGCAGTGTTGTTCACCATTAAATATCAGTAAGAAACAATTTAAGCCCATAACCTTTACTTAAAACGCTCTCATAATTTGCATATTATTTAATTAAACTACAGCTGATAATGACTTTTTTTTTCTTACTAAATCAGCAGTCAGCAATTTATATATATATTTTCTCTTGAGTCCGTATATGCCTCTGTACAGAACTAACCAAACATTTGTTTTTTAAAGATTCTTTTTTCTTAAACATGCCAGTAGCTCTACTTAAAACATTGAAATATGCGGAGCAGGTTCTGCTTCATTGAACAGTTCAAAGTAACAAGAAACATGGAAGTGATTGCTTGTGATGGAGTAATAAAAGCTGATTTAAAACCAAAGATGTTGAATTTGCATGTTAGGCTGCTGAGCCAACAGCACCATCAGGACACACTGCATAACACTTGGAGCCCTTTCGCAACAGTCACTGATATCCTCCTGTTATTTCTAAGCTAACGCCACACATACAAATACAGAGTCCTGTGAAACACATTGTTTTGCCAATTTGCCAAACAGTCTGTATTACAGATTCCTAGTTAACATGACAGACACAGAGTCCTTTGGGGCACCCAGACCCCCTAGTGGCCCTTCCTCTGTATGTGAGTGAGGCTGGCAGTGAAATACTGTCGGGGAAAGTAGCGGGCTGGAGGGAAGGTACCAGAGAGAGAGGCTTGAGTTAATGGTCTTGCATCTTCCTGGCAGCATGTCAATAATGGCTCTGATCACATTAAGTAAAGAGTCCATTAGCTTATTCTCTTTCCTCCTGCATGCTCCATAGCAAAAGCACAGGAGAAAACTGAAAAGCTCCCCTAATGCAGTGTGTCTGCGTGTTACAGACACCTCTATCTGTTCCCCGCCAGACCAAAACAAAATGACTTAGGAGGTACAATCCATTATCCATTCACATCTATTTCCTTTTACACAGTGACGTGAAAATGATGTGTGGATTACTTTGATTGTGTGGAGATCAATGCTATGTTCCAGGTAGTAAATTCTTGAAAAAATGTTTATTTTCTTTTTATTTGGTGTTGCAATTATTTAAGACATTAAAGTCAGAAATAATGTTTTACATATAGGTTTTATGAGCTGAGACCCCCGTATGTAAAGCAATAAATCCACAGTTATGCTTTTATCAGGTTTTAGGTTTCACATTTTTAAAGCTCTGTTACTTACCAGCCCCGTGTTTTGCTACCCATTACTAGCCTATAATGTGATAAGGGGGCGGGTGTTACACAAAAGAGGTAGAGAAATGACTGATACATTAAGACACACTACAAACATATACCTATATGTTGCCAAAGAGCAAATTGTGAGCATATGTTAATGCACCGGCGTCCTGCCAGAATAGTAATCAAGACAAAGGAGATGTGATATATAAGAGAGAACGAAAAGCAGGTTGTCAGCTACACCTCCTCGATATCTCGTACACACACACACACACACACACACACACACACACACACACACACACACACACACACACACACACACACACACACACACACACACACACACACACACACACACACACACACACACACACACACACACACACACACACACACACACACACACACACACACACACACACACACACACACTGGACAGGCAGACCGTTTCTCAGCCGCCTCACTGCTCTCCATTGGCCCTGGAGGGGGCATAGCGGCCCCCACATCTGTCTCCCAGGCCCACGACAGACCTGGCTGCTGCATCCAGATCCAGCAGATCACACGAATCATCCTCAATTAATGTGAACCATCAGGCGTTCCCTCGCTGCTGCTATCACCCCACCCCTCTTCTCTGAGGCATCCCCTCCAGCTCAGTGCTAGGTCCGCTGAGTTTTACACATTGACCACGGCCACGGTTCCTTAGCACAGTTGGGTGAGGCCAGCCAACGATATTGTGTATGCTTTGAGAAAAGAGACAGGGAATCGATACATCAGGCCAGACCCAGACGCTGCTCACATGTGAGAGCTGCGAGGCGGCCCTTCAGAGGTTCTGAACTCAGAGAACAGCCAACTTTGCTCTGCAAGCGAACCGAGGCCTGAAATGGCTTCCATGTGCCGCCCCATCTGCTCTTCTGCTGGGCTGTGGCCAAAGGACTGTCCTCTTCACTTTTTAAAGATGTCAAGGAACAGCTTTAAAACAAAAAAGGGGTTGTTATGATGGCGGTGGAGGTCAGGGGGGTTGGATCAATCAGAGGTTAGAAGAGCTTTCTTTTTTTTCAAATGACGGGTTTGTTTTCAGAAATAGATAATGAAAAAAGACAAGTCAGTGGGAAAAAGAAACGGAAACTGTTTACCAAAGCCCACCTGGAACCAGGGATGTGCCAGATTGTGACTCACCCATGGTAAAGTCCTCTATAATAACTCCCCCCCCCCAATCCCTCTCCTGATCCTCACAGTCGGCAACTGCACTATAAATCTCACTCCAGTCGATTACTATGCCCCTAGCAACAACTAACACAAAGTCATGAAATGTTAACCAAAGCCATGAGTTAAATCAGGTAGAGAGGGACAGGATATCTAGCTGTTGGTTGATCAGTGTCTGGCACGGTGAAAGAAACCCTGTGGCCTCTTCACATTTACTCACACCAGAGCCCAGGAAACTCTTCCTTCTGGCAGTAATGAGAATAACATTGACCAAGACCTTTGCCTTGCTATTAAAAGATAAAAGACACACATTACCTATCCCAAATTGGGAACTTTTTTTCATTGCAGCAGCATGTAAAACAAGTCATTAAATGTTAATAAATAATAGAAGTTAAAGAGAACGGTTTGATTCAGGAATATGAGTTTGACCAAAGGTTGCTGTCTAGCAGTGATCTGATGTATCTAATTTCCCGAACACATTGCAACTGCAAAAGGTCAAATATTAAAAGCAGACGACATTCAGAAAGGGATCAAGGCCGTCTGCAGACATTCAAGATGACATTAGTATTCTATTCTTTACAGAAAAACTCACAAAAGAAAGAATGCAGGAAGTTAACAGAATATTTCATATATTTTATATATTTTTAATAAAGGTTAAGTTTATTAAGTGGTGGCTTCCTTTGTGATTGCCTGTCCCTGTAATTAGCAACCACAATGTGACATAATTCAACACATTTCTCCAAAGGGAATCCACTCTGTCTTTGATGATAGGATGACATGTTAATTATATATGAATGTCTTCTTGTACGTCAGCAGAAAGCCAATGAACAGTACATGTTCATCTTGCTATAAATACACCATATAAGTCAATGTTTCCACAGTTTAGACAACATGAAGCCTCTAAGGTGGATACACAAGGTCACATCTAAAAGAAACAAATGCTTTTGATGCGCAGAGCATAAAAGAGGAATTTAACGTGATCACAGAGTGTACATTACAACCTCTATGATTCTTACAAATGTCCTCCACCCACATCTGGACGAAGCCACTGATTTCCCTGTGGTCCATCACAGGGGAAGAAGTAGAGCTAGTTGTTCACACATGACCTCTGACCCGCCGCTGTGGAGCCAATGGGGGAGCAGCCTGTGTCTTGGGAGCTGTTGCCCTCTGATGTGATGGCTCCAGGCAGTGGGCTTTGCGTGAACCCATCCCCCATGGCACCCCTCGCCACTAGATGCTCTGCATTATTCATAAAGCCCGACGTGGGGTGGGGAGAGAAACAGAATATGGAAAAGGAAGCACCAAAGTTCAAGACCTTCTCAGATCACAAGGAACTTCTGCTTAACCTCCCTTGAAGTGGCGAACACAGGGATAGAGCAGTTTTTTGAAGGAACTGGATCTGAAAGCCGGACTGGGGATCAATGGGGATTCCCTCGAGGCTTGGTGGGGATCGCATTCTCTGAAAGGTGATTGGTGAATCAATGTGGTTCCCATGGTTCACTTTGCCATTGTGAGAACTGATCCATCCTACTGCAAGTGATACTGTCTTATGACAGTTCAGGTGCCATCATGTTGATGTCGAACCAGTGAATCAAAATCCTAAACAGATTGTGCATATGTTACCATGAATATGTAAATATCAGAGACAGGATATCACACAAGCTCTATTAAGGTCAGATATCTCACTTGATCTACTGTATAATCACAGGTCAGTAAGACGTATTTATAGCCAACATTTTCCTTTTTTTAAGTGCCAAGCACGGCATCTCTCTCCACTGCTTTCTAAATACACTCATTCATTGAGTATGATAGGTGATGATTAGTGAAAAGCATATACATGTTAAGCTGTTAATCCCTAATGCACACCAAGCAACCTAACAACGCTGCACACCCTGGCTCTTAATACAGACCAGCACATAACCTTCTAATTGCATAATTGCCTGATTTGTTTTAACTGACAGTGGTGCCTTGGCCCATGACAAGGCCATCATTTGCTCATCCTCATTGTCAGCAATTTGCAAGGTGAACACCCCACTACACACCCACTTCACAACATCCAGCAGCACTGTTAGAGACGACCATGAATTAAGAATGCATAGCAGCGGCAGAGAGATGAATAAATACAGCCGTTGCTAGATTAATTCTGAGAGACATGGATGCAGGAAGATAAAATAAACTAACAGCAGCAAGCTGTCCACCAGATAAAGTGGGTACTCCATCGTCTCTCTGCTGTAATTATTGGCTAATAGTCATTAACCTGGCAAACAGAGGTTTAGCTGTATTGTTTAAAGGACTCTTGGATGCATAATGACAGACTAATATGTCATAGCACTGGGGGAGATGGGGGAGGGGTGGATTAATGAGATTTTACTGAAGGGAGTGTACAAGAAGAGGTGGGGCACGCCTGGAAAATATAGGGGAAAGAGGGCCACATTAAGCTAATTGGAAGATGAGTGCCTACTTGTAAAAGTGCTTCTAATGGCATATTTGTTTCTCTCACAGCATCACAGGGCTAATGCAGGGGAGTGGAGTTGTGAGACTTACTGTAGTAAGGACTACAGGGTGTTTGTCTGCAAAAGTGTGTCGACACATACTGTAGAAACTTGTTAAATTACAAAACATGCATAGAAAGTGATACAGTTCTAAACATAGTTGCTATATATGAAGTACTGCATGGGTTAAAGAAACTGAGGTTGTTTTTACATGGACTGAGCTTTTACAAAGTTGTACCCTTCACATGTGTTTGTGGAGTATTTTTTAATTTGTGTTGACTTTGTGCTCCATGCGCGACCCTAACTCTTGTTGACTGGCCTTCAAAACTCAATTGAGCAGTGAACAAGGAGTGCTTGGATAGCCTCCTCTTAGACAAAGTCTGGTGCATAGCAGAAATGCTGACATGTTCTGACAGCTGGCGGGACCTTCCTAACACTAATGGCAGGCAGTTTGGCATGTGTCACTGTGTTTTGGATTTAGTTGGACTTCATGAGTAGGGAAGTGGAGGCACAGGGTAAGACTAGATGATCAAATAAATGTCTGAACGCTGTTTAAGATAGTCAGTGATTGAGACGGGGCCAGTTAACAACATGTGTTTATAGAATGACTTTGGTCAAGCAATCTTGAGGAGATGTAAAAAGAAACAACAAAGAATATAATTAAACCTCAGTTTGAACAAATCTTTAGCATTCATAATGCAAACATTATTACATGTCATCCTTTTTTTAGTTAATATCAAAAATCTCAATTAGAACTGCATCAACAAAGTGAGGTAGTTAGGAAATGGATATTAAGATTTTTTAAAATGGCTTTAATTGACTTAAATGTGGCCTACCAATAATCCCAAATACAAGTCATCTACTGTACTGTATATTGCTATGTATTGCTTATTATATAAAAGGCACACATTAAGATAATACAATTACATTCATTCAGAATTGTTCATGCTTCTAATCAATTAGGCTGTGGTGTGCTTTTTTTTGTCATTATTACATGACTGCTCCACATCTAAGAACTACAATTTCTTAAGAAATGTTCTGGTTGTGGAACTATTTAAAGATTCACTTTCTTAGCTGCTTTCATTTTTTTGTTTCAATTAAATCAAATGGAAGTACTAATGCCCAGATGGCCATGCAGTATGAAATAATGGTGCCCAGGCTAGAATTTAAAGTCATACCTCCAGGCAAAAAAACTCCAGAGCGCACACAGAATGAAAGTGTAAAATGTTTTTTAATGTATATTTAACAACAAATACCCCAGTGACTATTGATGTTTCGTCTCAGAAGAATCTATTTCTCCAGTATATCTGAGGGCATGATATGAAACCACTCACACTTTTATTTTCTCTGTTTTTTCTGCTCTTCTTACTCTGTGTCTCTCCCGTACTATCTCTCTTTCGCTGCCTCTCTTTAAACATTTATCTTCTGTTTTCTCCTTACAGGCCCTTTGTGCTTTGTGATGTTGGTTTTTACAGCTTTTTACTCACCAGAGTTGCCATTTATCTTTTATAGATGCCAGCAGCTAGGAGCACATTTGAAATGTTAACATTTCACTGTGACTAATTGTCATCGCTTGCGTTATTCCCTTGATGTCACTTGCGCAAGATCCCTCAGGAACCTGTGTGTGAAGTATTTACACAATGTCCCATTGCCTCGCTCTTCCACACAAACACTTATATTATACCATCTCGTAAAAAACAGCAGTGGCAGCAGTTACTGTAAGAGATCATTTTGTAATGTTCTGTCATCAGTGGTTAAAAACAGGGACAAATAACTGGTTCAGTCATTCTTAGACTAAACCTATGTAGCTTTACCACAATACAAATGTTCTCTATGAATGTCCAAAGCCTTTTCATGCAGCCTTATACAATTTGAAAAATGATTGCCAACGAGGGTGTGATTAGTGGCTTGCATTAATTATACTATTCTTTTTTCCATTTCCTTTCTTGCTCACACAATTTTGTAAATATTCCAAGGAACACTTTGTGTACAGAGGGAGTCCCAGCAAGAGTTCACATCTTTTACAAAGCTGTTTTTGACAGTCTCACAGCTTAACATCCCCGCAATGTTAGAAGGCGCAGAGACCTGCTAATCACAGAACCTCAGTGCATTTGATTTGTTTGCTTTAGACTCAATTAAACTCTTGCCTACTGTATTTGCTGTGTAATTAATTATCACATTCACAGGATTGATTTGAAAAAATAAATTATTTTCGACAAAGCTCTGCAAGTTACTGGTTGCTCGAGGAGCCTCTGAATTTCATGAGCAAAAAAGCTCGCTCTTACAAACTAACCCCTGCTCCATCTTCTCCTTTGACCGCACTGATTATGCACAATCAATAATGGTTTGTATTTTTGTCTTCTCTCTTGTCTCTTCTGGGGCATCTAGGATGCTGCAGGCAAGGTGCTGGACCGCTGGTCCATCATGTCCCGAGAAGAGGAGATCATCACCCTGCAGCAGTTTCTGCGCTTTGGTGAGACCAAATCCATAGTGGAACTGATGGCCATTCAGGAGAAGGAAGGTCAGGCAGTTACAGTTCCCTCCTCCAAGACAGACTCTGGTATTAGGACGTTCATTGAAAGCAACAACAGATCCCGCAGTCCAGGGATCGTTACACAACTGGATAGCAGTAGCCCAACAAGCATTCACCATTTTGAGAATATCCCCAACAGCTTAGCCTTCCTCCTGCCCTTCCAATATATCAACCCAGTCTCTGCACCCATGCTCGGCTTGCCCCCTAATGGACACCCTATGGAGCAATCGGCTCTCCGGCTCCGGGAGCCCAGCTTGCCAAACCAAGTTGAACAGGTGGAGACCAGTGAGTCAGAAGTGTCCCTTTCACCCTTCCGCTCAGGCCAGAGCCCTAGCCGTGGAGCCCTTGGAGGCATTAACAACATTGAACCCAAGACAGAGCCCAGTAACAGGGCATCACCCATCTCCCCGACCCCTTCCACGCATCACGCTCAACAGCAGCAGTCACAGCACCAACAGCAGCAGCATGGCCAACAGCAGTCCCAAAATCAACCTCAGCAAAACAGTTTGAATGACCACCAGGTCCACCACCGCTTTATAAAGGATGAGCAGTCAAGATCCATCACCCATGGCTCCTTTTCTTCCAAGATGCATCGCATGCGGCGCATGGGATCAACTTCACGCAAGGGACGTGTCTGTTGCAATTCTTGTGGTAAGACCTTTTATGACAAAGGCACCCTTAAGATACATTATAATGCTGTGCACCTGAAGATCAAACACCGTTGCACCATTGAAGGTTGCAATATGGTCTTCAGCTCCTTACGCAGCCGCAACAGACACAGTGCCAATCCCAATCCACGGCTGCACATGCCAATGCTGCGCAACAACCGTGACAAGGACCTCATCCGCTCAACCTCTGGTACACCTGTCATCTCAAGCACCAAGAATGGTGGCTTCTCACTTACCAGCCCCGGAAGGCCACCACTGGGTTTCACTACTCCACCTGTAGACACTATGCTTCAGTCACCCCTGCACAGCCCACTGGTCTTCCCTTCCCTGAAGTCAGTTCATCCTGTCCAGCCAGTGCCCCCATTCTATCGCACACTACTTTCCCCTGCGGACCTTGTCAGTCCTCAAGTGTCACTGCCGACCAGCCCAATCCTACCTATAACCACCAACAGTACCACTCTGATGGACCAACAACAGCATCTCCTGGCTGTTGCTGCAGCAGCGGCTTCACACAATAATGTTCATATGTCAGATGCAGGATCCCTATCCCATCGTTTTAATATACACCATGCCAATCATGACCTCACCACTAGTAGCAGTGACCCAACACCCAAAAAGAAGCCTCGTAAATCGAGCATGCCAGTAAAGATTGAGAAAGAAGTGATTGATGTGGCGGATGACTATGATGATAAAGATGATGATGACGATGACATCCACCATAATCACCACCATCATTCATCCCTTCTTCACAACAATCTCAAAATGAATGGTAACTGTAATAGCAACAATAACAGTGGTAGTGGTACTGGGAACCACAGTGGTGGTAGTGGGCAACAATCTCCTTCCCAAGATGAGATGAGCCCCGGCCTGAGAGGCATGATGAAACAGAGTGAAGATGAATGCCGGGAAGGTACAGGTAGTGACAGCAGAGGTGGAAATGATCTTCAGGGCGAGCTACGTTGTATGGGCAGCTTCACCTCTGAGGACCAAGACCATGAAAGAGACTTTGAGAACGAATCTGAAACCTCCGATTCTAAAATGTTCTATCGTGACGAACCGATAGATGTGGAGGACCAGCAAAAACAAAGCAGGGGTGGACGGTGTCTGGAGAAGGATCACGATGATGAGGGCATTGAGGAAGCCCAATTGAGAAAGGAAATGGAAAGCAAGGGTCATTCCTCACCCTCACCTCCTCAGCCCCCTATGAGGATCAAGGAAGAACTCAACGATCCTACATACGACATGTTCTGCATGGGCCAGTACGGCCTCTATAACGGAGGCATGGCAGCGGCTGCTGCTGCTGCAAGCATGGCCGCTCTGCATGAGAGCTTCATCTCTTCGATGGGCTACGGTGCCAGCCCACCCAAATTTCCTTCTTCTCAATCACCAGAGGAAGACCCATGCTCAAGTCCTGACCCCAAGATCTGCTATGTGTGTAAGAAGACCTTCAAGAGTTCCTACAGCATGAAACTGCACTACAAGAATGTGCACCTCAAAGAGATGCATGTGTGCACTGTCACTGGCTGCAACGCTGCTTTCCCTTCACGGCGGAGCCGAGACAGGTTAGTGCTAGATCTTGGTGCTCGACCCATTTAAATGTAATGTAATTGTGACAGTTGCAGGTAGGTTCAATAGAAATCCTTAAATCACTATTCATCATTGATTATTATTTAAGGCACTTCATAAATATAAGGAATTGTTTGGGTTTCTTTTGGAACTACATAGTGTTTTTATAAAAGACAAGTTAAAACATAGTTCAATAGATTTCAGCATTTTGGTGTGAGATATTCCTTTTTTATTTTAATGGTAATAAAACAAGATTTATATGCACTATTTCATCAACCTGCGACATTTACCCAGACAGACTATCACTTAACATCTGTTAGCTAATTTAACTCAAAAAAATTGAATAAGGGGCATCTGCTCTTTGACAAGTCAGATTCAGAAGAGTAGGGTGTCAGTATGAGAAACAAACACACTTACACACATACATCCAAATGCACACACAAGAACTAGGCTGTACACATCAACCCTGCAGCTGCAGTGTGTTGTTTACCTGCCCTCTCTACCTCACCTTGTGACAGGAAGGTGAAGGCGCATATATTAACATAGACTGCGGTTTGTCAAACCACTGCATGTATTAGCACATTAGGAGGTGAGGCCAGCCATACTCACCTGGGCTTGTTAGCACATATCAGTCCCACACACTCTCTCTGCAGAATATACTGTAGCAGCAGTGGCAGCAGGTTGATGCCAGAACATATGCTGGAGGTACACAACCCTCACTAGTGCCCTGGGCAAGCACATGTTCAATGGGCAGACCTTTTCTAATCCTTTGTAAAAAAAATGACTGTTAACAGATAAATAAATATTAAAATAACAGCTGGGTGTGAAATCATATTTCAGGTTAAGTGAAAATCATATTCCCTTGCCAGTCATGTAAATAACAAGCAGGGACATTTGAAACAAATCTTAAATTCTCCGAACTCTCACAGCACTTCTAACAAGCGTAACACCTCTCATGCTCCCACTCTCAAAATATTTAATAGAAGCCGTTGTACATAACAACCTTACTCATTCTGTTATTTAATGGAGATAGAAAATATACAAAAGGATTTCACTTCTGTGACAAATACTTTTATTTAAATACAGGGGAATAATTCCAATTGGGAAACAAATCGTTCCAGAGGGAGCTTTATAATTCTCCTCATTGTTTTTCTTGCCCCTCATCTTCTCTTCCTCCACCACTGCTGACTCCCTACACCCAAATGCGCTACTTGGTTTCTGAACCTTTTATTAATGTTGTTGTTTTGGTGGCATCTGTTCCTACAACTGTTTGTTCATTAGCAGCATGGATATAGAGCAGGTGGTTCTGTGACTCTAGTTAAGTGGATGAGGGAGAGGAATGGGGTTAGCTTTGGAGAAGGTGAACCCTGCTGCTCACCTGAAGCACAGTGCCGACAGCAGCAATAATATTATAAAAAGTATTGCCTCAGAGCGGTGTACAGCCACCGGAGAGTGTGTTAGCTCCCCTCATTTGACAAGGCTATAGGGAAAGAGAAAGCCTAAGGCCTGTTGTGTAACATATACATCCACACACACGGATGCAAACACACACACACACACACACACACACACACACACACACACACACACACACACACACACACACACACACACACACACACACACACACACACACACACACACACACACACACACACACACACACACACACACACACACACACACACACACACACACACACACACACACACACACACACACACACACACACACACGTACAAACAGATAACAGAGAAAACGATTTGCTCTTCTTTACACCTTATCTCTTTGTAATGACTCTCTTAATGCTGTAAAACACTTGATAGATATATACAATTAAGTCCCTTATCTGAAGTATTAAATAGCAAGAAGAGAGATCCATAGTATATGTATAGGTAACTTTAACAGTTTGGAAAAAGTACAATTCTTAATCAGATATTGTGCCGGTTTTTATTAATGCCAAGGTGGATACTGTTAATTATTATCCCACTGCTAAAGTTTGTTTGTCAATTTAGTCTATTCATACCGTCATGAACTAACGATGGCAAAGGGAAACTTCACTGAACTAAATGAGGCGACAACAGAAATAAGTGAAGTATAATAGCTAGAAAAGAAAAAGGGGAAAAGATGGTTTGGAGGTTTATTTTCATAAATATGCAGCCAGGCATTTGGTATCAAAGGATGGAAGTGTGTTGGTCAGGCAAAGAGGGTTCAAAGATTAAACAATACAGCAGATAGAAAACACCTTGACACTCTTTCTACTCGCTCTCTTCCTGTGTCAGCCCCTGGTGTGTGTGTGACAATTTGACTCCATCATTTCAGCATGTAAATAACACTCAAACTAATAAAGTGGCAGAACATATGGGAGATAGAGATAACTTTGTAGCAAGGAAGGACAATTGCTGCTGTGAGAATAATGCGTCTTTGAGCCAGGGGGAGAATAGTATTGCTCTGGGTAGGTGAGTCCTAAGCACACTATTGTTTTCATACGTTTTCTGTGAGGGATACATTCCTGATGGCATATGGGACAAATTACTTTGCTGCTGGTTCAAACCGGGAGCAGAAACAACAGAAAGAAGGGGAATTACATAGCTATAGGAATCCTGGGGCTTTGACGAGTAAATACGCAAACTGGGCTCTCATCAAAATTGGTCCCTGGATAATCCTCTAATGACATAGTGTAAGAGTGTAATGGTGGCATTAAAGTGGGAATATAATTAATTACGCTGTATATCAAATGAGAATTTTCTCAGAGCAAATTGCATAAACATCAATATTTGCATAAAAACATGTTTAAAATGTTTATTCTTGCATTTAAGTAAAAATCAGACTAAATGATTTACCCTGATTTGATTGTTTTGTGAACAGTGTTAGCAGAAATTATTAATACATAATGTGCCTGGTGCTTCAGAAACAAAATACTGAGGTTACATTTTTTTTTAAATTAGAAAAATAGCCACAGCATTTTTTTTACATGAGGAAAGTAAACCAGTGGTCGTGTGTTTTTGCAGCTGAACGATATATATGCTAAAGCTGAATCATAATATGCAGCCCTGCCTTCTTACCACCCCCAGAAACACAGCTGTCAACACCCAGCTAAAGAAAAGTCCAAGTACCTCTGCATATCTGATTAGTCCATTGACCGAGTGAAAAGCCAAAGGCACGTAAACACACCGTCAGACACAAGCATCAAAAGCTCCAGTATCAAAGGGAAGAAAGAAAAAGGAAGAGAGGTCATTTGATCTTCTTAGAAAAACAACCAATGACATTGTCAGAGTAGGACACACTGTAAACGTGCTGCCACGGAGGAAAGTACCGCTAGTGTTTGTTCACTTTGGATCCCTGCCCTATTAATAAGACTGGAGAATTACACACACAAACATTAGTGCACATTCATACTGTACTCAGGAATGCGGGGAAAGGATAATTTAGTGTGCCCTTGAGCAGGCATGTAACGTGTGTGTTTTTGAGTGTAAAACAGAGGCCAACATCGGAGTGTGTGTGTGTGTAGTTTTACAGTGGGGTGTTTTTCTCCAAGCCTCCTGGCCGCATGCTGCACGGAGGTAAATGATTGCATATTTATTGTAGGGAGCGAGCAGCGTCGGCAGAAGTGAAGAAGCAGCATGATTAACGGCTGGAAAGACGCGCGTACCAGTAATCATCACCATTATTGGCATCATTAATCATATTTTTGTAAACCGTTGACAAGGCTCGTCTTATTTATTTCGTTTTTATCAGCCCATCCTGCTTCCTTTTCTGACCTACCAACATTTTCTTCCTCTTTCGCTAGAGAAAGTAGGTGTCCTCTCTCTTGTACATTCCCGCGGTGCAGCCGCGCGCAGCCCACGGTCCACTGCAAACGGAGAGAGTGAAGGTTAATTATGTTGGAGAGTCTCTTTCCTCCCCTCTCCTTCCTCTCTCTGTCTCCCTCCCTCTCCCTCGGTCCCCTCACGGCATGTGGTCGCGGCTCCGCTGCTTCACAATTAGCTCTCTGTTTGTCTCTTATAAACAAAGGGCATGCTGCTCATAGAGAGAATATGTTAGCAAAAGCCACTCACCCCAGATCAAAAATATCTGCTGATTAAAATACGGGGGAAAAAAAAAGATTGCATGCCTTTAAACAAAAGTTTCCTTATGATATTTTTTTAAAAGAACAAGAGGATTTGTTTTATTCTTAGATAAAAAATATATATGCACCCATGTCAGCAGGCTGTCATCAATTGAATTCGAGTACATGAACATATTTTTCATGATTATTAATGCATATTTAATTTTCTTTGGGAGCCCTCAAACCATTGTTTGAAGCCTAGGGTGTTGTACAGACTGAAGCAATGCAAAGCAGACACAATAGTGACAGAGTGATAAATGTTCCTAAACTCTTGTCCTCCCACTCACAACTAAAACCTCATAACACAACCCAAATGACAGGAAAGACAAAGAACGTCAGCTTAACACCGCTCAGCCTTCCATCTCATTTACACAACACACACACACACACACTGACACAACAACAAGGGCAAGGGCCATCAGATGAACCTAAAGATGATTAACGCCGGCTGGGACAGGCACACTCTCGCTCTTCCTCCTCTGCACAGTCAGAAATGGGCTCTCTGGAGGCCTCCCCCATCTTTTGGGCAAAGATGAGACTGTCAAATTGGTTTGCCAGCCACATTACTGGCCAACAGGGAGGCAGAGAGGGAGGAAGGGGGGGGGGCACTAAGGAGTTGGGTTTGGGGGAGGAAAGATAGAGCGTACTGAAGTGGAGTGATGGAGGCGGAGGGGTGTGGGAAATGGGGCAGAAAGTCTAAATCTGATAAATGAAGGGATAAGTGCATTATGCCCACTGTGTGTGGATTTAGCTGACTTATTCTTACTATTTAGGGCATGGAGGCATTGCCAACTCAAAAGTTAATAATCATGTTTATGCAAATGATCATAAACTCCACTCTTTCTCTCCTGAGATTACATTATTTCCAAATGGTTACAAATTGTATATCATAAAGTGCCTTTTTCTTCCATTTTGTTTTTCTTCATATATCTGTATAGTAGGTTAAAAGATTGTACTAAATGTGAATACTTGTTATTTGGATATTGTGCAATTCTAACAATGTGGTGTGCATTTCTGAGTATTTAAAATGGCTACTGTAGCTATAGCGCAGACTACTTACTGCATGATATTTAGCATGTTTGACATTAATATCTAAAACTGAGATAGCCATGGTTTAACTTAGAGCTTATTAGCAGTGAGAAGGTGTTGTTAAAGAGATGGAGACATGTTGCAAAGGACCTGCCTACCTGAGCATCATCAACAGCATCCTGAGCTTCAGTATTAACTGAGCAAATCTGCGGCCCCACTTCACATCAATGCCTGTTTGGTATCCCTGCAGAAATTGTGCACATATCCCTCAACACTGATCACGGCATATTTCAGACTGTTTTAAAGCACTCTGACCTCTCACAGCCGAGCGTCCACACATGTGTTCGACTTGACAAGCATACTGCGCCACAAACTTTGAATCATGACTCCCATATTTTGGCCATAAGCTAACACCATATGGGTGCAACTGTACTATCAAAGGATAAAAAAGAACAAAGGATTTATATAGTCTTTTTGATCGAAGTCCAGCTATATGGACGTAGTAAATTTTCTGTTTTTCACACGTACACACAAACAGACAAAAGCACACACACATGCAGTGACAGCCACGGCCAATCGATTTGCCACGCTCTCTCTCCCCAATGCTGACGATGCTTGAGTGGACGGGCTCCTGGTTGCCTGGTTCACAGAAAAGGGTCCCTCAAATGAATGTATTTTTACCTCTTTCAGGACAATGTCGGATAGGGAAGTAAATAATTAAAGGAAAGGGACCCTTTTTGACTGCATCAACCCTGCCACTGCTGGTAAGCTCTACTATCCATTGTGACTCCATTTTTGCCCGTCCTGCTCAGGATGAACCTTTTCTTTTTCACGTTTTTTTACACTGAACCCCCTGCATGGAAACCCCTCACATTAAAAGGCATTTGCATATTTGTTCTTATTTGATGTATACGTGTATAAGAGGGGTGGGCTTTCTGTGACACCGGTCAATGGTTGCTTAAGTTTTTGTTCTGTGTTATGCAGTATTATTGTGAAATGTGTGCAGTGGGTCCCTGTTTTCTTAGTCCGTCTTGGCCTCTTTGAAATTGGAGCGTAAAAGCATTTAATTTGGTGTTTCACCTTGCATCCTGTTGCATGGCTTTTGTTTGCTAACTGAAATCCTAACTAATTGTCTATTGGCTTAAAGCATGGCACTTGTTACTTGGTTTCTTTCATCAGCTGTAGCACACTGTGCGATACAGTTCTTGTGTATGGAAAAAAATGCCCATCTTAATTAAATCCAGGGCTACATAAAGACATGTTCATTGAGGTGCTCGATTAAGCCACCTCCAATAGGGAACGAATGCAATAATGCTGTCAGGGCCTAGTGCTAATATGCTATCCAGTTCCCCTCGATTATCACATTACCACAGCTCGAATCAATTGATAAACTCCCATTCAATATGGTGGAGTATTTAATTGAGTCAGAGTCTATTGGATTTGAGGGCTGTGCAGTGCAGACATGCTGACAGTGGTAAACACTTGCAGGATGCTCTCTCTCTCTCTCTCTGTGTTCTTAGAGCCTTTTCCTCAGGATGAGTTTCTGTGTGCCTTGACTGGAAGTAACAATAACTACAAATGGTCCCTAAATATTTGAATATTTGTTAGCATTTCACAGAAGTAAGAACAGTTGACATTATCATAGTCAATTAAGTGCAAATACATGTTTCAACACTTGCTGTTTTGTGTTTGATATTATTATTGTTATTTACATTCCCTATACTGTACACATGCAGCCTTTTGATGTACAACTCTGACTGTCTCCCCACAGGCACAGCTCCAACATCAACCTGCACCGCAAACTGCTGACCAAAGAGCTGGACGACATTGTCCTGGACCCCCAACACCCGCCACTGCCCAAGGACCTGCGCGCCGAGTTTCTGGCTAAGATCTACGCCGGGCACCATATGGGCATGGACCCGTATGCCGGGATGGGCATCGGAGGCGGCAGCCTTCGGCCCATTGGCCTGAACCACACTGCCCGTTCCCTGATGAGCAGCGAGTATCCCCACCACACTTTCAACCATAACCTGAAAAATCACCACAGCAACGGCTTCTCCCGGGGCCAGCCAGACGACTACATGGTGTTGGACCTGAGCACCACATCCAGCGTTCAGTCCAGCAGCAGTGTCCACTCCTCACATGAGTCAGACGAGGGCAGCGATGAAGGCATCCTATTGGATGACCTGGAGGAGGAGGAGGAGGGGGTAGAGGAGGAGGGGGTAGAGGATGAGGAGGAGGGCAACAGTGAGGGGGAGGACTGCTCCCAGCGTGCAGAGGGGCGGGCTGAAGGAAGGCATCTGGACGAGACTGGAGAACTAAGAGGAGAAGGACAAGGTGAGGGGTTGGAACCGACCTCCTCACCATTCCTCTTTTCGTCCAGCGGGGGCAGTCACGGGGGCAGTCACGGGGGCAGTCACGGGGGCAGTCACGGTGGCAGCGGAGGGATCCTCTGCAACATCTGCCATAAAATGTACAGCAACAAAGGAACCCTGCGTGTGCACTACAAGACTGTGCACCTGCGCGAGATGCATAAGTGCAAAATCCCCGGTTGCAACATGGTGTTCAGCTCTGTGCGCAGCCGTAACCGACACTCTCAGAACCCCAACCTCCATAAAAACATGCCCTTCTCCTCGATAACAGACTAAATAATGACTTGCTACTTGACCCCGCTGTCAGTCGGCCCGCTCCTCCCTTCATTCCTCATCCTTATTCCTCCTCAAATTAGCTCTTAATCCCAGCCCAGGGCCATCAAGTACAGGCTAAATGTCTGTATGCCTCCTGCCCGTCATTCAGTCATTGAAAGACATTTCCATGTCCCTCTATAAAAATGCATCGACTCTAAATACAGTTTATTATCGTGACCTTTGACTTTTCCTTCTTTGGAAGAACAGGATGACGCTCTCGCGCATGGAGTTTGCTTTATAACAAAACTCCACTTGTGTTTTTATTCATAAGCCCCTCCATCTTTCATTTGAGACTCCTCCCAACTTTTTTGTCCGTCTCCAAAGAATCTATTCAAACTCTTATTTGTGACTTTGCCTGCAGAAATGATAGTATTGAAAAAAAAGAAAATCTTCTTGTTGTATTTGTGTAATGATAGCTTTTAAATGAACCCCCTTACAAAAGCATGACAGCTTCATTTGTAAATAATGTCCCAAGAGGCTTTTGGTGTAAAGAGTTGTGTTGATGGTTGTTTGCTTCTTTTTTCTCTCTCGTTATGGTTTTATGTTACAGTCCAGTACAATACTTCCAGCTTTAGGCAAGAAAGAGGTAGCATCTTACTAGCTTGACTCATTTATGTTAGCTTCAACGACACGTTTTAACTGAGTCCTAGGAAAAAAAGAATATCATGTGACTTGTTTTATCTACTTGTTAGATATTCAGAGGTTGCCGGCATGCTTTTTTTGGCTCCTACACTGATATCATTCTCTGTATTTCTATTGTTTTATTTTGTTTTTTTATTTTGTCTGTTTTGTTTATGAGCTTTAGTATACCAATTCAGTTTTTGCACTTTGCATCTATACAAGGGGATGTGTAATATTATTATAATGAGGACTTTTGCAATGGTGAGTTTAGGTGTTGTTCGGGGTCATTGATGGCTACAGTGCCAAGGTAAATAATACCTTTAACGTAATGTGCCAGTTTCTTTTTGCACGTGCTCAAACACAGTTTCACAACAGAAAACAACTCCTTGAACAAAATCTTCCCCCATTGCTAAAAAAAAAAACTAATTCAGAGCGTCTCCGAAGTACCTTGCCTCAAAACAAAGCCAAGCGTGAATGACTATAAACTGCTGATCCACAAACACAAAGTTAAATATTGATAAAGTCTCTCCTCTCTGTTCAATGTATGTATGGTTGCCAGTAATGGTCACAATAATGACTTCAGAGGTGTAACTGTGTATAAAGCATGACATTATTGTGACATTCTCCAACAAAGTTATCAATGCAAGAACTTACGTTTGTTTTTACAAAAGGCATCTTAGTGAAATATGACTGTCCCATAGAGTTGAAGAAAAAAGAGGAAAATAGTCATTCAACTGTGACCAAAACAAAAGTGATTGCTTAAAAAGAGCTCTTTCAGTGTGAGAGTGTTTACTTAAATCATGCCCCAATGGATTAATATGATGCACTTGAGTCTTAAAATCTTTTGCTGTGATATTTTCGGTATCGGTTTCCATTGCTGAGTGTCGGCTACAAATGTACTCTATGAAAAATGTTGCCATTTTTAACATGTCCATGACTGTCTTACGGTACAAATTGTTTCCAGTAACTGGGCAAAGTAGCCAAGGGAAGGGGTATTTATTGGTTGGTCATGTACCTTCATGGAGATTTTTTTTGTTGGTTTAAAGAATATTTTTTGTAAAAAGACAAAAAAATAGAGATTGTTCCTCAGTTTGTTTATCAGTGTATTGGCGATGCCATGTGTCACTATACAAGATCTTCTCTTACTTGACTGGTGCTACACACAGAGGGGGAAATATGCAGTGTTATACGGTGGGCTGTACAGTATTCACCTTACATCCATAACAGTGTTGAGTTCCACTTGTTTCATACTTAAGCCATTTTTACAATATAGACATGACCTATTCTGACGAGATATTTCATGCTTTTTTTAAGACTCCACCTATATGACACATAGTTTCCAGTCCCCTCTTCTCAGAGATAAAGACAGCGAGACAGAGAGCTGAGGCTGATGGAAAGGTTGCGGAGGTGGAAGGCTGACTAGGGAGGAAGAGGATGACAGCAACGATCATTAAAAATGTGCTGCTTCTCCGTTACCTGGAGGCGTCCCTGCCATTCCAGCTTCTTCTGTCTAATAACTCACTTGTCACTTCGTTACACTGCCAGACTCCAAGGTTGCTGACAAGACTGTGACACTGACAGAAAGAGAAAAAGAAGAGAAAAGACTGTGTGCTCTGAACAATTCAATTTGACCCATTCAATTTAGTTGGATTCAATTAATCTATTCACTATCTATGTGTGCTTATTCTTATTCAGGGCCGCTGGTAATTTAGTTCTATTTCTCTCTTATGCTTTTTTGTTCTCTTTGTCTGTCAGAGCGCAGTCATTTAACAACCGCCTTACCCATTTCTTCAACCCGCCACTCACTTACCACCTCCACACCCCACAGCGCAGGTCCTACAGGGACACACACTAATAGTGTATGCTTAAGTTCACCGGACGGCCATGGCATAGGAAAAAGGGATGGGTAATTGCCTGTTTATCCCAAGTGAAGGGAAAATTGAGTACAGGAACCCCTGCCTTTTCCCAGGAGTGGGTTTCACTGAGGCGCTTGCTGCCTCATTCACTCATTCAATCCCCCCGGCCCTCGCTCTGGCAGAAATAAAAAAGTGCTATTCGAGGAACCCTGCTGACAGCTGTCTCTCTAACACACAACCATACTAAAACACACACACATGCACACAGAGGAGAGTGGCGCACACACACATATGCTTTCTACTTACAGGCCAGAAAGATGACAAGAACTAGATGACTTGTTAACCTCTAGTGATGGAGGAGACAGGGTCAGAGAAATATAGAGTGTGTTCTCACCACAGGAAATTAAACTCTCCATCTAGCATTAACATTATAGCTGCTGCCACTACATAGAAGGCTAATACTCCATTATGGAGAATGATGGGGGCTAGCAGTCAGGCATGGAAAATCCAAAGCTCTTATTATTATTTCATTTTACATTTCCAACAGCTAACAATTGAGACATTTTACCAAAACGGTTTGATTGAGAAAAAAAGATCCAGATTGATTTTAACTTTGTAGAATTATTTGAGCTGTACATATCCCACAAAGGTACACTTAAGATAAATGTGCTCGGCCCAAATAACCTCAGTTTCTTGATCTGACAAAAACACATTTTCCTCTACACTTCTGCCCTGTTCCTCACAGTCTATTTCTCAAGCAGCAGCCGCAGTGCATGACCTCTGTCTACATGTATGTACTTGTGTGTGCCAGGCAAGACAGGCAAGATATTCCCTCAACGACACCCTTCTCCCACCTCCTACGGGCTCCTTCTGAGTCCTGCATGGTGATGGTGATGCTCAGAGCGGCAAAAGGCTGGCAACAGATCTGAAAAACAAACCACTGTCCGGCATCGCCAGGGAAACAGACAGGAGAGACGGCGTAAAGGGAGTGGGCTTAGAAAGTGGTCTAGCAGTAGCCTCGCGGCAGTCACTTAACAAGGAAGGGGAGAAAGAGAGGAGCGAGCAGCGGGGCCAGGACTCCCCGGGAGTCTTCGCCAGCTTTTTCTAGATTGCCTGCTGGAGAGCGATCGCCACCCCTCACATCTCCACCCCTCTCCCCCTACACTTTCCTCTCCTCTGAGAAATGACCACCAATTTCCCCCTCTCATCTGAGAAAGGCCCCCCTATCCAATCTTTGTCTCCCTCCTTTACTTCCCCAACCACATGGGCCCAGGTGCTTTCTGCTACCTAGTGACCGGGCTGTGGATCCGCAGGAACACGTCACTTAGAGCGCCTCATTGGCCGAGACCACTGGAGGGAATCTTTAATATTTGATTAGAGGAGCGTCAGGCATCAATTATTCTGTAATTCTACATAGCACACGGGGAAAAGGGCATGGCAAACGGCTGACCTGTTAATCACTGTCCGTTCTGTTCACTTCACATCGTGGATGAGAGGGGACGCCACATGTCGTGTTAATGTAGCTCATGGAACAAAGTGGGATTCAAATGTTTAAAAGGACACTATAAGAAATATGCAGATAGTAGAAAAATACACACATATTTGTATAGATGCTTCAGTCTCATGTGTTGTGTTCTCGGAAAAGACCCTCGTTAATTTGAACTGGAACCTGTGAAATGTCAAGAATGAATTCATTTCATGTTTTCCATTGTGCCAATTATATTTTACGCCCTTAAATATAAATAAGCTTGAAGAGCTGGTGGATTTCGATTTTTTTTATTTCACTTTTTTCTGTATCAAATGCATTTGTTTCTTTAAAAAGCCTGTGTTCTGGCACGGGCACTCGACAGCGTTGCATGGCTACATCGTCGCACTGCAAACAACGAACAGAGCAGAGGAGCTTACGTTACTTTGGTGTCAAAAGGGTGATTTGGAAGCCTCATGAATACTGTATGTTACCTAAACAGGTGTTTCCCATTTGCAGTGAGGAGGAGAAAAATGGTCCTCTTTTTAAAAAGACTTCTTTCTTTTCTTTCTTTTTTTGCCTTTCTTGTATTTGTTTCTGTATCATAACTGTCTATGGTTTTTGCATAAAATGCATAAGGGTTTTGGGATGTAAATGGAATTGTATTCATATTTTGTCCAAATACCTCTTGTAATTTGTATCAGAATTCTTGTACAATTTTTATATTAAAGATTTATCAGTCACTGGCAAGTTGTCATTGTGTTTTTCTACAAATTCTTAATTGTATGAAAGTAGCTTATAATAATAATAATAACCTTTTCTATCATGTAGAATGAAAAGTGCAGAGCCCCGAAACAATGTGTCAATCAAGCCGTTTTAACAAGACACTGTGATTTCAGCAGGTTTTACTGGGCTCTTAATTGCTCCGTGATAAAAATCACTGGGGAAAAGGCTATCTTGACCAATTAGTGGACGATTAGATTAATAGAGTTATTAAAAGATGTACTGGCATGAGGAGAAGGTGCTGCTGGTCTTAGCAAATTAGTAAGATGGTCACACTGGAGGAGGGAGACAAAGGACATACAGCACCTTGTCTGATCATATGCTGAAATTAAATTAAATGCCCTTGTGAAGGAACTACGTTTCAAAGAATAATTCATAGAAAATGAAATTGCACTTAATATACAGAAATAAAACAGCTTTTTGTATCCCTCTTATGAAAGCTTTGACCACTAGCATACCATCAATATTTTTGTTTACGCACCACATGAAATGAAAATGATTAACATTTATGAATATTAGCCAAACAGAAAAAAACTGCTTAACAAAACAACTCTGACACTGAAAACCGAAATTGACAACGACAACAGACAAATGCAGGGTCATTTGGAAAAAGCGACCTGTGCTGACATCATTTGCTTTGACTGGGGGTCAAATTACAAATTGATGTGAGCTCCAGCAGGGATGTCATGTTTGCTCTGGTAACCAACAGGAACATAATGCCCCCCCACCCCTCCCCTCGGTGAAAGTGAAGGAGTGACACAGGCCATATTGACCTTGAATTAGACACCATTCCTCTTTGTCACACACCAGTTCCTTGATCCCCTGTCATTGTTGATAACTGCACACACACACACACACACACACACACACACACAGACACAGACACAGACACAGACACACACACACACACACACACACAGACACACACACACACACACACACACACACACACACACACACACACACACACACACACACACACACACACACACACACACACACACACACACACACACACACACACACACACACACACACTTCAGAATAATAGCTCTGGATGGTATTGATTATATGCAGGGTTAGTAAAAGATACACCCCCCACTTTTCACAGATACCCTCAACCATCTTAAACACACACACACAAAAACACACTTTCTTGGCCACGATCTCCCACAGGGGAGTTGGAGGGCCGCTGTCCGCCACCAGGCTGACCCCCCCCCCCCCTAAAAAACTAAGTGTGTTTCTGACGGTGGCAGGTCATCGATTGGCCTGACAAACACACTGGCCCTCGGCTGACCTTTGAGAAGCGGAGCTAAGCTGTAGGAGAACACAGACAGACACACAGACAGACAGACACACAGACAGACAGACAGGGAGAGCTTTGCTGTGTCTGAACTGGAAAGGGGGGTACTAGGGGGGGGGGGTCGAGTGGAGACGTTGACAGCGCAAGGATGTCCATCAGTCCAGTCCATCTGCCTGACCTTCAGAGAAGAGAAGAGCCAGTGTCAGTCAACAATGTCTTGAGTTGAAATGTTATCAGAAATAGGTTTCCGATGCGACTAACCGAATTGGATTAACATTTCAACAGAGTTAAGTATGGTTGATTTATAATTAGATATTAGATATTATTATAACATTATTATTATTATTATTATAGCAGTATAAACCTGTGCAAGCCAGTAACTGTTAGAGAAAGAAGACAAATCACTACTTCAGTCACCTTCACATTTATGGTCAAGTACATTATAGGACACATAAAAAGGACACGGCTCTCAGCCACAAATAGCCGTAAAATGTAAGCGACTAGCCAAGGTTCATTCAAAGGAAGTCAAAAGGGACCGCAAAGTGTTTCGGCTGCACATGTATGTACTGTTCAATCTGCAGTTTAACAGTCTTGGATATCTTTTCAAGACATTGCAGTCAGAAAGAACCAGAGGCAACAATGTCCTGCTGAATAAGAATCAAGCTGTAAAGTCATAATGTTAACACCATGACACAGATAAACCACTCAACTATATAAGACTGTAAACCACAGAAAAACCGTCAGTGTGCAAAGTGACTGCTGTCATTGTCAGAGCAAGCAGAGCAATAGACAGTTTCTACAGATGTTAGCTAAGGCTATTAGGTAAATAAAGACAAAAGACTCGCTATCCATTTTAGGTGCAGTATCTGAAGACTGATACTGTTCTGGCGAGACACTGCTAGTTAAAACGAGGCTCGGCACTATCAACCATTCCTGACTTTTCCAAATAGTTACAATTAAAGGAAATATTTAAAATAAGATTAAAAACAATGGACCAGTCAGCTGCTTAACATTCATTGTCTATGTGATTTAAAGCAAATTAAAAGGTATGGAATTGCATAACAACAAGTCTGCAGAAAGGAAGCGAAGCAGCTGCTAGGGAAGGACTCTTTAAGATGTAACACTCACATAGTTGGCTAATTTATTTAGCAACACTTCACCTTCTGAAATAATGTATTTTTATAAGCCGTATCAATAGTAGATATCGGTCAGTGAAGGGCATGTGAAAATGACCAGAAACTGCAACACTCTGCAATATACAACTGTGTGAATTTCTCAAGGCTGAGGAAGATCAGTATGTGTTTCTGTATAAAATATTCTGTGATTGGTGAATATTGAGGGTCTTTAAGAAAAGCAAAAATAGGAAAGCTAGATTTTTGCTTCTTCCCACAAGTGAAATCTATGTCCAACAAAAGTGTTTCTGACACTCTCACAGAAATATACCCACACACTAACCACCAGCGCCACGACACTGAAAGCAAAAATCAATTTTCATTGAGGACAAATTGATTGTAATTGCACACTATAATTAGAAGGTAAATTACCAGATTTTAGGGGAAAGAGCAGAAAGATTTTATAATTCAGAGCTTTATCCTCAAGCTTCTACATTTAAATATCCACATTTATTGTAACAATGAACAGAGGCATTCATCTTTTTTTGGGTGAAATACATAATTATACTAAAAGAGATGGTTGGCCCTGAGCAGCAGCATGTTAGTGCATTGCTGAGAAAATGTGGGATTAAATGGAATAAAATAGATGGTCACTTCTGAATTCTTATAAAAACTCATCTGTGGTAACATGAGCCTTGGCTTGGATGGACCGCATACACATATAAGACTTTTTACTGGGCCATATTGATTTGGTTCTACACCAGTGAGGCCTGCAATGCTGGCTAATGCTATTGACGAGCCATCAGTCTTGTCCAGAAGTGTGGAGGCATGCAGCTCTTTTTCCAAGACCAACCAAGGAAGGAGAGAGGAAGAGGAGGAAAGAAAGAGAGGGGAAAAACATCAATGGACAGTGATGGAGAGTGGGGAGGAGGGCAAAGATGCAAGCACAGCAGACAGACTCAGACCCCTGTCCATGGTTTGGGAACACTAAATTAGAAAAAAGACAAAAGGGATGAGAGAGGGAGAAACTGTAAACAGCCGCATCGATCCAACTAGTGTTGGGCAAATCAAACCATTACAGCCAGAGTCTCATGCCCCGGAGTTGGGGGAGATGGTGTGAATATCTACACACTGCCCTAGTGAAGAGAAAAGTTTGCACCAGCACACACTGCATCTCTTTTAGAAATGGTTGGACTTACTAACTCTTTAGTTTATTTCACCCGCTGCAAAACAAGGTGGAAGTGCAGCAGGACAGGAAGGGGTTAACTCTGAAGAGGCTGGAAGGGAGGAGGAAAAAAAGCCCTCTGGCAACCCAGGGACAGAGGGAACGCTGAACTCATCACAAACCCCTCTCCTGGCGTCCGCCAGCACATAATGACCCCAACAAGACGGGAATCCCTTTTAATTAAAGTGAAGGGAGATCAGTTAAGCAGATGGTTGCCGACAAATATTAGGGGAAATAGAATGTTTAATGGTCTGTGCACTTATCGCAGGCTATTTTCCACACCAAGCCCCAAACTGATAAACAGGACAGAGCCTTGTTAATCAACCTTACAACCTTTAAAGCCCAAGATAAGAGAATAATTCGGGATCTTTGTAAATTAGCTTGAGATGTGGCTAAGACTCTGGCCCCTTGCGTACTCAGGGCCAGACTGTCGAGGAGGGAGAATAATTTCTATCAGTGTAATAGCCTTGCGCCATGGTGGAGAAGTTTGGGGGAAAACTACTTTTTCTAGGGGATAAAGATATTTTTTTTCCGCTGTTTTCCTCAGTTTCTATTCCCCTTGTGGTTTGACCCTCTTGCCACCACCCTACTGCGCTCTTATCAGTGACACAAGAGAGTCACCCGCCTCCGTGGAAATAATCTAAACAGAGAGGCGGGGAGTCTGCAGCCCTCACCGGTGGCCTGTGAGCGCAGGTTAACGGGCCCTCACCCCTCTCAGACAGACACAGGTGGGGGGTGGCCTGTGTTTATTTTGCAGATGATGGATTGAAGAGGAAGGCATTATCGACAACAGTAGCAGCCCTCTGAGAACAGTAGCAGGTAATATTTTGCTATAAAAATCCCTTTACAGGAAAATGTTATTCTTCAATAGCCTACTGCAGCTTTAAAGAAATGCATGTGACTGAAGGCTGAGGATTGTTTTAATAATCAGTTTAATTATGGCCTATTAACACAGCTTTAACATTTTCAGAAAGAAAAAAGTCCCAAATTGTATTTAAATCTTCTGAGTGTGTGTAGTAAAACAAAATCCCTTAAACCTTTTAAAATATTTAAATAAACTAAGCGTACACATTCAAAGATGGGGAAGTGATGCAGAAGAGTTTTCCAATTTCTTTTGAAATTAAATTAAATATTGTTATTTATTTTTTAGGGACACGCTTGGCTTGATGCTGAACAACATTACACATACTTACTATAACAAATAAATGTACAGGCATTATGTCAGTATGTCCAAATCGTCACACATATTTATTGTCATATTCATTAATACCTCTTATTTTTAATCGACACATGTGCTGACTGGATTCATGTTAGGATAATGAGACGCTAATTCGTCCATCCCTTTTTTGATCCATTTCATCCATTTTTTGTCTTTTTTCTTTTCAATTGAGGTCTAAATGTCGTGACCACAATGATATATATTTAATGCCAATGCAAATTTCCCCTCTGGTAATCTTTACCTTTTTCTCAAATGAAAAACACATTGGCTGAACCACCTCTTCCCACCCCCATCCATCTTTTTCCAGTCTTTTTCTTAATCACACACAGCAGACACTTAATTGAGCCAGTGTTTGGAGCATTTCTGTTCCTTTTTTTAACAGTTAAGCTTTGTTTCTGTTTTAAACTGTGTTGTTTTTCCTTCCTGGGCCCCTTGGAAAAGGGACACCGGATTGTAGGTAATTACAGAGAGAAATGCAGACATTTATCAGTGCTTGTGGTTTGGGACTTTAAATGGTCCTGCTGACAATTTCCCCTTACAGTGGGCCACTGTGGAGCTGGCAGGTTCTGTTTCGGAGCCCCAACGCTGGGCTCGAAGGCGCAGAGTGCTGCCATATGTTGGACCTCAGCGGTGCCAGCAGCAAATGTGCTGAACAACGCGACTTAAACCATGAACTCCGTGCCTTGGCAGAAGGAGGGTCCACAGTCTACTTGCAGGAGTGGAGAAATACACAGTATCCAAAAAAAGATTGTGTATAAAACTAGAAGTGTTTTTGTGTGTCCACAAGTCTGTCTACCTGTCCGTCCAGTGTCAAATTGAGAACACATTGGATCCCACTTTTTCTTCAACACGAGTGCACACATGCATATTAGTCTGAATATCCGTGGAGAACATCCCAGATTGCAATGGGTCACACCTGGTTATGCTTCTTCCCTGTCTCCCCTCTCGCTCCACTCCCCGGTTCCCACACCGGCGGCATCTGGAACCTATTGGCAGCAGAGTCACACCGAGCCATAAAGCCCTCAAAGGCTCACAAACGCACTAGGGGTAGAACGTCAAACAATGTTGGCCCTAGAAGCTGCCAACAGACACAATGCATCTTGAACCTGAACAAACCCCACTGCTCATTCTTTATCCTCTCCTTCTCTCCTCATGTCCCTCTGAACCATTACTCTCTTTCCCTCACAAACACCACCTGGGAATGAGTCAAGGGAGAGTTTTAACATTTTTACCCCTAAATGGAATTGGTACTGATGCTGAGGGAGCTAAATGTGGCTCAGGCGACCGAGACCGTGGAGAAACAGATACTGATGAGGCCAGAAACTTGATGTCAAAATAGCTTGTAACAGAAACACAACACTCGCAGTGCGTCCAGATGTTGGTGTGTTTAAACATGCACCGACTGGAACTGTTTAAAGTTTTAATAAAACATTCTCTTCAGTCACTTTGCTCCATGCACACAGTGTCACCAAAGGGTTAATGACCGTTTATGCCACAGATAATGTGATCTGCCCCGGATAGGATCTCAGGAGCGTGAGCGAAACCCATTGTCACACGGCCATCCTTTTAGACATGAGAGCAGCGGGGGGGGGGGGGGGGGGGGGGGGGGAATTCTGTCACAGCCTTGTAATGCTCTTATCGATTCTCCATATCTGTTACGGAGGCTGGAAAGCACGTCCCAAATTCGATATGCTTTTAATAGGGGCCAAGTTCTCCAAACAACATTGTGATCAAAATGGGAAAGAAACGAAAAGATGACAGCAGCAAGAACTAAGCCTTTCCAATTGAGCAATTAAATAAAACTGAAGTATGTTATGTGTAGTTTATCTGGAAGTTCCCTTACATGCTTTGTATACTGCTTTCTTTTCTCCCAGCCATCCCTTCCCTTTTGATTTCTATGGCATAAAAAATGTTGGCAAGTGTTTGAGCACAAAAATCTGTGTTGGAGCGATTTCAAACCAGCCTTTTATTGCTAACAAATGCTGCCTTTGATACTGGCTACAATGGGTGATACTTTACTGTTTGTGCTGGAGGTGAAAATGAGTTGCTAACATTTGGAAGGGGAAAGCTTGTGAAAAATAATGCAGGAACAACACACAAGAAAATAAATGGCACTCTTTAATGTCGTGCAGGAGCCGGCAATGTTTTTCCACTCATTAGAAGGACTTTGAAGTGTGTGTCTGAAACCTAAGCTTGGGAAATCTGACAGAGACAAGACTGCGGTGCGCACTCACTTCTCCAAGAACACCACGACTCAAGGTAACATATCCATATCCTATTAGTTTGTGGTACACTTACCAATTGGATGCAGACAGACTGTGGTATTAAGCAGTACAGAATGTGATGCAGTAAAAAATACAGAAGGTCTACATGGTGAGACAACTACGGCTCTGTCCAAATTAATTTCACCTCACGACGATGACCACAACAGAATTATCAAAAGAGGGAAAAAAGGTGGATTCCATCAGAAGCTACATAAGTGCTTTGCAGGGCTCAGGCTGAAGGACTCCAGTGAGAGGTGGTGCAAAGTCTTGCCTCTTCACTGTCAGACCCCAGGGTGCTGTCTAAATTAACTGGGACGAGTGGATTGTTAGAGGATGACCCTTTCCCTATTCACCCGGTTCTCCCTTCACACACACTTCATCACACATACACACTCTGAACGTCAACTGCTAAGCCTCAATAAATCTGATAAGCCGCCCTGGTGGCTCCTGTGGCCAATCCGTGCCGAGAACAACATGGCCGGTATCAGGCAGCTGCAAATCCCTCGTCAAGCGGGACTCCAAAGTACTCCGAAAGGGCCGCACTCGCACCCCTGAAAGCTGGTCCGTCTCTCAGCTCTCCCTTACCCCACCCCGGCTCCTACCCACTACCCCCCATGCCTGGGTGATGTCATTATTGAAGTCTTTGGCGTGCTATCCGAGGAGTAAGTTACCATTGACAGGTTCAGAGCCTGGCTGGCTCACCCACGAGGATTCATGACTTTGAAGCTATTGCCCTTAAGCTGCAAATTATTCTTTTCAGGCTCTCTCTGCTCTACCTTCGGCTTTAATCCACACCCTCCTTCTCCTCAGTACGGCAGAGCTCCAGCAGGCAGCACCCACTAGCCTGCACACACACATTATAGATAGTGGTAGATAGATACAGACACACAGCGGTAGAGAGCAAAGGCAAACACATGCTCAGTCAAGTTCTTAGATATCTGGAAACACATAGTTTATTGAATAGCCTCATTGCCTCCCTCTTCAGTACAGTAAAGTTAATAAGAGCAGCAGGGCAGAGCTGTACCAGGCTCCAGCAGCACCTCTTAGCCCCAGCCCATCCATTCCTCACTCCCTTCATCAGCACTTAGTGGACATCTGTGCAGTGCCAGCCCTCTCCATATGCCACGGCGGTCAGAAGACAAACGACCGTGTCAGTGCAGTGGCACGCCTGTATGTCTGATGCCACACAGGGGTGCAGGGAGGGTGTGGTGAGGGACAGACACAGGAAAAAGGCCAGGGCCGTTTCAGAATGGGCTGGGTGTGCAAAGCAGCCAGGAAGGGGCCAATAAGTTATCTAAACTGTAGACACATGAAATACCAAAACTAAGTGATGGCTTATGTGGTCAATAAGGCCTGTGTGGAAAACAAAGGGAAACACCTTAAACACTTGCAGTCCGGACGCCACAGAGGTGTTTCGATCGGTGATGGCCCATTAACTAAGAACACGTTTTATTACAACATACTCACCACTTCCAAAATCACATCAAACCTTTTGAGTAATTTTCTACTTTCCTGCCACCTTTCCATCCATGTTTTATTTCTGCTTACACTGTGCAGGGTCCAGTGGGCTGGAGCCTTTTCAATCAGCAACTGGGCAACTTGTTTCCATTCATTTTGCTGTTGAGTAAATGAACTAGTCTTAAGTGAATTAAGTACAAAGCAGTCCAAAGTATCACAGAGTTAGAATGTATTAATTATTATACAGTTTCAATAGGGCCCTTCCTGAAAACTCTCCATGTTGGAGAATAAACACACTAAGTTCATATAGCACCTTTCAACACAAGGACACAAGTGCTTAACAAAAATAAATCGTTAGATGTTCTGAGGCCAATACTGATATCAATGTATTAAGATTTTTAAAAAAAAGAAAAAGTGACATGTATGTTTTATTTTGAGAATTGAGACGATAAAGATATTTCACAAATGAAAAATAATCTGACTTTGTAATATAACACTGTTTATAAAATGCCTAGTTTGGATTGGACTGGAATTGTGTACTTAATGGCCAAAACACGGATACTGATGTTTCTGCAATGAGCTAATATCAGACGTGGTATTGCTTGGACCATTTGTTATTCTAGTTCTATTTGTATTGGAAGGAACAATTACATGTTTGAGCATACAGTAATACTTGTTTTGTGGAGGGCATTGCTTTAAATGTAACACACTTCAACTAGGGATGGGAACGATTAATCTAATATTCGAATATTCGAAATTATTCAGGTATATATGAGAATATGAGTTATGAATATTTTTATTGTAATGTTCTTCTTCTTTTTTTTTTTTTTTGGGAGGGGTGCCTAAGTTGATTACATATTATCAAATGGAATAATTCAATGTATACGACAGTGCCATAGCTAAATGTGTTAGGTCTAAAGGTGTATTTTTGCTCCGCTCACCGGCCCCTCACAGCGGGCAGAGCTGCAGGTGCTCAGCTCTCTCTCGCGCGTTTATGTCCAAATCCACCAGAAAACCAAGTTATGTTTTAAGCATGAAAGCTGTAGGCCTATAGCTGTCAACTGTTCAAACTGTGATCACCAGTTCAATACATTTTTACAAATTCGACTTGGTTTCTATATACTTATTTGAACATGTATTTATTTATTTTTCAAAATTAATTAATTCTATTTTTTGTATAAAAAAAAAGTCCACATTTATTTATTTTTTATAGGATATATACTTTTCAGTTAATCAGTTAACAGTTTTTTGTGGGTCGAATATTTGAATATACATTTGCTTTCAAATTCCCATCCCTACCTTCAACACATAAGTAGAGTATCTCTCAAATGCATTCAGGTGCTCCAAAGGGCTTTCCTTGCTATCAAGTATGCTACAACAAAAACATAATTTAGCCTTGTCAAATAGAAAATAAACGCTGCAATGATAATGAACTGGGATGGATTACCAATCCCAAGTGTCAGTAAGACTTTCATTGTTGTTACTATTGTTTTGTAATGAAAACAACTGGACAGTAGGAAATCAATGTAGAATCATGAGGTGTGGAACTGTACTATTGATGTAAAGCAATGAACTCCACTGGCACATGCAGTACACCTGGAAGGTAACGTAAAAAAGGCCTTTAGACTTACATTTGATATAATGCTTACAATCTCAACGGGAATTTGGAGATGCAATGCAGACACAAGACGATGCAGAGCTGACAACACTAAATCACATTTCAGTATACAGCACATACAGCTCAGCGTACTCTCACATTAGATCAGCAAAGTTGTCCGACTGATTTCATAGTGCAAAGAATGATACGCATACTTTCCACAGCAAAATCAAAGTGATGAAACGATTGTGACTGAAAGGTGACTGTACTATTTCATGAACACATAAGGTTAAACTTGTCATACTTGAAACCCAACGCTTCAATTGTAATGCTATGACTCACATCTCACCCTCGTGCTCCAAAAACAAAAATCTGTGTCCAGTCCAGGCTGAGGAGAGAGGGACTGGAGGGGGGGGGGGAGATATGAGAGAAGGTGTGTGTAGAAAAGTAGGGGAGGAATAGCAGTATTCCCTGGGTAACAGGCTCTGGCGAAGGAACTGAGAGGTGTTTTGGCTTGTGTTGCATTCGGGGAGAGTGAAGCGTCTCCCAGAAGGAGGCTATAAAAAGACAAAGGAGGCAGGAGGCCATGTGGAGAGACTGTTGAAAGGGAGCAAACACCCACTCCATAATCCCACCACTGCCACCATCACCACCACTGGGGAGGAGAAAGAAACGCACACTGAAATCAAATAAACGCTATACTCTAAATTGCTTTTACATAGACAGACATTTTCCCATAACAGCACTAGCTACAAAGTCCACTTTAACGGTCCTATTTGGTTTGCAGCAAAAGGACCGGCAGCCACAACAAACGAGGGGCTGATGCAAGGTGCTGATGGAGAGTGCCAGTTACATGTGTTAAAGACAGAGATCAGTATCACAAAGGGGAACTGGAGAAGGGGCTACACACACTGGTCTCAGGAGGAAACAAGGCCTGTGTACATTCACACAATGACAACAAGCCCTTACAGTCACACTGACAGTTGGATAGCTGGATCTGAGCAGTGAGGTCAAGCTGGCTGTTTTTCGTTGAACAACAGGCGTAAAATGTAACTCTGAATTCCTTATACGGTACAAATCAAAATCAAATGACTCCAAAGCCAATCTCTGCTTTTGTTTTACTCCTGTCTTGGGCACAACATGGCCAGTCAAAACATGGAAGGCGGATTTGAGTGAAGGGGATGAGACATGAGAAATGGGGAGGATGTGCCACATCCAATGCTGAGTATGTACGTGTAAGATGTGCTCTGCAGTTCTCTCCCCTAGCAGGTCCATGGGAATGCTATGCTCTGGCCCGTTGCCTGGGTAAATGTGTTCCCTATGTGTGGGCTTTCTATCCCTCTGTGTTGTCTTCACCAGAGAGTGGAGCAACTGGGCAAGGTGCAGCAGAAAGGTGCCTCTGGTTAAAGAGATGTTTTTACACATATGGTCGGAGAGAGAAAAAAAGACAGAAAGGGAAGAGATGGGGTGTGGCGAAACAGAAAGCCATGGCTCTTTGGTTGAACCTGAGTGTGGGAGGTCCAGAAATCCCCCCTACCACCTCCACTAGCACTACTATTAAATACCTTTGGAACATCCCGACTGGCTTTTAAACAGAGCTGCAGAGGGTAACTGGTGGATACGGAGGAAACTAAGCATGCCCAGAAGGGGGGGATGTTGTGAATCGCTGGGTGTCCATGACCTGGCACTGCTCTAGCCCTCCAGCTCATTGTTCTGGGCCCAAGAAATCCTTTATAAGCCCATTATAGTGTGAATTTTACCAATCAAATCGGAGTGTCTAGTACTAACAAATGCTAGCATTGGATTTTATTGCTGCTCAAGCCCTCCTGGTGGAGCCCTCCCTCCCTCCCTCCCGCCTTATGGACTATGTGGTCAAGCTGTAAGCCATTACATTGACAGGCATGCACACGTTTCTACATCTGGCCTTCTGCAGCTCCAACACACCGAGCCAATTACATGTTGTTGTTCTTTTTGACATATAATGTTTTTCGTAATCAGATAATTGCTCTACCCTTCAAACTATGCAGTGTTTTTTCTCCCTCTCTGCATGTGTGTTGCCGCTGAAATACCGTGCCAAAACAGCTTTATCAAAACATGTTAGGAGAAGAGGAGGGAGGGTTCTCTTTCTGTATTCAAGCAACATGTTTTTCAGGACAGTATTCATGACTATTCAAGGAATACAAGGAACGAAAAAATAATAATTACTGGAAACCCTCAAGTCAAAATGTTACACGGTACCACTTTCAAAATTGCGCACACATGCAGAGGAGATTTCCTGCAAACTTGTTCTCCATGACAAGAATCTGTCAGTTTCTAAATACTTGCATGTGAAACAGGCCACAAAGTATGCTGAATGTGTCAGAACACTGATGAAGGGAGGAGATCTCCTGATTGAGTCATGTGGTTGCATATTATTCCTCAAATCAAGCAGCATGTGCATCCACATCTGCAGCGAACACCGACATCCACGGCACACCACAGCTCTGCCATTAAGTCCAAAATACTTCACACCCTCTTAAAGATATAAATATTATTGTTGGAAGATGTTTAAATGAAATGTAATCTAATGGCCAAGGTGAAACCATGATCTGTCTTTAACAACAGACCCTCCTTCTCCTCAGATTTATTTACCGTCTGAATCATTATGTTATGCGGAGAACATTTGCAGAAACCTCAGGAATCTGCCCTCCTATGATTAAGACATTTCCATAAAACTTCATGCAGTCAGGGTCTGTGTGGATGCAGCTGCAAAGTACTCGAAAAAAACCGAATTCAATGCAAAAACGTGTATAACAGCAGTTTAATACAGATCCCTCTGTATTGCATGTGCATAAATTCCGCTTTATAGAAGTCATCTCATTAGGAGCAATTGCCATCTGCATAGAGCTACCCAGTGGCTGGGATAATTGTACTGCTAATTGTCATGTGGTGTCTGCTGGTTGCCAAGAATAGACAGTGCCATGTGGCCCTGATGTGTCTTGGGGTTTGTTTCTGGCCTTCATAACGTGATAGGGAAGACGAGAGGGCATTGGTCTCCCAGAATTGGATTAAACAGTAAATAATGTTTGTGTTTTTGTCACGATTTCCTGTTTGTTAGTAGTCCCACCAGGGGTTTATCTTGGAGCGTTTTCTCTCTCACATAGCCTGCTGCTCTGTCTCTCTTTACACTCTCCCTCACACACACACACAGGAACAGAAACACTGTCTATGTTATGCTCTACAGATGAAACGCATTAGCGAATGCATGGCAAGGGACACTGAGGGAGGGGCAAAAAAAGCTTCCTCAGTTCCAACGACATCAGCATTTTTTCGCAAATTTGCAATTAGTCTTAAGGGCCAGTGTAAATTAGGTCTCCTGACAAATGAGCTAACGGGACAGGACATGAAGTTTCAATAAATCTGAGAGGCTGCTCAGGGCATTTGTGTCCTCTTACTCCACAGCATCAAGAGAGAGTCCCAGCAGGCAGCAGGAGGAGATCCGTTGAATAAGCCCAAAGAGTGCTCACCGCGGGGATTCGACGAGCCGAGATGATGCTCCCCTCTAAAAACTCCACCAGGGAGACCACTCCATAGGAGAGGAGTATTTCATGATAGAGATTTGAGAAGGGGATGGGTCTCGAAAGCCCTGATAAGGAGCCTGTAATGCGGGTAAACTAGCACCGGTGTCTGTGTCTACGCTCATAACTTCATGGATGAGACCACTTTACGCTGAGACACAGAGAGTGAGAGTGCCGTGGTCCCATTCAGGGGAGTCTAGAGTTGCGTCTCATCAGTGTTTAAACATATTAGAGTGGGGCCTGCGCTGTTGCTGATTCGATCTTCTGCCTCAGAGGAAAGACGTCAAATATAAGGTTTTACTTTTTAAAGACTGTGCAATTCTCTCACCATGGTTATTGACGATGCATCAACTTACACATTTGGCCATTGCACAGGAGGCCTTCTGGACAAGAATGACAGTTAATGGAGTTGGCTGGAGAAGCCTGAGCAAGGATCAGGTTCAAATGGATTCCTAGTTACTGTCTATTTAATCCAATTGGACAAAATAACACGCCACAATAAAGTGCTGCTTAAGGTCGAGAAATGCGTTTAAACGAGAAGGCAAACTGATGACAAAGCGAGGGAATGTAGGATGGGACTGTGAATAGCATTAAAGCCCCATTTGTCTGCATTACCTGTATGGCGGGGAGTTGAGACTTCCACCAGAAGGAACGGTGATGGGAGAGAACAATAATGTGGTGGCAGGAGGGACTGCTTACTAGGTTACACACGGATGAAGCCCAAGATTGAATTGGGACACTCGCAAAGTACAGATTGAGACATCTGCCTCATGTTACAGCGTGATGCGTACGGTATCACATTATTTGACCATGTACAGGTTATTTGATCGGTTTCATGGAGTAGGAGCGGCAGCGGAGCCTCAAGCATCGGGACTTCTGAACAACATACTCGTGGTTCTGTCAAGCAATTGCACCTTGTCACCAGTTACTGCTCAGAATAGCATATCATGCATGTCAAGGAGTATTTTGAATTCAGGTGAATTAACTTCAATTCAGAACAATTCACTTAATTCTGTCAAAAGTGGTTTCAAATGAAAACCGTTAATTAAGGGCGAAATCTAATTCCTGCCACTTGGCCTTGCCATTCACGCTTCGCCACTATTTGCAGGTTTGCTTGGAGGGTTCATCAAATGAAATGCCACATCAGTTTTTGGCAAAGGAGGTGAACTTTAAAATAATCCAACAACATATCTGCTCCAGTGTTTATTTATTACACTCCACTACCTTCAAATAGAAGTGGAAGTGTCACAGAATAAAATAAACACTGCATAAATGTAACTGTTTTTTCAATGTGTCAAACAATGGTTTGTTCATGCATGAAGCGAGTTTGATAAAGATTTAAAAATAAAAAGAAAGATTGGGGTCCAGAAACCCTGATCCCACAACAATACTGCAACACGACAACGGGCAGTAGATCGTTCCACATTCAGAGCAAAATCTGGACAGGCTACGATCGGTATCTAAACAAAAGGAAGCATCAAGGGAGGCAGGTAGTGCGATGAGAGGAAACACAGGGACAATACGTTGAATAAAAGATAAGTACGCTCTTCCTTTCCAGAAGAAAAGAAACGATCTGCAGGCCTTTTTTTCTTGGCTGCTGCTGCGGCGGTTGTGTTTTGCAGAGACACTATTGACACAAAGTAAAGCTGATAATTAAATTACAAGTGTTGTGGCAGTCCTGGGATACTCTGAATCATTAGCACATGTAGGGGGAGGAAGGAGGGAGAGACAGCTGCATGATCAGATCAAGTTTGAAGTGTTTCTATCGGGGGGGATAGGTAATAAAGCTTAGCGACAAACAAAGCCTTAAAGATGGAGGTGTAAAACGTACAGGAAGTTGGTGATTCTAGTAATCCCAGCCACTGACTCTCTGATAATCTTCCTGGAGTTGGTCCCACTCATAATTTTCAAGAGGGAGAAATAAAAAAAGGGAATGGGAAAACATCAAGAGTTTTCCAGTTTGCTGTCTGCCCATCCATTTTAAGTATAAAGGCTTTCACACAATTCCTTTGATGCGCATCACTGATACGAGCTTCGGGGGCTTGTACTGCTTGGGAACAGTCTATCTAAGTGACAGCTCCACAAGCTCCCTACAAACACACACACATTGGCACACAAGACCATGCACACACACTGAGTACGGTAGCTGCTTAAAACCCATTACATCTCATTTGGAGGGGGAAAAATGTTTCCAGTGGATCTGTATGATGCCATGTCCCCTTAACTCACAAAAGACATTTAAATGCAACTAACAGTGTATTTCTGCAGCACATTAACCTGCAGTTTAGGGATGAAATCTCTCTCTGACTGCGGGCTCACCAGTCCAGTCCCTGTCCTAATTGAGTCAGCTCTCCTCTGCTGCTTGGACCTTATCGTATCACGCTTTCTAATTGACCTGCGCTGCTTCATAAGACAATGCGCCAGGAGCTTGACAAAAGTTATTAATTTTCACTTTGTCCAAGGCTCTGTCCCAATTAGGTCCCTTGGCTGGGGCCGACAGGGCGGCTAATGTGATTACAGGACAAGCTTATTAGTCTGCAGCAGCATCGAGGAGCGGGAGGAAGACCCTAAATGAGAACACACAATATAGTGGGCGATTGCTAGAAGTGAGCAGCACACTTTAATTGTACTACTTTGATCCAATACACAGATAGGGTACATTCTTAACACATGCAATGGTTGGAAATGTATACTTTAACCTAAATAAAAGATCACTTTCATAGATATATAAACATTTCCTCACATTTGTCTGCCATTTATAGTCCTTATTCAACCCGGTCCTTTCCAAAAGGTACGCAGCTGTAACTGTGAACCAGGCAGCTTAAAGGCGGGAGTCGTAGTGAGTCTGGGTGTTGGTTAAGGAGAAACCATGCGAGCCAGTGCTCAGTGAAAGTTCACCAGATGCCAGGAGCAATAGCATCACTCCAGTCCTGACTCTCAGCCAAGTCACTCTCACCTGGGAAATGACCGGACAAGCTGAAAGGGAACCAATCGGACCCAATTAAGAATAATTGCCCCAAGTCCATCACAGTTTGGTGTGAAGCTTCTACTTTTGTTTTCCCCACCACCTCAAGGTACCAAATGAAAATAGCAGCTACTTAATTCAACACAAAAACTGCACAATATGGTGGCCTTTGCTGTTCTGTTTGATACACTTATACGTGTCTACTTTTTGCATAACACGCAGGAGAGAAGAAGGGATTTTCCACATCAAGGATTTCAGCAAATGTTGGTTCCTAAAGCCTCCTGAAAATGTAGCTGATGCTACTTCCAAAGAAAAGTCACAACAGCAGAATGTATTCTCAGACCCCTTTCAAGTTTAGTTACAGCGCTGTCATGTTCAATCAGACGAGGATTAAGATGGGAGAGATTTGAAGCCAGCTTGTTGAAAAGAAGAAGAAGAAAAAAAAATGGCGACTTCAATAGCCCTGAGTGCAAGATTACTACCGCACTACCATGCCCGTGGGGGCCGTTTTAATGACAGCTCACAAAGATTGGCTTCACCCATCACGATTAAGGTTACCCTTCATGATCAGAGGCAGAGCAATACAAACAGTTAGTCCAGGAAAACAAGAGAGAGGTTTCACACAAAGGCACCTGCCCACTCAGCAACTCCTCATTGAGTTTCAGCCACGGGGCGCGGCCTGTAGCTGCCTGGCTAACAAGTCCAGAGTCCTGTGGATGAGAGGAGAGTGACGGCAGCCTGGCAAGCTACTATTAATATTTCATCCTGGAACTTTGGCCCAAAGATGTATCGTAGTTGTCTGAGTCTTAGATGACTTAGTGCTGAGACTACAAAACTAGGGACTTCAACACTATTTAAAATCTGTCTCGAGCAACTTTTCTTTGACAGCATGTCACATTTTTTCAACAACAAAGAAAACAACTTTTGCTGCTGTGGCCACTAAACCTCATTGTCATAACGCATATGTATTTTTAGTTTAAAGTCACTGTCCATTAAATGCGCAATTTAAGACATCTGTACTTAATGTTGTTGGTCGTTTGAAAAAAAAAATCAAATAAGGCAAAATTCTAGAGAAAGAAATGACAAATCTCAAAATTCAAACAATTTCAAATGTGTCTGGAAATGTTGAGAAAAAGGACTTTTCATCGTATGTTCTTTGCCAAAAATTGCGTGTCTGGCAAATTAAAGTTGCATTCTGCCGTTTGCTCATTTATCATTGGTGGTTTACTGGCAGAACTCTAAGGGGGTAAATATTTCTCTTATCAGATTTTCCTGGCAGGCACGCCTGGTATATAGTACAATTTATCATATCCACTTACAGCACAACATAATGAGGCATAATAAACAAGGCGAACCCTCATTTGATTATTTTCTTCTATAAAAAATTACATTTCTGTGGGTTCAAAAAAATGTCCTGTTCATGGTCACAGTGGTGTGAAGAGTGTGTCTGTTTAGCGTCCTGGCCTGGCTCAGTAGAAATGATTAAATGAGTGTGAAATCAAAAGCCCTGACATATGGCTGGGGTCTGCAGCGTGTGTGCCGTCACCTGGCGGTCTCTCATTGTGTCTCAGCTTCAAGGATACGGGACATGTCTTGGTGAAGCATTTTTTTTGCGAGTGGTTTATTACAAATATTTACACATGCTGCTCTGTCACTTGGAGAAAATGAAAAGACGAGGATGCACAATCAATAAGCAGCAAAGGCAAAGTCCAATTATGTAAAAGTGTAAATTATAGATTTGGTGTGATGCCAGGGACATGGACACTCTATTGCTCTCTTGCTCACACTCCCTCTCTTTTTCTCTTTCGCATGCACACACAGAAGAAAATATGAAATTCTAATGTTTTGAGCCACAAGCTATTTCAAGTGCAGTGTGACTGCATAGTGTACATGTGAGACCGTATTCAAATGTGGACTCTTTAGCATTGGGGCGCACATTTTTGCTGAAGGTTTATGAAAAATGCATCTATTAATTCATTATTTCGATTGAACCTGTATTATAAAACCCGACACTGAAACACAACAGTGATTCTGTCTGCCTCAAGTTTCTATTTCCATAATTTAATTGAGGTCACAAAAGCAGCTTTGTAGAAAGTCAAAAGTTATGGGGCAAAAGCTTCGCCATATGTTTGCATTGACCTTTAATTTTGAGAAATATGTGTTACACAATCCTCAGCTTCCATGGGTCAACCTCCATGATTATTCACAGCAAAAAACTAGCAGCTGTTGACTCTGACAGCCACATTCCTCTCTAGCCTCCTGCGTTTCAATTTGTCTTACAGCAAAAAGCCCTTCCGTTTTTAAATACCAAGCAGGGCTTTTTCCCACACAGGTCCTGCTGAGGTGAAGAATCCCACTCCTGCCACCACAACAGCAGATACGCCAGGGTCTTCTGAGAGGTTAAAACATTCTGCCGATGTTGGAGGAGGAGAGATGAAGAGAAGGGGGAGGGAGGAGGAGAGGGTCTCTCTGACAGTCAGAAAACCGTCCCTCACAGCGTTCGCCCCAGCCTCTGCTGCAAAAACAACACTTGGATTCCTAACAACGAGTGCCAGGTGGTCACAAGATGAATTCATCAGGGCAATGCATAACGCAAAAGGCAGAGATTATCACATTGCAGCAGCCCTAGGGCCATGGCAGCGCAGGCTGATTGGAGACATGGAAGGAGGCCCAGGAGAGGCGCTGGTCTTCCCTCTGGCCAGCGGAGAGTTGTCGGTCCACTCCTGGGAGACATGGAGGAGTAAGGGAGAGAGGAGGGAGGGGGTGGGTGGTTCAGAGTGATGGTTCACCTCGCTACAGGCAGCCCTCCCATTGGGGCAGGAGCAGGCTAGGAGAGGCCTGAAGGCCACACACACACACACACACACAGAAATACACACTTGCATTCTGCTTTTCAAAAGACACAAACACACGATGATCTTTTCTACCAGTTCCTTGGCAACATTTGTTCTTGTCATGGGACTTGAAGTCCCAACAAGCTAAGGGTTAATATCAAACAAGAGTACTCGCATGGTTTGCCACTATAACCCTGCATTGTTGAATAGTTAAGTCTGAGTAACTGTATTGGTGTGTGTGTGTGTGTGTGTGTGTGTGTGTGTGTGTGTGTGTGTGTGTGTGTGTGTGTGTGTGTGTGTGTGTGTGTGTGTGTGTGTGTGTGTGTGTGTGTGTGTGTGTGTGTGTGTGATCCTAGATGTCTAATAACACAATGTAAGAACATATACTACAGTACTGTCATTCAAGAGCTCATCAAAATGGCCATATGGGAGACATATAAAATCTAAAGGGCATCAACATGGAATATTTGTATAAACTATGTCAGAGTGAGGGTAATGTATTCCGTTATCTGCAAGGAAGAATCTTTATGTGCGAAAGAGTCAAACTGCTTCACATTAAATATTGTGCATGATAGTATGTGGTTAATGCCTAACTCTATGTGTGTAAAAAATGAAATCTGTTAAACTCCATTTGTTGAAACTGATCTGAAAGAAATCTAATTGTCAAAAAAAGACAACACATTAACGTGAAAGCTAATATAATAAGGATAACTTTGGTCTCCTGTGAATGCTACAAGAAAAGTAGGAAAACAATATTTATCATTTGTCCTTGAACAAGAAATGTAACCTGACAAATAAGCATACAAATATTATGTGTTATGTTTTATTAAATATAAGGGGAAATCAGTCATTTACACAAATATAACATTTTCAAGACTTGTTTTCTGAACCACTAAAAACCACAAGTACTATCCATCACAGTATACAGATAATAACATAATTCCGATTGTATATGATTTAGTTGAAAGGTGAGACAATGGATGAGGTTGATTACCAGTGTGTAAAGAGGGTGTTCATTGAAGCAATGGTAGTGGCTTACATTTCAAAGAAGCATGTTATGGGATGCAACACTACACAGAATAAGTGTTTCAGAGGTGGAATATCTTAGGGCACTAGTGTAACCTCTGGATGCACTTTCTCTAGTACACACAACGCGCTGTATCACAATAGGAGCGGGATCAGAGTTGCCACATACAGTATAAGGGTATAAAGGTGGACAGATGTACAAAAAATACATGTTGCGATTTCCACGGGGCTTGGCAAAAAAAAATGTTTAAGTTTAAGGAAGCCAACACAAGGGAGACAACAACTACTACTATCTAAGGACTGCAACATTATTTAAACACATCATTGCAGCTAAAGCACAACATTGGCAAAATATAACATTCAAATAAATGGTTGATTTCTAATCTGTTTTTTATATCAAGAATCATTTGATAAACCTAAAGCTATAATGAAAGCAGACATAAACAACAATATAAATGAGACATATTGACCACCTAAAGTACCACATTATAAAAAGGACTAAGGCTATTGTGGGGAAGGGGTTATGACTTTAATTCATTTTTTTTATTTTTTCACCATGAACCTGTTCAGCTCATCAAATCCCACGACGTATGAACTGCACATGCACATGCACAGTTTCAGTAAACAAATCAATATGTCAAGTTTGCCTCTTAAATATCCAATATTCATGGGAAGATGTGTACATATTTTCTGTTGAAATAAAATCTTTTTAACAAGCTCCTTATGGATGGCGGGAAAGAATATAAAAAAAAAAAACCTAGACTAAGTGACTGACCTTTTTAAAGCAAAACCAATAATGTCTATGTCGCTGCCACTTCCACCCAGTGTTCTTCACTTTTCTCTGTCCGTGTTTCTTTCTCTTTGCTTATTCTACATAAATTATTGACTGGCTAATTTGGTCTGCTGGCCCTGTGAGACACTGCAGCATCGGCATGACAGCTTTATCTATTAGACTGAGCCCAATGACAGCCTTGTTCCGGCTGCGTGCGTGTGTGTGTGTGTGTGTGTGTGTGTGTGTGTGTGTGTGTGTGTGTGTGTGTGTGTGTGTGTGCGTGCGTGTGTGTGTGTGTGTGTGTGTGTGTGTGTGTGTGTGTGTGTGTGTGTGTGTGTGTGTGTGGTGTGCGTGCGTGCGTGCGTGCATATGCCTGTTCATGCATGTACACGACGCGTGTGTGTGTCGTGTGTGTCCTGTGTGTCAGTGTTGCAAGTGGGGTGTGGGGAGTGTGGGGGGGGGGGGGGGGGTCAGGCTCATTCTCAGTTGCATTAGCACAGGAGCAGGACCGGGACACATCAACATCTTAATCAATATGCGAGAGTCAATTACTGAGGAAGCGCGTGCTTAAGCAAGATCTGATTATTGGGTTCATGTTCAGTCCACCAAATGGACCGAATCAATGCGATGCGATATGTGCTATATACACCCCCCCCACTCACACACATACACACTCTCCCATCCCTCCAGCTCTCGCCTCCTGTCACCTCACCCCGTGCTCCCTCTCCACCCGCTGTCCCCCACCCTATCACATTCCTCATGGACACTTGAGGAAAGGAAAAGGAGGCTGATCAAAGTGACAAAGAGGAAGGATTTATGCTCTGGTGCGGCAACTAACGCAGGGCCGTGCTGAACTTGTCCAGACAGCACAAGTGTATGAAGATGAAAAGGCTGGCGGGGCTTCAAGCTCTCAACGACCCTTTAAATAAGTCATATTTGGGCAGGATTTATGAAGATAGAAGAGAGTAAAAAAAAGAGGATCATCTTAGGAGGATATGGGAATGTGCTCGCTACACTCTCCTAAACCATAACACACTTTATCTGGGTTTCAGCACTTTAGTGTGTATTGTTTCTACTGTGGATTTGTATGTCTCTGATGCTCGGTGCTGATTGTTGGGAGCGTAGCGAGAATTCTGTTGTCATTCGAGCGCTTTGTAATGATACCTAGCATTCTGCAACTCTTTTCAACTACCCGAGTTCGATAACGAGTGAAACACAGGTGCCTCTCGCTGTAGTATTTTCAAGGGCTTTGTGTTTTTAGATATTGGTGGGTGTTTTTTTTTTTTCTCTTCTCAACATTTGGCTGTCATATTTGCTTTTATTGAAGATTTCGTTTGGTGTGCAGCTCCTGTCTATAGCCCGTCAACCCATCAAGATGGATCACAGTGGGTTTGCCGCTCCTTTCTGACAGAAACACCTCGCCACACCTCGGGCCCCTCCTCGGCCCGGAGCTCCACCTCTCTGTTGGACAACTTCTTATTTACCTGACGGAAAAATCTGGAACATGGAGGACACAACAAAGGAGGCAGGGAAGGGGGGGGGGGGGGGAAACAGGGCGCTGAGAAGCCGGGTGGTAGTGAGAGGACCAACAAGGCAAGAAATCAATAGCCCAGAGATTTTTAACTAAGGTTTTTTTTTCCTCTCACTCTCTGTCTTTTTTTATCTCGTAAGCTGCCAAACATCACCAGTGAAACTTGCACGAGGCATTCGTTGCCAGAGGGTGAATCATAGCAATATTGATTTGATTATGTAAAAGCCTGGTGGAACCTCAAGCCAGATGCAGAAATAACTCCTCACCTAGGTCCTGCGGGAGGGTACGCACACTGGTTTGGAGAAAGAGAGACCGGGAGAGAGACGCAGAGGAGAGAATGAGAAAAGGAAGAAATATTGTTGAGGATAAAAGCATAATTACTTCCCTCACAGCTAAAATACATTTTTCTTATTTCCCGAATAGCTCTTATTTTGGTGGTCCCCTGCCTCCCTTCCTGCAGCCTTGCTGGATGATAATTAACACTGCTCTACTGTACTGAATTAGGAGCTGACAGTTATGAACTCTGCAGAATAATAGGCAGCTACCTAGGAGCGTGCTACTCCACTTGATCAGATCTGTGTGTGTTACCAGACGGCTGATAGAAAAGAAGGCAAAAGAAAAGGCAGAGCGTGTTGGATTCTGATCTATGGCACCCTCTTCTGGACCCACTATCTCTCACTATCCTCCCCACAGAGAAAACAACCAAACTTGATCATCTGCATTGCTTTTTTTTCCCACATTAAACGCTGTTTAGTATATCTCTCAAAAATATTTTTAACCAAGAATACATTCTGATATATTGAGATCCAGGCCCACTATTAATGTTGGATACTGTGCAGTGTGGTCCTTTGTATGACAGCCAACAAAGACCTTGTAAACATGACCGCGTCTTTGCTGTGATTAAATTACAAGGAGATGTTCTACTTTGTTTTTATATGTGCAACGTGTACTGTAGCAGTCATCTTGTAAAATTGCAACATAACATTAAATTCTGAAGGGCTATGAAGGATTAGGAAACTCCCGTATAGGATTTGGCGACTAATTGCTGCCATACTCAAAGCCAGGTTTGACTCAACTCGCTCCTGGGCAGGCACTAATTGGGCCACCCTTTTTGCAGTGCATTATGGGAGTCACTGATCCAGCGGTCTGTCTTTAACTGCCCTAAATTATGATTCCACCTCACTGAATCTCCACCCCATCAAATGACTGGAACATTGTGGTCAGCTCTCATAATTGGCCTGGGCTGGTATCTCATGTAAAATACTAATCAGATCACATGAGTGGTGGGAGTGTCTTCAAAGGGAGATGGGGTTTCACAGAATCTATTTGAGCGTGTGATTAGGTGGGTATAAAATGGGCCAGAATAACAGATCTCATTATACTGGACTCTATGCCCTATCCTGGCTTTTTTTTCTCCCTTCCTGAGTATTTCACTCGTCTGGACTTCCTGTGAATTTTAAAAAGGCATGTGTGCTTGTTGGTACTGTAATGCAAAGCAGAAAGGTCTGAAATGATGTTGTATCCTATTCTCCCGTGCTCTCCGAGGGCTCGTACAGTAAGAAATAAAAACGAGGCACAGACACAAAAGATGTGCTTCCACGGGTAAGAACTGTGTTTTCCCTCTGATTTAATAAAGATTTGAAATGCTATGAATAGAGTGTTTCAGACTTCTAATAAGTTGACTCTGACATTAAATCATTTGGAGGTTAAATTAGGAATTTATGTTTTGTAAATTGTGCTTTTTTACAATAAAAAAGGTCACTATCTAAAATAACAAGTGTGATTTGTGTTGGAATTTAACTGACAGACACATTTAACCAAATATTCTATTAATAAAAGAGAAGGATACACTTGTTAGAGGTTTGTATTTTTCTGCCCGTCAATTACAGTACAGAAACATTTCAATCAAAAAAATTCCGTTTCCTTTTTTTAAAATGCAGTTTCACAGGGTCTCATTATTTGAAAAATATCCACCTAGGTTCAACATGCGATTAAGTTTCAAAACAAAAAATAAAAATAAATAGTAATTTATTTTAACTGAGTTTGTCACCATTTGAATTTCTGCCTCATTCTGGATGATTAGGTATTAATGCGATTTAGCGTGAAGGAATGCATGGTTTCAGACCTAACTGGCATCGACTGCTTTAAGAGTAAACATCAATTCCAAATGCACATAATCATATTACCGGGCTAATCGGCGGCATAGATTTTCAGTCAAATCAAGACAAAAGAAAAAGGGTTTACCGGGCTAATCGGCGGCATAGATTTTCAGTCAAATCAAGACAAAAGAAAAAGGGTTGCATGCAAATAAAATGAAAGGCATTTTAACCACAGTGTACAGAGGGAATGTGAAGGACAGCTTGCTCTCGAGGTTTCAAGTGTTTGTGAAATTGTTCCTTTGTTTGAACCAATAAAGCCCAGCGTGTATTTATCTATTACAGTAACTTGTGTTGGAGAGGAATCCAGCAGCAGAGCCTCTGTGCTATTGCTTGATAATAACATCAGCGCTCTTAATTAAGGTCTGTTTCAGTGAGAAGCCCTCGCCCCTGTAAGCCCCCTCTTCAGAATAAGGATGATTCCCATTCATTTGGAGGATCTCTTAATGATCACTCCCACACTGGACCCAACCTCCGAATAATACCGTGCCTCAATCAGCATATTCCACAATCAATTCTGAATGGATTTCCTTTGCTGCTGATTACTTTAATAACTTCAACATATCTATTAGCAAATGGGCATGTGAATCTTTGTGATGATTATCATTTAGTTATGAAAGGGGAGGGGTGTAATTTAATTAAGAGTCCAATATTGCTTTACGCAATTATGGTGTGTGTTCCTTTTTATTATCTCAATTGTTGTTTCAATACATTCGAAAAAATGGGAGAAAAATTACTTGGATTTTATCGTCAGATTAAGTTGTTTTTGCTGCTTGGCGCACAAAGGAAAGACCAATATAATGTGCTGTGTGAACCGATCTCTAATTACATCAGTGGTGCTCCTCAGATTTGAGCTCTGCGAGGGCTCACACACTCCGGTGGGTACACACTCTTCTAATGAGTTCCGAGCACAGGATATAGACATATTTTACAAGGAGCTGAAACCTTGGAGGGAGGAATTCTTGGATATAATCCCACCCATCTTGGATTTGTTTAATGCTGCGAATACCTGGGTGACATATCGAGTGGAAAAGGGTTTTTAGTGCTCAAAACCACTGCTGTAGTATCTTTCCTCGAGCTTAAGACAATGGGCGTATTTAGATAATGACAAAATGTTGTTTTAAATTGTTCAGGTGGATGAAACTCTTTGATCAGTCACAAAATGTTTAATAAAAAAATGTCAGTTTAGATTTAGATTTTTTTTTTTTACCTTTATTTAACCAGGATAGGTCTAAAAATCTCTTTTTCAAGAGAGTCCTGGCCCAAGAATGGTAACAGCACAGTTTTACAGTTACAGACAATTAAAAAACACACAATCACAACACAGTCATACACCAAGTTTAGCCAAAGCATTTACAGACACAGCGGCCTGCTTCAAGGTCAGTTAAAGTTGCTTTGAGTGTGACATGAAGCTCGACTTAAAAATACTTATGTCTATTAAATACATCGTCTGCATACTGCATGATTCCATACTGTATGGTCATGATAGATCATAACATAATCAGTTTACTTAAATACAAATCTTTACAGTATAGGACAAACCTTTGGATAGCAGAAGGAATGAGGAGGCATAAATGTATTATTTTAAGAAATGTATTACTGTCTAAAAAATATACTATTTGTACTTAAAAAAGATCAACACCATTACATTTACCAACTTACAGGAAGTTACCGGGAACGATATTCATGCATCAACCGCTGCACATCCAAACAAACAAACAGAGTAGCCACATTAGTCATCCCAGCTGACAGAAGCAACTGGAGAGTATCATAAAATGTGCATTTGTCATGGCACATAGTGATTTGTCAGGAGACCATCATTCATAGTTCATAATGCTCTCCCTCTGCCTGCCTATCCACCAACGTTAATGTTGTTTAAATGCCCGACGGAGCTGCACTACACCAGATAGCATCCATCTCCACCAATCAGTCAATCAGTACCTGGAGAGCCCCAGAGAGCCTCTGGATTAGGCCAGTTAGGGTGCTCTCTAGTCTAGTTAGTGGATTAAGCCCCTCGCTCAAAAGGCTCAATAGAGCGAGCCACACACGAAAGGTAGCATAGCCGAAATGTAGTCTTTTCCTCTGTAACGTATTTGTGGCTTGTGGTCTCCAATGTGCTCTTAATTCCTCGGACAGATGTACTGTGGTTTGGTCCAGAGTTCAGCGAGTCTGTGTTGTGTTACACTTTGTCACAGGAAAGCTGTTGTGTTTGAAATGTAGCCGCTCTTGGACATAAATGTGTGGAATTCCAAACATTCTCCATAGTTCATGCAAATAAACCACAGACAACTCAAATATTCTTGTGTGACACCTTGAACCATATCCTCATTCCTGATGATTCTATTATATGAAATTACAATTGACACTGTCTGCTGCATTTATCTATAGCATTAATAATGTATCTCATTTTTGAAGACTCAGGAAGTTAACACAGTCCAACGATTAGTCCATCCAAATGAAATAAATACCAATTAGGATTATAACACTGCGATAAACTTATTGTCTGCTCTTCCCTTATAATGAGCTTTGTGGAGGATCCCAGGAGCAGAGGGTTTAAGATGGGACGATTTATTCTTTGGGGGAATCTCATGGGGTCATCGAAGGTACACCAGCTTTTTCCCCTGACGCAAACAAGCATTCAGAAATTAAAAACACTGCAAGGAAAAACAAGCAAACGCTGCAATTAAAGGCCAATTCCCCTCATATAAAGCAAAATAAAAACACTGTACAAATGGCAATAAACTGCGGATAATGACCTCAGGATGCCAAAGTAATATTTTCCCCCCCTTTTTAATTGTAGTTGTATTCGCCCTCACCGTTTCATGTTATGGGGTCGGGCTTTTTAAACTTTTCACAGCTGTGTGCAGGGGAAGGGGACAGCATCCTGAGGCGCTCTCAGGCCCTGGTGAGCGGAGTCATAGTGCCAGCTCCCAAGACTTGGATTCATTAGCCGCTTTAGCAGCGCAAACATTACCTTAAATGGTGAGGCCATGTGCTGGCAAGGACCCACTCTCGCCTTGTTTCAATTACATGGAATCAAACATTGCAGGTATGCTAGGCACAGGGCCTTTATTGAAAGAGGGAAGGGGAGGGAGAAAGTGGTTTACAAAGCCCTTGCCCTCCCTCGCCAGTGAAAGGCGGCCTTGTTTTTATTTGAAAACTATTGTAAAACAAAAGAAAGTGGTAGTTTGGCAAACAGTTGCGTTTTCAGTAACAATGTGATCTCTTTCCTTTTTTCCTTTACCAAAGCTGTGCTAACTATTATGTGCAGTTTTATAGTCAGGTTCCTTTGATTTTATGTGACTTGTCAGCCTTGTTAAAACGTCTGAAAAGATTAGAGTAGGATTATACGTGTCACTCCCCACATGTATGTGTTTCATTATGAACCTTGGACTGATCCTATATGCAGAGCAGCATTGGGGCTGTTTGCGTGGTTCTCGGGACTCCTGGAGTGCCCACAGCTGGTGCCAAAACGAGGCATTGAACCTTCCTGCCCCTTCACCACTAAACAGCTCTAATGTGCTCACACATCTACTACACGTCTTTACAGGTAATGAGGTCACTGCATTGGAAAGGGATCATGAACACATTTTTATAATGTGACCCAACTGGAGGGAATTAGATGGCATGGCAAGGCGCTCCGCTGAAAAACAAGAAACTTAAACTCACATAGAGGGTAAGGTGCAAAGCTTAGGAGTTTCATAAGATATAAAAATGGCAGCCAGGTTTATGATAAGGTGGTGAGACTGCTACAGTACAGCACATACAGTTAAAATGCTATGTGTTCTCGAAGCCAATCTAACGTAACAAATGATGTTGTTAGTCTAAAATGAGCAGAGGTAACTGACATGCCCTATGAAGCAAGATGAAATTAACAAAAAAATAAAGTTTAAGTGTAATACATTAACTTGGACTGTCTGTGGAATGAAATACTCCGTAGCTTGCCAAAGTCAAGAATACTCCCCGCTGCTCAAACATTACTCTCAATTTCCCTGCTGTGTAGGCCTGGGTCACCTTAATGTGCAGACCAAAAGAAGACTAAAACAAACTGTTTGAACTATTCATACACAGATGAGGAGTTTGCTGCTGGGTGAAACACTAAATTGCAACCAGCTAATATTTATTTATTTATTCATTTATTTAACAGGGACAGTGCACATTAATGAACATTTCTGTAAATGTGCCAGAGTTAACCAAGAGGCTATTTTTCATCTGTAGTCCCTGGACAGATTTTAAAAGTCAACCTAAAACACTAATACTCTCCAATCTATTAACAAAACGTTCAAAGGCGGAAAGAAGGACTGCAATGTGTGTATTTTTTAAGCAAACGCATATCAATTAGAGTGTAGAGTTAACCACTTTTATAAATCGCAGAGACATGAGCATTATCCGTTTTTATATCTGATTTGGTTGTCATTGGTATTTTCTTAAAAAAGAAAGAGTAAATAAAATGAATAAAAGCTATGACTTTTACAGAAATATTGTAGATTTTCCTTTTCTTTCTTCTATGTATTGAATTTAGACAAAGACAGAACATATACAGTCTGGCAGCAGTACTCAAGTTAAACACTTTCCCTGCAATGCAGCCGTATTCTGTCCTACGTTGTATTCAGACGTGTTAATTATCAGCGAGCAAAGCACGACGACGACACTGTTATAAAAGTTTATAGAGTGTCTTGTCAGCTCTTTAGCAACATCACTTATACCTCAGCGTGCCATCCAAAATCAATACAATATTTTTCTCCCAATAAATAATGTAGACCTGAAAAAGGTCCAAATGCACGCATCGACAGTTGGCTGCAATTAGGGGGCGGCGGCGGCAGCAGTAACTGATGACAGTCCCTCCCTCCCTCCGGCTCACACGCGATCAGCAGAAAATGAAGACGCAGAGACCACTTTGTCACCGGCTGAGGGTGGACCTGGAAATGACTCCTAATGGAAAAAGGGCTCCCTGAGCCGCCACTGCAACTGCTGCTCCAAGCACTTTCTCCGGGCCGATGGGCCAGCCCCAACCGGTTTCCAGCTCCCTTTATCTAAGCCTTTAATATTCTCTGGGCAGCCAGCAGCGACCGCAAGCTGAGGTCAGGAGGCATCGCTGGCTGGCTGGGTGTGTGTGTGTGTGTCTAGTCTACACATACGCTGTGTGTGTGCGCTGTTTGTGTGCTGTGAAGGTAGACGACAGCAGAAAATACTATCAATACTAGGCTACTATATGAGGTAAATTGATAAAAAAAGAAGATACCCTGGGATGTCAACACAAGCTACTGAAATTAAAAAAGTAGGAAAGAATCGCAGATTGATTCAAAATTAAACAAGAATAAAAGCCTGGCATGCTGCAGTCCCTGTGAGGCTGAGTTCATTAAAACAACAGAAAACCAAAAAAGACATGTTAACCAGGCTGTTCTTATATACTTACATGTATGGGATCATAAGGGAAAATGTTGTCGGAGGGAAATTAAAATGTTTCAATTAGAAGAGTTGAGTAAGCGTACATCTACATCCTAATGCCATAATAAGGGTGAACGCTTGATAACACTAACCTTCAATACTGAGTAAAACATTCCTGATGTGTGAATGTTAAATACCGCCACAACCCTGTCCCTATGATATTTATTGAGGATCAAATATGAACATTTTAGCTTTCAACCTTTCCTACCTCAATACCACCAAATCATAAACCTGGAGGGTTAAAGTTGCTATTTAACTACAGTTTGATCAAATCTACGTCGTTGGTATCCTGAGTGTGGAACATTGAAAAAATGTCTTCCTGGTAGTGCCACTTAAAACGCTCAAAATGAATAGTATCATCTTTTATGGACCATTAATGTTTTATATTTAAATGTAATCCATTAGGTCATTCATTCTGGACGGTTGAACCAACGCACCAAAACATTAACCAATAAACTGCCATACATGCCCATGCCACAAGTGCACAATAACAAACAAGGTACTGCTGGATGAAACTGCTCCTGCCACTTGGGATGCTGTGTAAACTTTAGTTTTCAAGGTATTTTATCTAACTCCTGTGTCTCCCAAGCATATAACTCTCAGAGGACTTTTTTTGTAGCTCTTCAATTACTTCAGAGAAATTCAGAGAGAGATAAAAGTAAGTACCAAAGCTGTCACAGATTACGAGACGTGCTGGTAGCAGCGTTCACGCCACGTTCTGGGACTAACTTTCTAAAACGGGGGGGGGAGGGCACAGATGGTAGAATAGAGCCTCCCTGTGTGTCACTGTGCTCTGTCCTGCAGGTGTCTCCAAGTGATGGAGAGGGCTCTGGAAAACATTTATATCTCAAATCCACTTTATCGACCGTGGCCCTGTCAGAGCGGAGCTAGCAGCGGTGGTAGGGGGGATTGGACGAGAGCGAGTGGCTCTTAGCACACACGCTGACACTGAAGGAGCCTCCAGCACTCGCTCTTTTGCTGTGAGTCTGGAACCTCTTTATGGTGATTGTTTTATCAGCGTTCCTGTGTGTCCCCCGGGAGGCTGGGGCCCGAGGAGGATGACCCTCATTTTCTGAAAGCAAAGTGTTCAGTATTGATCAGTAGGAATGAGCAGCCCGTGACATGGGTTAATTTACTGGACCTGGGAAGGTTCATTGTTTCCTGTCATTCCTGAACTCATCGTGCTGACCTTTACCGTCTTGTCCTGCCACGCACTGTGTGTGCACACATGGACACACACACATGACTCCACTGTTCACTACCTTACCACAGAAAGAAAAAAAGTGAGACTTACTCACCCAGCGACAGATAAAGACAAAAAAGAACTACCACTTCAACCAAAAACGATCTGTGAAAATGTTCGATATTCAATCAAAAGAACTCACAAATGTTCCCTTGAAAATGAATTTGGATGAAGACTGATGACATCACTAAACCACGCACTTGTATTATTATTTCCTGTTCAGAAATGTATTCCACTGATGATTCAATGAATATGTTATCTCTCATTAAAATCCAGCACTAACTAAATAGGGCTCAAAACCTGAGCATCTTTAAGACAAGATATTTAATCAATACTTAACTGATAACCTGTGCACAGAGTATTGAGAATGACAGGGGTCAAAGGTGAATGTCTGTGGGTGAAAAGGCCAGTTTAGTTACATCGAAAGGTCAAACCCTTAATGTGATGCTCGATTTCAAAACTTATTAGGGGCATGGCCTAACAGCCCGACTACAAAGTGGGGTTGTATCACTTTCCAAAATGCAAAGTAAACATAGACAATGGAACAAAAGAGGGAAGATTTCAAGTCAAGTGTAGGAGGGATGAAAAATGTTTGACTTCTTTTTAGAAACCCAGTCTAGTTTATATGTTTTTCATTCTTACCAGCCATTTTAGAATCAATAGAAAAATATATTTTGTTCATAGCTGAAACGATTGTAATAAGCTTATACTGTACAACTTAGACTGCTAATTATAATATATTAATTGGGAGCGGATTTAATTATTTTAAACACAAATACAAAATATTAACTGAATTCCTGCTTTTCCTTCAATTTTTCTTACATGATCGTACACTAAAAATCTTTTAATTATTCATCTCAATAAATTACATTTTGAGAAAAGGTTTGGATCGTCAGATCAATGATGAAAATAATCATTCATAATTGTCCAAATATTGTGAAATAAGTTGCATTTAATTTGTCACATTTACTCCTTTTACAAAACATCTTTCACAATTTGAAGCGGCACAGTGGAGAAAATGAAGATAATGGTAACAATGAGTTGAGAATAATAACTAATATATGCAAAGGAGACAAATACAAACAGCTTCAGCACAAAGGTAAAACTCAAGAGGCGTCTTTGATTTAAGATTTCCAGGCTTGCAATTGCCATGTTTGGTTAACATGGTGGTTAGCTTTATTTATTTTGCCCATTTTATGCAGGATTCACCCAGCTCAGGAAGATGAAGATGGGGAGGTAATAAATCCGTGAGGTGTCATCTCTCTCCCCTCCCCTTTGCCAGGCATCTGCGAGAGCTACGCCACTTCTGATTAGTGCCGCCTTTCCCTCCCAGAAAGCCAGCAGACAGGAACAAACTGATTACTGCCCATCTTCAGGGGATTGGAGACACCTAACAGGAGGATTACATTAACATATTAACGGACGCCTCTCACCTGCAGCCCTCCTAATATCACTTCCATGCTCTTTTCTTTTTTTGAGGAGGGGGTGTGGCGCATGTGTATTCGCCCTCTCTCCCAGGGTGCGCTATCTGTCATTGCTGATAGGTGAAGAGGAGAAGGGCTCCTTTGAAGTTTTTCGACATAAAAGGCGCAAATAAACGCAAACACATCCTTTCAGCTACTCACATGAAATTAGGACCTGCTGAAAACGGGGGTTGGAAGCTGGCCTCCGCAGCCACACCTAATCACTCTGACGGCAGCAAAGACTTCAGTCTCTGCTCCACTGGGAACATCGGAAATTAAGAATGAGAAGGGAAAGAGTGCTTTAATCTGCCTCAGCTACTTTTCCAGTGTTTTAAACAATGTTCTGCTGGAACAAAACAACAAACAACCAGCAGAAAAGAGAACGTTTCGCCGCCCTCTGAAATAAATATGAGGAAACTTTGAGTTGGTTGACAGAAGTGTGGATCAGGTTGACTGGCTGTGATATCTTCAGTCTTTGATATATTTTTTCGGGAGAGAAAAATCCAAGCATGATCCTACGAATCAATTACAAGGGTGGACGGGATGGTCCGTCCTATGAACCACCTCAGTGTACCGAGTAAACGCACAGACAGTGATAGTTATCAGAACTGTAAGTGTGAGGGAGCTCTTTTCACAACTAGACAAAATGAGCTAACTGCCAAAGGAGATAAGGGGATTTAGAGATTCAAAAGAATAGACATTTAAAAATTAATGGTGGAAAGGATTTGCCTTCCTACAACTCGTGAGCAGAACACAACTTATAAAGAGTAAAGGAGACAAATTGCTTTTTAGAATAAAGTGATGGTGAAAGGGAAAAAACAAGCTGTGAATATTTAATGGGCACCACAGCCTTCTTCACAAACAAATCAATATGGGGATAGTAAACATAAGGAGACTCATACTGTGGCACGCAGAGTGGGAGAGGAAGGAGGACAGGTGTCAGCGGGCCCAGCCACAGAGTTTAGGTTCATCTTGACATTTCTGAAGGTTAAAAGATTGTAACTGTCCATCTGCGTCAATCACTCGGCTCAAAGGTCACAGCTAGTCTATTTTTCATTAATTATACCCTCAGATGTCTTCGGGATGCACAGACACCTAACAATCCCAACTCCCTAAACAACGGCCGCTGAAAGGTTGTAAGAGAGGAATACATACATAAATGTATAATTCAACATTTACACTGAAGGCACGGTCACATTTGATTTCAGGCAATGATTTGTATTTGCTCTCTGCAATTAAAAATGACAGTGGTCAAATTCAACTGTATCTATATTATAAGAGGATCATTTCAAATAAATACTTAAAATGCCTTAGTCATCACTCTGAACTCTGCCATTCTGTCCCTTTCTTTGTGATTAGAAAAAGGGGAAGCAGGTGTTTTCATCCTGATGGTCATATTGTTTTGTTAATTGTAGTTGTAATAAAACAAGCTGATGAGTCAGTTGTATACTTCTGAATGAATACACATTTGAAGAGAGCCAAAGATATCTGCAAACTTTGACATGACGCTGGATCTATAACAATATCAACTGCCATCTACCAGAAGCCATTAGCCCATACAGCAGAACTATAAAACAAACAATGGTTTCAAAAATTCAATTATCAGGGGGGTCTAATGAACCGAATGCCTCCCAAGTAATCAGATGTAGGCATCAATACACTTGAATCAGATGCTCTCAGCGTTGTTATTGTACAACATAAATCTCAGGAGAAATGTTTTGAAGGCAAACAGATGTTTTTTTAACTCTTTAATTGAAATGTATATAGTTTTAGGTGTTTACTGACATTTGTTTAATGCCTAGAAAGGTATTAGTCGCAGTAAAAGGAAGACAAATGGCATGTATGGCTTCAATTAAAACCTTTCATTTTCTTTTGAATTTTAAGATAGTGACACACAACATCTGAGTGCTGTAAATGAACTGGGTTCTGACTTGAACTGGTAAAACTCAACACTTGTTTTTGTGTCTGTTTTCTGTGTTTGTTGCTGTGGCTTAAACCCAGAAATAACTGTTCATTACTATTTAGATTCATTTACCCACCAGCAGCTGGGGTTCACCTGTTTCTGTGTTATTCCTTGCGCCCTCTCGAACAAAACGTTTGGCTTCGATAATAGTTAAAAATCTTGTGCAAACAGTAGTTACATTTCCTGGATATTTACTGTTTTCATACGGCTACTGTAATTATGTTTGACTTTCATTTAGCTTATTGTGTGTCGGCCCTGTGAACAGGACTTTACAGTTTGCTTGTCCATTACTCTGCCTGTCACCTTTGACCTGCTCTGGAGCGCTAAATGCTTTTCTTGTCTTACCATGCGAAACAAGGCTGAAATAACAACGCTTCTCTTCCGCTCAGGGGGCATGTAAGAAAATGGCACACAACCTGAAGTGAACAATAGTGTGTGCACTCAGAGCACCTCTCAGAGCATTCCCCGAGCAGGATGCTCCACTGCTGTGACCGAGCCCTAAAGTGAGCGCTGGACTCTTCTGAGGCATGAAATAATAATAACATCCCACTTCCGTCTCCCTGCTACAGAGGAGGGGAGGAGAGTATATGAGGGCCTTCTATTGTCACCGCTCACTAGAGAGATACCAGTATCCCCGGGACTTTAATGGGAAAGACAATAGAGGGCTGGCCTAAAAAGGCTTCCCATTAAAATTTAATCAGAGACTTTTGTCTCACTATATGTGACGATGAGTGTGTGTGTGTGTGTGTGTGTGTGTGTGTGTGTGTGTGTGTGTGTGTGTGTGTGTGTGTGTGTGTGTGTGTGTGTGTGTGTGTGTGTGTGTGTGTGTGTGTGTGTGTGTGTGTGTGAGACTAAACGACTACAGGGACAGGTAGCAGCACTCACAGCCCATCTTTATCCCCTCTCGTGTTGTTTATTTCAAGTTCATCCCTCTCCTGTACCTTGGGAGAGTTATTTCTTTTTCTCCCAGGTGTGTCACTATCCTCCTTTAACCACCCAACCACATGGCAACTGCTGGAGAAAATGTTAAGGCCAAATTGGATTAACACCACGGTCTATGGTCTGGGCACTTAACAAACACAGATGCACTTAAGGGAGCCCACAGAATGATTTGTGACTGAACAAAGAACTGGAGAGATGGAGCCTGGGCATGACCACAGGCCGGGTGTAATATGTCATCTACCGGAAGAGCTATCAGCTCAGCCTACTGGAAAAGGAGGATCTCCCAAGTGCTGAAGGTAAATTATATAGTGTCAAGTGCTTCTCTCCTACTTTTGTGGCCGAGACAAAAACATGTTTTTTTTGTCATCAAATCACAATGCTTTCGTCTTGTTAGAGAGAACTTTCGTTGTGCAGTTTGTATACACTTCAGAGAGACTGTTTCTCGGAGATAATGTCCCAGAATTACTATTAAAGGCAGACTGAGATAACAACTTTTTTCATCCGAGCATTAAAAGTAACATTATTTCTGAATGTTGAATTTTTCAGACCCTTTTGAAATTTATACTAAAAAAATGTTTTTATTTAACTTATTAGTTATTAAGCATCATCCATTTACTTCAGGAGAAACTAGGTCAACGAATCAATAGTGGAGGTTAACTTATTAGTATGATTAATGTGTTGACTTACAGTAGGAAGGCCTGACCCCAATAAACCTTGAATACATTCTAACATTATGCATTATTATATGATTGTGTCCCACAGTTCATTATCATGTTTATGTTTAAGAAGGATGATTAGAAGAAACTCTATATTAACACCCGAGGGGTTAAAGGCTGAAAAAGAAAGTGCTGTAAGACACTAGCTGCTAATGTGAGTTGGTGGTTCATTAACTGAGATTCTGAACTCAAAAATGAGGTTTAATTCACATGCATGTACAGTTGCAAGAAAAAGTATGTGAACCCTTTGGAACTAACTGGATTTCTGCATAAATTGGTCATAAAATGTGTTCTGATCTTCATCTACGTCACAACAATAGACAAACACAGTCTGCTTAAGCTAAAACCACACAAACAATATGTTTTTATGTTTTTATTGAACACACCATGTAAACATTCACAGTGCAGGGTGGAAAAAGTATGTGAACCCTTGGATTTAATAAGTGGTTGACCCTCCTTTGGCAGCAATAACCTCAACCAAACGTTTCCTATAGTTGCATATCAGACCTGCACAACGGTCAGGAGGACTTTTGGACCATTCCTCTTTACAAAACTGTTTCAGTTCAGCAATATTCTTGGGATGTCTGGTGTGAACCGCTCTCTTGAGGTCATGCCACAGCATCTCAATTGGGTTGAGGTCAGGACTCTGACTGGGCCACTCCAGAAGGCCTATTTTCTTCTGTTGAAGCCATTCTGTTGTTGATTTACTTCTGTGCTTTGGGTCGTTGTCCTGTTACATCACCCATCTTCTGTTGAGCTTCAATTGGTGGACAGATGGCCTTAAGTTCTCCAGCAAAATGTCTTGATAAACTTGAGAATTCATTTTTCCGTCGATGATGGCAATCTGTCCAGGCCCTGAGGCAGCAAAGCAGCCCCAAACCATGATGCTCCCTCCACCATTCTTCACAGTTGGGATGAGGTTTTGATGTTGGTGTGCTGAGCCTTTTTTTCTCCACACAACTCAACTTTGGTTTCAGCTGTCAACAGAATATGAACATCCAGGTGCTCTTTTGCAAACTTCAACGTGCAGCAATGTTTTTTCTGGACAGCAGTGGCTTCCTCCATTTTATGACCAACTTATGCAGAAATCCAGGTCATTCCAAAGGGTTCACAGACTTTTTCTTGCAACTGTATGTATTTTAGCTAATGTAGAATGTGCTGCTTTTCACTATCTTTTTGCAACCGTTTCTTGTTCTTTATTCTCTCCATACTTTGGGAAAAAACAATAAATGCAGATACTACAAGGCCATATCAGTTGCATCTGGTGACATTTCATGGCGATGCAAAGCCATTGATTACCTCTCTATGGTTTGTAATTGTTTCTTCAAGGAACTGTGATCCAATGCGCAAGTGAAGTTCCACATATGGATTTCTTTCCAATTAAGGTTGGAATTATTCACATGAGGGCTCAGCCTTGACGGCCCGCAAACAATGACATAACATTGGAAAAACATTTTTGAACCAATCGATGAGAAACAACCAAATGATGTTGGCTGAATGATAAACAGCTCCACTCCCTGAACCTACACCATCAGGCTCTTAAGAGGTCTGATGTCAAGTGGAGAGAGAGACACACACACACACACACACACACACACACACACACACACACACACACACACACACACACACACACACACACACACACACACACACACACACACACACACACACACACACACACACACACACACACACACACACACACACACACACACACACACACACACACACACACACACACACACACACACACACACACACACAATGTATACATCACTTCGGGGACATTACATTGACTACATTGCATTTCCTGGAGACTTATCCTAACCCTAACCATATCCAACACAAACCTAACCCTAACCCTTACCCTAACCAAGTCTTCACCCTAAAATTAATGATTCCCCTCATGGGGACCTCCATTTTGTCCCCATAAGGCAGGTGAGTCCCCACACGTGACACACACACACACACACACACACACACACTCAAACAGGCCTGATCTTGTAGTCTCAGAGGCGGCTCGTTCTGCAAGGATTCTGCACCACCTGCAGATGGAGAATAAGCAGGTAGGGAGTCGAGACCTTCGGGGAACACTGTTCCAAAGGAATGGCTTTATGGAAATGAGGGTTAAAGGGAGCATCGTCCGCCCTCTGATAGGGAGCCTATGAAGCGCTGACACATGCCCCCCGCCACCCTCCTACATGAAACCATGTTATATGAGAGGGGGTCACCGTTCACCCTAATCACGGCCGTGACATGACATGCTGTAGGTTGCCCCTCAGTGTTAAATATTTATGTCAGCACAGCCGTATTGCCTTGATGGCTGTCAAGACTTTGACACATGCTCTCTCTCTCTTCTCTATCTCTCTCTGTTTCCATTAAAATTCATCAAAAACAGGAAAACAGCATAAAAACACAAAAACACAAAGGCCTAAGCTAAAGGTAGCAGCTTTCATGTGTTTATAACAGCAACTGGACGATAGAATTGACACCTTACTGTATATGCAAAGGCTTGCACTTTATTCAGGCGCTTCTTTGTTTCACTTACAACTCTGTGTATATATATATCCAAAGTACATTTCAGAGTGTCCAAAAGTAAATAGATGCCATATTCATGCAGACTCCTTGTACGTTTGTCTTCTAATTATTACTGTCCCCATGTAAAAACTACCATAAAATTAACTATGTATGCAAAACCATCAGATGGCGTTGTGTTCACGCTTGATTACCTCACATTCTTTAGCTAGCAGAGATTCACTCACATGACCCGATGTGAAAGGTTTGGGGGTGACTGCGATCACTGGAGACCGCGCTCTCCTCCTCTAGCCTCTGCCGGTTCCCCCATGATAGGTGTCAAAGATATTCTAATGAATGTCAGAGTACATTTCAGGGGGCCATGCTCCGTACAAACCACTGGAGTGGCCCATCTTATGGGGCTGCCAAACCCCCTCCACTCTAAGCTCCCACCACTCTCTTCATGTTCAAGAGGGTTAAGAAGATTAATCAATGTCAATGTCTTTTCCCTTTTGAAGCCAATAAGGTGCACACTGTCTGGCCATGCCCAACAGAACATCGCTTTGTTCCGTCGCACAGCCGCCCCTTCGCCGCCCTCACTGACCCCCCAGCAGTCCCACTTGTCAAAGTCAAGGGGGCGTTTGGCGTTTGGTAGAGACTGGCCTTCCGGATAGCACTCAGCTCCGCCCTGCTTGACCTATTCTCTGATATTTGACCACTCGGATGCAAGACACTTGCTCTTTCGAGCTGAAATGTCACTGGGGCATCTTGTCAGCTCACAGACACCTCGGCCTGACAAGCGATTTTACTTTGGTGTGCTACAAGGCAGAAAATACAGGGCCGTGGCCTTGACGCACACAAACTGTCAGCTAGCCAGCAGGGCTACTTGATACGGACTTACTGGCCAAGTGTAAAAAGAAAAAAACGTGTGACAGCGACATTATATCGATATCTGGAAATGATGGTGGCCATGCATTAGAAATGGTAGTCGTGTGTTCTCTGGGTGTAACAGCCCAAGTTAAGAGTGTAAACTGTTCAAGCCTAAATGATTATGAGTCAAATTAATTTGACGACAACAAACAAACAAGACATTTGACACATAGGTCAACTGATAACCTTTGACTTCCTCTGCACTTCTGCCTCCATTTATTTCTCCTCTCCTACCCATCCTCTCTTTTCTTGTCACTTAAACCCCCCCTCACCTTTCAGGTTTTTACTAAATCAGCATGTTCTTCAGTTAAATGAGGGAGAGCGCACTCCTCTCCCCTTCCTTTGACCGCCAGTGGCATTGCAGCATGAAAGAGAAGGATGGGGATTGGAAGTAGCAGTCACATCATTTCTGGTTTGCGCAACCTGCTCAAAGTTTGCAACTAAATGCTTGTCTTCAGTCGAGCTGACAGGGGAGAAGTGGGCGCTCAGTGAACCATGGCCGGGCTGCCATGAAATGACAGGAATCATTGGCATACATTTCAAACAGCCTCGCGCTATCCTATTAAAGTGCCACATCCCCACTTTAAAACCGACAAGAAGGAATCCGCTTTGATAGATAGAGACTAAAATGGCTTATTGATTTTCTCACCCTTTTTTCGTTGTTAGGAACTTTTCAAAATTAGACCCCAAACTTATCTCTTTTTTTTTTTAATTGCAATAGATTGAGAAAATAAGAGAAGTGGTCTCTTGTGACATCACAGCTTCTGTGTAATTGAATTTATTGAATTGCTTAAATTGTTATGTAATTAAGGAAATACCACAGCTCAGTATTACAACTACGGATTATTATGTATTTACAGCAAAATATATCAAATTAAAAGTTGGGCAGTATTATGAATTAACATAGTATAATTGATTATTAATAATAGTGGTTTGGTAAATTAACATTTAAAAAAACAAAACAATCAAACACAGGAGTCGTTAATCATGTTTTTTTTTGTCATGCCATAATATGTTATATCACAAAAGAAAAACGAGTTTTCAAGTATGCCATGAGTTGCAACAAAAATGAATTAAAAGAGAAACCAAGCAGCAAGGCCATCTGTCGAAGTTAGAATAACCCTTTGCAATATGTGGTTTTATCTCAAAATGAGCTTCATCATACATGTCAATGACTCACTTGACATTATTAACTTCTGTGAATACTGTTTGATGGTGACTCAAATATTCCATGCAGAGTCTTAATAGATTTTCTGAATGGTAAGCTGAATTTACTTTTTCAGGATGTTGAAGTATATATATATGTCTATTAATATCTGGGTTATTAAAGATGAATAGAATAAGGAGATGGCAATGAAAAAGTATTTCATCAGGTACTGTTCACTACTTGACTGCTTATTGCCTTTTAACTTGAACTGCTCGACTCCACTTCTTATAGTACATTTAACCCGATAGAGGAAGTAAGGAGACGTAATGGTCCTTTAAGCAGTTTACAAAGCTGTTAGTAGAGGAGTAGAGAGTCATGAAGTGAAATCAGACATTTGGACAATGGTAGAAATGTTTGAGGAATTAGATTTTAAAAGTGTATCTGATCGCATTAAGCTGATGCTCAGGTTTTAGGTGATACTCGTGAGGTTAGGACTGTAAGGTTAACCCGCCGGTTTATATGAAACACTCAGTAAGTGCTAAAGACCAATTAGAGGATTTCTCCACTGAAGCTTATCCCACTATTTTGTTTCACATTTTATTTGAAGGATCACTCTAACGTCTAACCTTTCAAATGCAGCTCAGTGAGATGTGTTACTTTTTAAATATTGTACTGCAGGATAATCAAATTAACATAATTATTTCAGAGCTGCCTGAGGCAAGTGGTCCATTCAGTGTCAAAGGGCTTGTGTCTGGCTGCTGGGGTGGATTCGATCTGTTGTATCCCAAACATCCTTATACTAAAGTCAACTCGTAAAAAATACATTACATTTTGACTAAATTGAAAATGTAGGAACGCTTTGGCACAGAGCATGTGGATTTAAACGTGGGGGCAGAGCTCCGAGTGTCTTTTATACGCTTCTGCACCGCTTGATACAAACACAAATCGAGAGGATTAGCCTAATCGGAGACTGTGGCCGGAAAAAGGTCCTAACAACCTTGTCAAATGCTTTGTGCCTTTCAGAATAGAGACCGTGTTCTGGCCCATCAGTTTCATAAGGCCTACATTATGGATCGTTGAGTATGTTGAGACACCCATAGCAGGGGATCCGCAGCCATGCTTGATTCCCACACTGCTCAGCACACGTATTACAGCCACGGACATAACATCGTGTAAAACACAATGATCCCGGGGCCGCGGCCATCGTCCTCTCATCTATCATTCAATCTTCTCTAATTAGGTTTTTTTTGTCATACTGAGAGAGGGGCACTGAGTAGCACTTCTGGAGGTGTGAATGGTACAAAAGAGAGGGTCTCATTTCCATCTGACAGTGTGATGGAGATTGAATGTGAGCTTTAGGAAGATAAATGGGCATCCCCGCAACCCTCCGACACTATCTGCAGCGCCGCTCTACAACCCTCCCCGGGGAATCGCTTAGCGCTGGAGATTTGGGGCCTCTCGCTAAGTTCTGCTTAGGTTTGTCAATAACTTGTCAGGTCCCCCCCTCATTGCCCTTAAATGAGTGAATACATTGAAGGAAAGGCGGAAATCAAACCAGCAAAAACGGGGATAGGGCTTAATATAGCGCATATTACTAATATTTAATTAGATTTGTGGAATCGCAGAACAAAGTGTTTGGCAGGTACGTTGCATAATAAAACACAACATTAATCACTCACTACATTAAATAGCAGTTTGAGTCACAGTTTTAAGTTTGTATTGTCAGTATTTATCCGACTACATTAAGAGGAAATGTAAATACTTTCAAAGGGTACAATTCTCTTGTAAAAATAAACAACTATGAGATGTTGTCATTGGCGATGTCTAAACAGATCTTTCTATTTAAATGTAATTATTATACAAAATCTTCCAAAAAGGATTCGAAACAACTAAACAAAACCATCTTGACATTTGTGCTTAATTGATCTCACTTAGTTCAAAGATGAACTGCACTAGGCACAAATCTTTTTTTCTAAATGTTTTTTAATTGAAATGTTTCCAAACAAGTAAACAACTACTTTCCTTTTCATAAGTCAACAGCTAATTATTATACTTTATTATCACTGCAATTTCTGATACCTTTGCAAAATCAAGTTAATTCTTTAACTTAAGAAAAAGGTATTATTTAACTTTTTCCTAAATAATCTTACTGTAATTTGTGACAAGAGTGTGGGCGGACACCAGAGAAGATTGGTGAATGTAATTGAGTGTGTGTGTGTGTGTGTGTGTGTGTGTGTGTGTGTGTGTGTGTGTGTGTGTGTGTGTGTGTGTGTGTGTGTGTGTGTGTGTGTGTGTGTGTGTGTGTGTGTGTGTGTGTGTGTGTGTGTGTGTGTGTGTGTGTGTGTGTAGGGAGGGGTGTGCCTCTCTCCCTAACAGCCCCAGCGGCCCTGCTTTAGGCCGGTGACAGGGCTCTGTCTCTCAGCCACACTTCACTGGGTCCCGCTGACACTCAACTGTCAAGCAGGCGAGCCCTCAACCACCGCCCTAACATGCTCTACAGCTTCACCCAATTAACTTGCTTTCACTTGACATCGCGGCAAAGAGCTTCATAATAGGTGGTCAAGGTGCAGTGTTTCTGCTTTCGCCCTTCTCTGACGACTAGCAGTGCGCATACACACACACACACTCAAGCGTTACCCCCACCATCCACCCCCCTCTACTACCTCTCAATGCTGTTGTGCCTCTGTAGGTCCAGCAGGCCTCTCTTGGCTGCCTCTGCCTGTTCACTGCACTGTGACAGCGGGAGAGCATTGATCCAGGAGAGGGGGGGTGCAGTGGGGTACAAACGGTCTTGCACGAAAACCTACGAACACTAATCCTACTGGACACAACTCAGTCTGCTCGCTATAGGATATACAACTACATATGCAGATATGCACAGCTGTTGGCCTGCATGAATGCTTGCAAACATGTGTTTACACGCGTCCATGCATGCTTTGCAGGATGGAGCATTTGTGTCATTGTGTATTCTAAAATGTGACATTGCAAGATAGATAGATAGATAGATAGATAGATAGATAGATAGATAGATAGATAGATAGATAGATAGATAGATAGATAGACAGATACAGTAGATAGATAGATAGATAGATAGATAGATAGATAGATAGATAGATAGATAGATGGACAGACAGACAGACAGACAGACAGACAGATACGATAGATACAGTAGATACAGTAGATAGATAGATAGATAGATGGATAGATGGATAGATGGATAGATAGATAGATAGATAGATAGATAGATAGATAGATAGATAGATAGATAGATAGATAGATACTTTATTCATCCAAAGTTGGGAAATTGTTTTGTCACAGCAGTATTTTGACAGTCAATGTACAAGAATGACAAAATGTCTTAAAAATGTAATAAAATTAAAATTGCAAATTAAAAACAAGTGTGTGTGTGTGTGTGTGTGTGTGTGTGTGTGTGTGTGTGTGTGTGTGTGTGTGTGTGTGTGTGTGTGTGTGTGTGTGTGTGTGTGTGTCTAGCATTGTATGGCTATCTCTCTTCTTTTATTGGACATTCACTAAGTTGGACACCAAGCCAGAATGCGCGAAAGTAAGGAAAGCGATTTGACCCCCGACTGCGTGTTTGGGGAAGAGGGCCTTGAAGCATGTCAGCTCCGCTCAGGCTCCACTTCCCCTCTGTGTCCTTCCTATTTTTTCCCTAGTGCCAGGCCCAAACTTTGAAAACATCCACCTTAATAGGACCTAGTCAGAGAGAGCTACTCTTCCGTCTATCAAACTGTGATCCGAGGTGTCAGCCCGGGCCGGCTTTGACAGAATGTCTCCAAACGAACAGTGCGATAGTGTTTCCCTCCCCAGCACTCGGCTGCTCTAGTGTAGCCCCTTGGCTGCCTGGCCTCTCCATCTCACTACACCACCTCTCCCCTAGTCCGCCTGCTTGATTTCACCTCATAGAACACCTTGCAACAGTGGGTTGACTGACAGCCACGAGACGGCCTAATTGTCTTCTTTTCCAATTTAGAGAACACCACAACGCTTCAATCTTATTTCCCTTTTTAAGGAGATTAACTCGTTCCTGAAGACGGAGGGAATATTGTTGTAATATGCTGCTAATCACTCTCTAATGAAAAAGCCTTATCAAACATGTGCTGCTGTTTTCAGTGATCAAAGCTTAAAGAGAACCCTGATTGAGCAGCCATTGTATGTTTCGAAATCAATTATGGAGTTGCTATAGAATCTAGTTGCCAAGTTTCATGCGCCTGCAGTGATTTGACCCAAAACAAATGCCTCAAGCCCCAAACTCCAATGTGTACAGAAAATAAATATTTGGCTTATATTCCCAAAACATAACAATCCCACTCGATCTATTCTTCACTCTGCCCAAAATAATACAATGCATTGCTGTCAGGCCCTATGGCATCCCAAATTTGAACAGCATCGATTGAGGATATTGACCATTCACCAGATGCAACTCCCCGTGTTTTAACAGTGTGCTGAAATTATATCTGCCCTTCCTATTAAACAATTGGCTCCCCAGTGGTCCCTATTAACTCATGATAAGTATAAACAAATATGAGAGGTTCAAATTAACATTAGTAACTATTAGACATGAATACATTTGTATCGCTTGCAATAACCAAAAGGATATTATTAAAATGTTAATGAAGATAACTATTCCATCCATTATCAACACCTTGTTTTTTACGGATTTTGTAATACTTAATGCTCCTGAATCTTTACATTTTCGATGCTGCACCTCTAGGCATCCTGCTCACTGTAGACAACCACTAAAACATGTGAGAAAAACAGTGAGAGCTGACTTTTACTGAGGCCTGTGTGTTGTTTGCTTTGGTGATCTGATTGTGCTTTTGAGTTCTAACTATTGATACAAAGTCCAGGCGGCAATAGAGTCTGCTTAAACCACCAGATTCTCTCTGATGACTTCCCCTGCTGAGGCTTTGTCCAATAAATTAAAAATAACACAGCCAGCTATGTGTAAATCAAAGCTTCTTTTGCACCCCACACCATTTTAGGTAAGGGAAAATAAAGAAAGAAACTGGAGAATAGATATGTGGTTTCATCCAGAGTTTGTTGGCACACCTGAGCTGCAGTGAAGTGCAGTTCCAAGTCTCCTATCCCAAACCAAATGCATCCCTTTGGCTGAAAGTGAAGTTTGTCATTCAAATTGTATGAATAAACTGTACCCTCTACTACTTGATGTTGTTTTTCTGTGTGTGTGTGTGTGTGTGTGTGTGTGTGTGTGTGTGTGTGTGTGTGTGTGTGTGTGTGTGTGTGTGTGTGTGTGTGTGTGTGTGTGTGTGTGTGTGTGTTTCTACATGTCTCCCACTCGGCTGTGCTTGTGTTAAGATGGCAACACTTGCCCCTCCAACCATCACTGAGTCAACAAACGAGTCCACACTGGGTTCTATTGGAGAAACTGCCAGTGGTTTCCCAAGTTCCTGCCAGAGCTCGTCCAGACACACACTTGCCTAGACACACACACTTGCCCAGACACACAAACACATACACACACACACACACACACACACACACACACACACACACACACACACACACACACACACACACACACACACACACACACACACACACACACACACACACACACACACACACACACACACACACACACACACACACACACACACACACACACACACACACACACACACACACACACACACACACACACACACACACACACACACACACACACACACACACACACACACTAAAGAACTGCTGGTCTCAAGGACACTCATGCGGTTTCACATCAAGTCGACAACCACCCAAACAGACCATTTTGGTCTTCCAGTTCACTTTGACATCAATATCCACAAAAAGAGCACTGGCACAACATTATCAACACTTAATCATTTCCTCTGAACTAAATGACTTATTTATGGTGCCGTGGAACCGGAGTCATTTTGGCGGGATGTCACAGTGTCTTTAGCAAAACACACAGACACAAACACAGACATTAATGTATTTAATGGCACATATTGGAGCTGCATAATGCAAGATGCTGACAGGCTTTGCATGTGAGTTTTGAGTGCCTTTGCCCTGTAGTTTTTCTCACATTCGAACACACAATGTGAGTAAACCTTGCCCATATGTTTATTAATAATAAAACTGGAACTTAGCGTAAATATTTCTGCATCGACCCTTCCAGTATTACGACCCGTTTTACGTTTTATGCTTCATATTCATGCCATGGCTGCTTCCTTTAGTGAATTTTCAATTCATATCAGGATAAGTGGTCTGTTCTCAGGAGTACCATTAGAATAAGATACGTATTTAGCTTCAAGGAAAAAGCCTTTGAAATGAAGCCCTCGCCGTTATAGTAGCAGGAGCAACATATCAGAGAGGGGAAGACTCATTATTTGTTGGAGCGGGATGTGGCTGAGACACTTTTAGGAAAGACGTTAAACAGCGACTATAAGTCTGCTATCTCAGAGTTTCCCAACAATCACATTGTTCAGGTCATCTATGCGTTAAACGTCCTTTTAGTCTGGCTGCATTCATTGTTTCCTCTCACTTCAAGACAAATATGAGCATCTATACAGCTAAATTCAACTTGTCTGTGACCCTGTTTTCAAGGAAGAAATAGCAGTCTGGAAAAGTATTAAGCAAGAGAGGGAGAAAGAAACAGAGGCTGACGGGTGTGAATGGGAAAAGAGGAGGAGGGGGCAGTATTTTAATGCCGGTTGTCACCACGTAATGTCCTCACTACGACAAAATGCTGAAGCAGAGAAACCGGAGAAGACTTTTAGAAAATCCCCCGGCTGCCTCCAACATATCTCAGGGATATTCCAAGAGCAAAACGTATAAATCTGGGTCTTTCCACATCCAAGTCCCTCTCCTGAACACACACACGTACAGACACACACACTGAGACAAAGTCCCTCATGGTCTATGACTGCAGATTGAATACACACTGCACACTACGTCTGAACCAGCCTTAGCTAGTTTATAGAAAGAATATAATAACATGCTTTCAGTACGGCATGGTGTTCGTCCCCTTTAAATTGTCCCGTTATCAAATTAAATTAGGAGTCTCATGTCATCTGTAGACTCAGCACCTCTCAGATATTCAGGAGGGGTAAATCTGGACTATTCCTGGTTTGTGTTGAACACAGATGAGGGGGCCAGAGAATCCCATGGCCGTTGTTTAGTGAGTTGTCTCCGCCGTTTTCCAGTTGCATTCCATAAGTCATGCCATGATTTGCTTTTCATTTACTTTCTCTTCCCACAGCTTACATTTTCTCTCCATCTCTCGTCTTGTTATGTGCATGTGGGGTGTGCACGGACTGTTTGTGAATGAATGCGGGCGGGTCTTCCTGGATTTATTTATTTGTTTCGGTCAACCACAAGCCGGCGAGCTGAGGGAGAACCGTCCTTTTGCGTAAACAGTCACAACGAGGGAGGGGAACTGGGAGAAGAGAGAGGAAAAGGGGGGTTAAAAAGAATTAGAGGAACAAAAGGAATACGGAGGTGTAGCATGTTTGAGAAAGACACTCTGCTGCGAGGCCTCGGGGCACAGCGACGGCATACGTGGCTTATTCCCCACCTGGAGCTTGTCGACAGGAATTTAATGTCGGCTCTAACGTCAGAACCGCACAGCAGGAAAAAGGAGGAGGGGGGAGTAGTGGGATAGGAAATACTCTCCCCACCTTCTTCATGTCAAACACAAGTCTGTGTGTGACTGTGCTGTTGCTGCCACCTGAGGGACACATTAACATCCTCCCCGCTCCCCGACATTCCCCTCCTCGAGTCACACTCATGCACATACAGAGACACGATTACACAAATATAAACAGACTCTCTTTCACAAACTCACTGACTGTCTTTGTTGCCTGCCCCCGGGGTCAATTAGGTCGCAGGACCAGGCCTGTCCCCATATGGAGGTTTTTGGTCCCACGCCCAGTTTGATTTCCCCTTCGCCTCCCTGATTAAATCAAGCTGGACATTTCTGAGGAGGTGGAAAAGAGTAACAAGGGAGGGAGAAAGGAACTACTGCCAAATGTTAGGAAAGCAGCGACGCAGACAAGTCACACAAACGTCCTTCTTTCTCCGTCCATCTTTCCCTCCTTTTGCCTTTATCTTTTCTTTCTAAAGGTTCCATGTTTGGAATTATATCAATGTACGTACTAAATGAAGCAGAGAAGCAAGAATGTCATCTGTATAGGAAGGGAATGGCAAAGTCTTTAAAAAGGACATAAATCTAAATTAGCCCGAAGCACGTGGTGAGAGGACTCAGTAGTTGCTAACACATTCATGGTCGCCAAGCTGGGCAACGCAGCGGGGGTGAGGAATGCGGGACAACATCCACCAGCTGGATACAGACGGCAGGACGTTCAGAAAACTCTTCTCAAGCAACTTCGCCAATATACTGACTTTAGTTGCTTATGTGTATTTACTAATACAAACATGTTTTTAAAAGTCATAAAAGCTATACAAGTCTGTAATGCAACCTCAGGGGCACTGATGTCAATAATCTAGGTTTGTTTCTCTGTACAGTAAAGCAATTCATAATTCATTTTTTTTTGGCGAAAAAATAACAACAACATGGGCTAGACCGATATAGTGCGTCTCAGGATGATGACATCATGACACAGTGAGTAGGCGGTAAAGAGCAGAACAATAATCATTCATCCCCATCACTTTCTGGCTGTGTTACATAAACACTCATTGATCTTACTGCCCACTTTCTGACAGCCACACTGGAATAAACAACTAGGTAATGCTGTCAATGCACACATACCTGGATACAGTGAAATATTGCTTGGTAATGTCCTCACGCACACACAGATATAGGACACAAAGAAGTGATACACTTTTAGGGATATTTGTAAGTATATGCATGAGTTTGTATGTGCATAGATATATAGGTCTGTGTGTGGACTTGCATAGATAAGATGAGACTTTAAACAGCCTCTGTTGTCTGGCTTTTTTTACTCAGGAGGCCTTAAACCAATTTACACACCGACTCCTTCCACCTCCACACATACAGTCCCATGATGTTTAAATTAAAGACGGAGGGAGGCGGGGGGAGTGGAGTGGGGAGCAGTGTAAAGGAGAGAAAGAAAAAAAAGTTTCCTGAACATAGTAGAAAATTATTTTCTCTGGACAGTTTTAAGAGTCGACATCCTGTGCTGGAGTTCTCTAATCATCACCAGCGCAATTTACAATCAGAACACACAGCGAGCCAGTTCAGACCAGCTCATCTGTTGACTTTGGCCCCAGCTGAGCTCCACGTCCTGCTCTGTAAGTGTGTGTGTGCGTGTGTGCGTGTGTGTGTGTGTGTGTGTGTGTGTGTGTGTGTGTGTGTGCATGTGTGTGTGTGTGTGTGTGTGTGTGTGTGTGTGTGTGTGTGTGTGTGTGTGTGTGTGTGTGTGTGTGTGTGTGTGTGTGTGTGTGTGTACTGTTGCCATTTGAGACTTGGGTGACTCGGCACTGGGCCCTGACAGGGGTGGGGTGAACGTCTGTGGGACTGCGGCGACCGCACACATGCACATGATCCCCTTGCTCTCATACGTACACACTTGCAGGCTGTTCTTTTTTGTACAAAGGCACACACCATAAAATGTCCACTGAACAAACATGCAAATGCACTTGAGCACACATGCGTGCAGAAAGTAAGATTTGGGCATAATTGAGCACTTGATAAACAAAGATATGCACGCCACTCAGAGAATATTGCAACACACACATAGCCTCAAAAAACTATTTGAGCAGATGTGTAACCACAAAAATTCACAGACACAGACTCACACGTATACATATAGTTGAACACATACATGCTGAACAACACCCAATATCAGTCAGTGCGGCCTTGGTTCACAATGCACAGCCCTTGTGTAGTTCTATATATGTGTGTGTGTGTGTGTGTGTGTGTGTGTGTGTGTGTGTGTGTGTGTGTGTGTGTGTGTGTGTGTGTGTGTGTGTGTGTGTGTGTGTGTGTGTGTGTGTGTGTGTGTGTGTGTGTGTGTGTGTGTGTGTGTGTGTGTGTGTATGCGTGTGTGTGTGTGTCACACTCAGGATGCTCTCCCACCCACAGTTCCCTTGGCTGGCCTCCACCCAGCTAAGCCCGGTGCGGTGCTGCTGCCTCGCCGCAGGGCTGAACACAGCTCACTGTGTGTCGCCCCCCCCCCCCCCCCCCCCTCTATCCCCAGACTGTCCCGACCAATGTGCTTCTGATTAGGTGGCTTAATTACAGCTGTAAAAACAATGTTGATATAAGCCTCAAAATTGCAGTGTGTCAGATACTATTAGCCAACCTTGGACCCCAGCCATTGTTATCCAACTCCTCCAGCAACCCTCCCTCCCTCCCTCTGGCTCCTCCCATGCTTTTCCTCACCCTTATGACTTTTTCCCTCTCCCATCCACATGTTCTTCACTCTTTCATGTCACAAGCTGCAACAGAGGCCAAATGGCCCGCAAATAAACAGCAGTGGCAGGCCGATTGACCTTGACACAGCCAGGAAAGTCAGAGAAATACCGACATGTTGGAAACACATGACAATAAAACAACGTAAAAAGGAAAACATCGTTAACTGCAGCAGGTCAGGTGTGAATTACACTTCATTTGTTTGATTGGCTTTTTGGCCTGGGATGCTTGACCTTTTTTAGTGGTCTGTGGTTGTTCAAAATAAGCGCTCTGGCTGTGCGGCAGAGTAAGATGATATTATATTAGCAAACATTGCAAGGCGGTGACAGCTTCCAGAGAAGGAAGGTCCGACAGTCTGGGACAGGATACAAGGCTGTGTGTTGGGCTCTTTGTGTTTCAGTGACAGTGACTAAAGAGCGGGAGTGTGGAGCATGCCAGCAGTCTGGTCCAGGGAAAACTCTGCAACACCGTTGAGTGGAGGCAAGGAAGAAAAGCAAAGTCAAAACCACAAGTATGCAAATTCTGGGTGGTCCCATCTTTGGACTGGTGTAAAGAAAGTCCCCTTTTTACGTCTGTCTCCGTCCTTGAGACAACTTCAACATCCACTCTCCTGAGAACCAGGTGTTGTGGATGAACGGCAGACATTCATCAGGCTCACTTACAGCTAATCAGCTGAGTAAAGACAACAGGCACCGGAGAGACCAAAGGCAGTGGGCAGAACTTGACAAAAAGGCGGTGGAGTGAACTCAGGGACATGCCAAGGGCGTGTTTCCAACCCTGCAGGCCTCCATGGTGGCCTGTCTTAGCCCTGTGGCCTTCTCAGCAGCTGGCGTTTCAAGGTTTCCCAAATGTGTATGCAAAGGCCCCAAATTGACATTGGTATGAAGAGTGAGACATTGAAATAAAAGTGAGGAAGCAAACCAGGACGGCCCATATTGATTCTTGTGGACTGAGCAGGGTGTGTCTCTGCACTTCCCAGCCTTGAAAGGCCGTCTTGTCACTAAAGGTGGAGGCAATACAGTATGCCATCGTTTGAATAATTGATGACTGATTCCTAAGTAATCAGTGTCCTCACAAGACAATGCATTCCCTCGCTCCCTGGTGGAGAGAAAGAGCTTGGCCTGTTTTTGTCCCGATGCCTTTAGAAGCAAAAGGTAAAAGCTTTAATGCACTGAAGCCACTGGAAGTGCTCCCTCTGAAGGACTCCCCCTGGAATCAGCTGGGATGGTGTGTCTCTCCTTATGAGGGGGGCTATCAAAGTGGCCTTCCAGTAAAGGGAGTGAGAGGGAAATGGAGAGAGATGGAGCAAGGGAGGATGATAGAGTCATTGAGTGAGCGAATGTGTCGGAACAGGAAGGCATGTGAATGCATTTAGATGTGTGAGTGCACGCTCACGTGTATGTGCTGTCAAATGTATACTAAGTGTAAAGTTTGTTTAGGAGGTGCGCATTAAAGTATGTGTGCTCATGAACAAGAATGTGTTCATAAGTACCCAAGTGTGAGTGTGTGTCCTGGAATGTACAGCCCCTTCCTCTACAGGAAAGGAGTACAGCTAATAGCATCGCCACCCTTTCCTCAGAACGGTGGCCAGAGCAAACTTTAACTGTGAGCCAATCTGACCCTGATCCCTTCTCACAGTAATAGCCCACAAAATGTCGGACTTCCTGAGATGTATCCCAATTTGCCGTCTTTAAAGCACCTGGCAGGAGACATGAAAGTATCCCTATCAATCTTTTTGTGAACAATTTTCCTGTTATCTACAAGATATATGAACACGGCAAAAGAAAACAGAAGTAGCAGACAGTTGTTGGACAGACGGGCCATAACTCTACCCCTGCTTATCTCGGCAATAGCAGGTAATTAGCCAGTCGGTGTGTTGTTTCTTCACGAGAGCTGGGCCCTGAGGTCAAGGCTGCTGTGACTGAGACAGTACGCATTTAACACATTCAAAAAAAATGTATATCCACACACACACATCCGGTTATCTCCTCAAAGCGTTATACCAAGGGTCCCAAAACCGCTAGAAATAAAAAAAAAACATACATGATGTGACTTCTAGGAATCCCACAGTGATTACATGAATAGTGTATTTGTTTTGTTTAAGTGCACCAACAAATATTAATTGGTTCACGCTTTTAGAAATATACTCAATAGTTCTCCAAGATGTGGAGAGTATTAGACTTAGAGACTTAGACATACTTTATTGTCATTTCAACAAGACACAGTGTGTACCATTAAAACGAAATGTTGCTGTACTGGCTTACAGGAACAGGACAATATAAAGCTTGCTAAAATTGTACATACATTTTTTTATATATATATATTTTGTAAAGATAAAGTGTGTGTTTGAAATATAAAGACTTACTATAAATAAAATAGACATACTACTATATATAGAAAATATGTGTGCTTTACACAGCGTAATGTAATCTCTGTGTTACTGGTCTACTTAATATTCAGCAGTCTGATGGCATTAAATGCTGTAATCAAATGTTTGTCGAGATTCTATTATATTGTTTATGATTACAAAGACTGGAGCTTATTTAGGCATATGTAATGGAAATTCAAAATGTTAGAATCTTGGGGAAAATGAGATTTACATCAAAATCTAATCTTCATATTCCTACGTAAATTATAGTTGTTCTAGCTGAAACAATCAGACTATTAATTGAATAGATAGTGCTGTACTGTTTGTTGGACAAAGGCAGACATCTGGGCTTTGGAAAACAATTTGTAGAGTTTTTATAAAAAAACAATTAATCAATGAGTAACTGTAGGATAAAACCGTAATAAAAAATAATGATTCACTGCTGTGAAAATGACTCAGCTCTTTAAGGGAGAGAGGACCAGGAGGGAACCAGGCCCAGGCAGCGTAGGAACCACCCGTCTGACCATCTTGACCCAATCGTTACACAGATGTTCAACAGATCACTGCAGCTACCCCCATTACTATACTCAATAAAACAGTATCTGCAAACCTTCAGATTTCTGTGATCCAAAATCTACAAGATCCTTAAGTAGACACCTGAGACACCGTCTAAAAAAAGGGCCAAGAAGAGGTAATACCTGAAAACATACTGGATGCTGATCCAATTCAACTATCAAGTCTGTTGAACATACATCAATCACTGTGTGGCATGAATAAGCCACAGGACAGGAACAGACTACAATGGAAAGTCAGGAGTGCAGAAAGAATCATTGGTGTCAACCTGCCCTCGTCTCAGGACTCAAACACCTCCAGAGTCAGGAAACAGGCAGGAAACACCGCTGCAGACCCTTCACACCCTGGACACCACCCTGGACACCACCCTGGACACCACCCTGGACACCACCTTGTCCAACTGCTCGCTTCTTGTAGGCGCAACAGAACAGTGTACGCAGACATAACAATAAAACACTTTTTTTAAGCACACACCAGTCGCGTCAGGAGAAACCCCTGTAAAACAACACGTAACACTAAGCATCCTCTTTACTAGCACATAAACATTTTATTTTACACACAGTTTTCTTTTAACATGTCAAATATCAATCAAAGCACAACTGGTCTTTACTACAGTAATATCTGCTGCTTCATTCGGCTCGGCGTGACATTTCACTAAAACTATTTTTTGATGCACACACCAGTCATGTAGGGAACAACCCGTAACACTAAGCATCCATTATTTATTTTTTATTTACAGACAGGTTTCTTTAAAATATGTAATTATTTTATTAAGTATAAATCAAAGCATATCTCGTATATACTTTATATACAGCATTATCCGCTTGTAAAAGTAGCTTTATCATCCCATATTTATGACAGGCACCCCTTGTACTCAGCTCCATTGACCTATTGTTCTTTCTATAAATGGTGTTGCTTTTTGCTGTTGTGTTTTGTATACATTTATAGGCGTACATAGAAGTTAAATATTTATGTTTTTACCTAGTTTTGCTTTCCATGTTTTTAGCCTCATGTATTTTTCCTTGAATGTACATTGAGAACAAAAAACGGTTTACATTCTGATCTAATGTACGGGATTTGTTTTAACATTGCAGGAAACATTTGTTTTATTGTATTCAAATGATTTGGAGATAAAATTGTTTTTATACTAAATGAAAAACATGAATTCTGAGTCCCAGAGAAGCTCATGGCCGTGGTGAGGTAAATGTAATTTACAGTAAGAAAGTGCACACACATTTCATCTGCTGAAATGTTTGTAGGAAAGCAATGAGATCATTTCAATATCAAAGGCACATGTTCGCTTAATTTGCATTAAACAGGGGAGGGTGGAAGCACATTTGGAGCTAAGAGGAGGTCCTTATCCCAATCAATCAAAGACATGTTACTTTTGCAAAATCACATAATTAAAAAATGCACAAATATCATAACTTCTCAAAGAGATCTAATTATCATTTCTTTTTATCCCAAAGCACATGCCTCTCCTATTTTCATTATGACAGTAAAGTGAAACATTATTTAATATTTAGTGATGAAACAGGCAAGAAACTCTCTCCTCTAACTTCAGAAATAATATTCCAGAGACGGTGAGACTCTGAGAAATGTGCTGAAAGTGTCAATGTGGCTGCTTGAATATGGCAAAATTGCTTATTTTCACATTCAGCCATATCAAGCAGTTTTTTTTCTCCTAGCTGTTTGTGGAAGAGCTTGCATATTCATGACCCGCGTGTTTTGAGAACCTGTCACCGAGCCTGTTATATAGCTCTCGCTGTCTTCCTGTTCAGGATGGCTTCGGAGGCAAAAAAAACACTCCATCAGACTAACAGTGTCCAGCTGACACAGTCGGGCAGTAAAACTGACAGCCAATGGAGTCTGGCCTAGCAAATGAACCACACATAATGAACCACTGACAGAGGGGTCACCTTCTGTCATTGCCTATGTATCCACTCGTTCATACGCACACATGGAAAAGAACATATACACATCATTGCACAATGCACCCTGCATCCTATGCTATTAAATACCCATACACTCACACACACACGGGCACAGACCATCACTTGCATCCTCCCACTTCTCTCCTTTGGCGGGGTTAAATCCAGCAAAACCCCAGCCTTGTTTTTGACCTGCCTCCCACCTCAGCTGTGAGAGAGCGAGTGCAGAAAGGAGGAGCAACAAGGCTTTCCACTTCTCAGACAAGAGCAACTATGGATTTCTGACTTAAACTTGGCTACTTAGAAGGTCAATATAATATTGAAAAGCATGGGAATAATTCCCCTTCTGCATACCTTCATAAATCTGAAGGATTAATAAAAACAACAGGGTGAGTGTTTGTTGCCGCTATGAAAGTTCTCACTGACAGCGAATCCCCTCGAGGCTCCGTGAAAACAGAATAGGTGTTCGATGGGAGATTTACCAGCAAGGCTAACGCTCAGGTCACGAGGCCTTCGTGATGAAACCATCCACTGACAACATTGTTTGTGCATACTAGTTTGCATTGTAGGTATACATTTTCTTTCTATGTGAAGATGGTATTGTGTAAGCGGTGTTTGTTATCAATCCAGCTTCCTCCTCCCACGCGATACGACGGCTGTGTTCCCCCTCCTCCAAAGCCTTCCCTCCGCTGCTCAGCCTCTGCACAGTCCCCGTGGAATCTCCCGTGTCAGTACATTACCTTATAAGTGGAGGCATTGACTGTGGGGACTCTTTGATACACATTCACATACAGTACAAACACAATTGATCGTCAGCGGAGCATTGAGAGAGGGGGGGAAGCTGAAGAAAGATCTACACTCGTATAGGAGATCACAGGCCTTCTTCTGGAATAAGAACTGCGTGTGTGCAAGAAGGAACAAAACGCAGCTTTGATAAGGATGTGACAAGGAGCAATCTTTCCCTGGAGCCAGCCGCCGAACAATATCTGCAATCTGGGAAAAAGGCTCAGAGCGCCACAGTGAAAAATGTAATATTATCTGTGCAGCCTCACATTGGGCATAATGCGACTGGCAGTGTTAATGACAGGCCGACATTTTTCTTTTTCTGTTTGCATGAGTAGATTCTCCCCTTAGGGATGCTAAAATAATGACTTCATCTTTTTGACAACATTTGCAGCTCAATTAAAAAGTGTTATTGTCAATCTTCCCCTGTGTGGGCGCTGCCTCTTCACCATGTACACTGCAGCGGGGGGATGTTGTCATAAAGTCAGAGACCTTGTGTTGTCACGATAATAGGAGTCAAGCTTCAGCGAAGACTTTGTCTCCAGGCAAAATAAATAAGCCATCAAATCTCCGCACTCATTGGTGAGGACTTATTTACTCCAATGGTTTTTTTATATAGTGGAAAAGCATACAGAGATATGCTGATGACTCATCGATTCCTTCTCCATTTATATTTAAAACTGTTGAATCGTGGGGCGTTTGTTAGGTTCAAATGAATTCTTTCTCTTAGATGTGGATGCGATCTCAGACAGCAGTCAATGATGTGTTTGAAATAAAAATAAATGAATTGGAGTGTTTTTGCTCTCAGTGAGAGGAGAGCCCTAATGAGTGTGATCACAGATGCCAAGACCAAACACTTCAAACAAAGGCAGCTTGTTCTTCATACATGAACACGAGAAAAACAATACTTTTAAAGATATTCTCTTTAAAGACAAAACAAAGAGAGTGACAGAAAGAGATTGTGGAATTATATGATATGGTGAAGAAAGGCCAATCTGAAGAATCAAAGCCTATTTACTAGCTTTCAGAGAATTGGTCACAACAACCTAATTTGTAAGTGAGGAATTAAGAAAAATTACAAACAACAATTTGGTGTAATTATGGGTCTCCCCTTTGCACCGCTCACTCTGCAGCATGCTATGCAATATATAATAGATGCTTTAGCTGTCCATATTCAGATGAGTTGTGAATACAAACAAGTGAGTGAGTGAAAAGTCCTTCTTGGTCTATTTAAACCCTCCCCCGCAGGCTACAGTATTTACAAGGAAACGGTTATCATTTAGTCTCTGTTGCGGATCAAAATGTCAAGCTCCACAGAGAATCTGAGCGGTGCTGTTGGGGCCAAAAGTGCAGTTTTAGAGCCCCAGGATCTGAGAGGAAAAAATGATTTGCAAATGCCCAAATGTGTCTAATTGACCTGAAATATCGCCTGTGTGCGGAAACTGTCGGAAATCAATACGAAAAAAAATATCCTTGAAGGAACATTTCAGAAGATCACACCGCATCTCTTTCGAGGAAGAATTATGAAGTATGCAAGAAATATGAAAAACAATCATGAAAGTCATTAAAGGTCGTGTGAATTAAAATTGCAGCGGTTGCAGCAGATTAAGAGAGTGAGGAACAGCTGTTTTCCCACCTAGCAGACCAGGATAATAGGAGTACACTCGGCGACGGTAGATAATATGAATATTGTGTGGTCGCTAAAGCCATTTGTGAGTGGATTTACACGTAATGTATTCCCTCTGTATTTGTTTATTGTGTGTGTTTAGTGGGGTAAATCAATAGGCAGTATTCCCAGCCTTGATTGGATTCACAATTAGCTCGAGTGAGAGACAATGGGTTCGTTAGATTCAGTACATCCAACCAACCCTGATTTATTTCCCTCACATCAACCGCCACTCACCGTTATCGTCTGTGCTGTGCAGGTGCCTTGTGGGTAACGGTGAGGACTGAGAGGGAAGTTCCTCCCGTGTGGCAGCGGTGCCGTGACAGCTCCGAGATGCTCTTTGACCTGAGAGGAAGGGAAAACAACATCAATGGTAATTCCCCTTCAAACACATTAACTGGGATGAACTGGGTCCCACCGAGCTCCTCTGAGTGGACTCGCATTGATCGCAGAAATCCATGAATAAATTTAGCACTAATTGATTTTTTTCCCTGCTCAGAAAATAAATCTCTAATTCTGAGTAGAGGCAGTGAATGTAGCAGATTGTGCAACCACCTTGTTTTTATCAGTAGGAAATACATTTTGAGAACAAACTTAATGAGGAACCAACATTTTCAGCGTCCTCTCGTACGGTCTGAACCTGGACCTGAAGTTTGATCATTTTGTGACTTGACCAGAGTTCATAAAAAAAGTCCACCTTGAGTTCAGTTTCTAAACAAACAAAGACAATTCTGTGTGTTGGAATAGCCGAAGCAACAAGCCCAGAAATTAACCCATTCTGGTCGTGTGGATTTCAGCTACCTTTTAATTGCTTTCAGTGGGGATTGGAGTTACAGTTGGAGGGGAAACGGTGTCACATATGCATTTACTAAATCTCCCTATGCCTTCTAACAGCTGGAAGAGTGATAACGTCAATATGGGATGAAAGCATTTACAAAAGATTCCACGCATGTAAATCCTGCGCTGCGTTTACAAAGTGGAAGAAGATGTTGAAAATGTGCTCTCGTGAAGCCGAAGAGGTCTTATTCAAATCGATAGAAGGAAAATTGTTAAAGATCGGTGACCATTTCTATATTTTACAGTAAGCTTTAAAAAAAAACTGCCCTACTGTTTTTGATCCTACAAACTAAAATACATTTGTGTGCGTCAAATTATTTTGTATTACGGTACTATGAAATCATTGAAATAAATCTCCTAAGATTTAAGACTACATTTAAAAAAAGGATTATCAGTATTTAAACTTTACGCTTCTCATTAAGCTATATTTAAAAGCTTAAGGCTTGTTAGCCCCAGGACAGGTAAGGTGATTTTAGCAAAGCAATCATTTCACTTATATACAAAGCTGATTATAAACACAGCTGTTGAATCAATACAAGTTGAGGCTGATTTTTTGAGAAATACTAAAAAACAATATTTGATATAAGAAGTTGTTTCCTTTAAAAAGGGTTGCTACAGCTTAACATAACGCTCAGTCAAATGTCATAGCTCTGTGGATAAAATGTGAATGCTTTTATTGTATGCTCTGATCAAATTTAAGTCATATTCTACAATTGGATAATTTGTAATAGTGTATAATAATAATAATAATGGTAAACTATATAACTTTATATATAATAGGCATATTTTATTGTATATTTAAAGCTGTCAATTGATATACAGTAGGCTGGGTGCTTCTTCTTGGTGTTGGTAATGATTGAGGACTCTTGATTTGAGGAGTTGTAGATTCAGGTATCATACTGCCACCTACTGGTTGAGCCTTTTTTTTTAAGGATGTTCAGTCAGTCAGCGTGAAATGAGTTCCTGATGATTAAAATGACAACTTCTACTTCAGTGACATCTATGGAAATGAAATATTACATTTAGTTTTTACCTCGTATGATACATAATATCCTCAGACATCTGCATTGAGAAGGAGAGGAAGTGTCCCTCGGGTGCCCTGACAAAACGGGGAGCTGGGGGGCCCTTTAAAGCACATACTGCAACTGACGATGTGGTTAAGGTCTATCAAGACTCCCTCTTCACTGACAAACCTCAATTGCTCGGTCGTGCAAAGAAAAAAGCTGTTCCTGAAATGTTCCTTTTTGTTTGATGGATGACTTGTACAGATAATGGCCGGGCATTACCTCTGCAAATAAACCAGACTTGACATTGCCCTGCGCCGGAACATCTGGGACGCCCCAGAGACAGGATCAAAGCGCGTCCTTGGACTCTATCTGTGCCAAACATGCACGGCAAGCTCAGGAACGGCTACCCTGCGCACTTCCGTCATCATCATCTGTTTGTTAGTCATCAGCTATTTCTGCCTAATTTGTTACAGTGATATTCCTCAGTGTTTTCGTCATGGTAACAGCAGGGCCGAGAGCTGCTCGACAATACATTAAATCAATTTATGAGCTTATTATCCCACAACGAAATGATATCGTTAGCTAAGTGGAAACATGACTGTGATGTTGGAAATCAAGTGGTGGACTGATTGATCTCTCTAGCATTTATTTTCCAACTGACACGTCAGACTGAGCAGCATATCAACTCGGCTCTCTCTATACTACGGGGGCTGCGCTACAACGCAATCCACATTACTTGGGCTTTGTTTGGAGAGAGCCAGCCAACTGCATAACCTTAATTAGTCAAGCTGTATTCATTCAAGTGATTACAATGCCCTGCACAGTAGTGAAGAGAAGCATCTGTCACTTAAACTCAAATGATTTCTCAATCTTTCCACTCAGTATCATAGGTGTATGAAATACATTCTGGTGATGATTTTGTGCCAAAATAGAATATAATCTTGTCTAGGGCTGCCACTAAAAATTATTTTGATTTCAATCAGTGTCTCCTTTTTTTGTATTAATCGATAACATTTATGATTTTGACTTCAAAATATTAGAAGCAAGTGATAAATGACCATAACAAGTCTCAGGATGCTTGTTTTTGTCCCAAAAGTCATATGAAACATGGAAAGCAGCAAATCCTCACAGTCATATATTCAGATTTCTTTCCTTGTTTAATGACTTGTACAATTACTATTTTATTCTATTGTATTTGATTTATTTAGCTGTTTTCTTCATTAATTAATTGCTTTTATTTGTACTACATTAACCTGATGTGTTTCAAAAAGCTTAGCATATTTTTTGCATTATGTTAACTAAAAGGGCAGAACTAGGTTTTTCTAGGATGGCTTCTTTTTTTTTCCCAGGTTCTTGAGTTTCATTGTGTTTGCCATTTCTAAATCTCCCCAAGGCTGTGCATCTGCTGCTCTCCAGCCTGCACGACTGGGGGAAAGAGCCGGATGTCACTTCTGTGAACTAGCAGCGGCTGAGAGGAGGGGGAAAATGACGCAATCATCAGAAAAGTGGTTTGGGTGGTGAAGCAGGGGCCTTACGAGGGGGCAGGTTGCAGGGATCGTCCGCACCTCGGCAGATGTGCCTCGGTGTCACTCTACATCCGCAGCCGAATGAATCACCAAACAGATGTTTAACGTCAAGGCCAGGCTGTCACGCCAGCCAAACACAGACATGCACACACACCGACCACGCAGAATATGCATACACACGCGGTACAATTTATCACTACATTAGGAAGAGTTGCTCCACAAGGGGTCAGATCAAGGCGCTCATGTTCACCTTGATGTGACTTTGACCAAAAATAACAAGAGACATTCCTAAAGCTATACAGAAGTCCTGGGATGAGCACTGAATACACAAAGCACACTGAGTCAAATGTAGCTTTGTTCAATTTCAACATAATATATTTCCAGACACTCTTTTTGATCCGTCTCATACCATCAACACAATCCATCAATATGGAAAGATTTTAGATCACTCAAACACCTCGTGATTCTTTTGTGAGATCTTTGATGGCAGAATATATTTTGTCAAAACTAATATCCTCAAAAAAACTACTGATGTATTTTTTTAGGGTTTGTTTCGTTAAGTTGTTTTGGGGAAGGGATAACAAAATGAAATGCTACTCAAATGAACTGATGTTTTCCTTTGTAACCTAGCAACCTATTCTCTAACATACTACATATTACTGAAGAAAAAAAGGGACATTTTGGTTAAGACTGTTTTTTCTTTCATACATTCACAATTATTCTTTTTTGTGGAATAGGCCCTGGTCCCACCGCCATCTCAGGTGAACAATCACTCAAGTATTTGACTGAATCAATCATTTTGTGTGCCGCATACATGTTTAAAAAGGTACCTTGATACCGAGAACATGGAGACTCACGTTGTTATAAAAGAGCTATTGAAGGCAAGGAGCTTTTAAGAAAGTGTTGCTGGATCTTTGAGAACATTCTTGAGGCCTTTTTCTTCGCCTCTTTTGGAGAAACCCAGGCAGATAAAAGGAAACACTCGGGTGGATTAAAGTGTTCAGAATGTATCAGCATCAACCCACGAGAGTTTTTGCCCTCTACATTTTTCAAACACAGTCAATAGATCTAAATATTTTACTGTGCCCTGGCCGATTTATTGTTTGATGTTTAAAAACTTGTGTGGAATGAAAGAAAATTCATTAACGAAGATGGCCCCAGAACGAGGCCCTGCGATCAGCTTTGAAAGTCTAGTTTAACTGCGATATTGATCATTCTCTTTCTTCTGTGACAAAGGCCACCAGGGACGCTGGAGGTGTCGGTGGATGAAGGCGCGCTGCCAATAACACCAGACGTGTGTACACTGTAGGTGAGGCTGGAAATTACATTACTGATACCAAAAAAATCGAATAACTCAAAATGGACCAAACAAACATCAGCACCTTGATTTCTTATCAGTCAAAGGAAGATCCAGCGGTTCAGATGAAGCAATGTGCACTTCAGGGGTTTGGATTTTTAAAATGCATGACACATTACACTAAAATGTTTGTGGACTTTATTACAGCGGTGTTGGGTCAATGTAGATAGAGATGTAGGCTGTATTTCATTGAGCAGTCCTACATTAGTTTAGACTTTTAATCTGTTCACATGACTAACAGCTCTTAATCATGAAGTGGCTCGTGTCCTGTCATGAATTGGAAAGAGCTCTTCCACTATTCACTCTGACTTTGTCCTCTTTGAAAGAACAAGTAAAGTTAGCATATCTCCGTTTGTAAACCTTAATCAAAATGTCAGTACATTGTATACGACAAAAAGTCCTTTGCACACGTTGAAAACACAAGAAACAAATGTAAACAGAAAAAGTAGCTGCATAATAGAAAACTTTTTCAAATCTATTTTTGATTTGAAAAAGATTAGACGGACATAAAAACCTAATCCATACAAGAGTTATTCAAGCTTAGATTGCCATCATAAAAATATCTCCAACTAACTTTCTGGACACTATTTGACACCCGGAGAAAAACTAACCTCTGTATAATTAAATTCAATCTCCGAAATATGCAGGGCAAAGAGTTATTTTCCCTGAGCTGAAAACATTATTCATGTAGGAGACATGCAGGAGGGCTTGATAAGTGTCAGCAGTGCTTTAGAGATAGCCCGGCTATTTGGACCAATACTTTAAAAGTATAACGACATATCATCAATGTGTCAGTGAGGGTAAAACAACATTTGTACAGTAGGTTGAGCCATTTCTGAGAATGTGAAAACTGCATATCATGAACACATTCATCATCTAACCTAAATGCCAGCACACAAAGGACATTAAGATGAGAGGGGAGATGCAATATCCAAAAACGCATTTCTTTACGATAATCACTTAATTGACTATTTGCCTTGTTGGCTTTTGCTTGAGATTACATTATTGGCATTTGGACATTAATAACATTAAGTAACAGTAATAGGGATACATTTCACAAATATGAAATGTGGATGAAAAAAACTAAATAATTAGATTAGGAATGTCCTTTTCATTTTTGAGAATGTTTGCATTTTAACCGCCAAGTGTCCAAAATCTGGAAAAACATTGTGTTTTGTATGTTGTTTTTCATATAATATATTGCCTACAAAACTGTATTTGGACTGTATACTTCAAATTTGCTTTTCAGATAAGGCAACTAAAAGGCAGTTTTGTTCGTCCCTTATTTTTGAGCAAAATTGACGTCCTTTAAAACTGTTTCAGTCTCTTGCACAGCTGTGACTTTGCAACGTGGCCAGCCCAAATTCAAAATGCACCTCTTCTCTTTCCAAGCATAAGTAAGTGCTTTCCATCTCATCTGTTTTCCTGCTCCAAGAATAGCTCTGTTTATCTGCATGTTTCTGTGTGGCATCAAGAATAGACCTCCCACAATTTAAGCTTAGACTAAACCACTGATGGTCACCTAATGGGGAGATTTCTCTGCTTGTGTTTGCTGACCACTGTGTTCAGCATCCTCTATCTCAATCCACGTCTCCGTTTCCCACAATCTCTAGTATTTCTCTTCCTCCCCTGAATATCTGTGCCTTCCTCTGCCTTATCAACCATGAAGTTATTGAGTGGAATTACCATTCCACAGCTGAGTCAGCCCCTCAGTTAAAATGGAGTAAATAAATTCAGTGACCGGAGGTGAAACAGGTCCTTACATTCAAATGCAGGCAGAGCTGCTGGGCCGTCGAGTCGCTCGCTCACTGGAGAGGCGGATTTCTTCCATGGCATGTGTAGAAGCTGAAATAAAAAGGAGACAGAATCAGTATCTCTGTCGTTAGTAAAAAAAATGTGTGTCACAGCAAAAACAGGTACTTGAAGTAAATGAAATATGGCGCCGCTGACTCGTAACATATCATAATATACTGAGCTGGTAGCATATTTGGATCAGCCCACAGGGAAATAAATGCTGACAAATTACCCTCCTTAACCCCTACTAGAGCACACAACAGGTTGACACTTTTACCGTGACGCAAAAACATCAAACTCAAAACTGTGCATTACAGCTTTTTAAAAAATATACACATTTGTTGTTCTATATTGTTCCTGTGGACGGTTGAGAGAAGATGCTTCCTGCACCAGAAATAGCACTTGATTGAGGTTTGATTGAAATCTGTCAAGAACGCTTGGGTTGCAAAACTAGGGGCTAGTTTCCAAGGCAACACGCTCACCAAAGTGTATTAGTAAATCATCTGGAGCAGTGCTTGTGTCTTTTTATTGCCACCTTTATACATTTCTCTAATTAGTTGCAAACACCTCCTGGTATTAACTTATACCCTCAACTGTTAAACTCACATATCCCACTCATTTCGATGTGTTAGCAAAGGTCTTCCTCAGAAGTGCCAGTGAATAAAAACATAGATTAAAAAACAGGAGCATGATGTTGGCAGAATTCCTACTGCTAGTCCCAATGTAATTAATTTACTGTGATAATGAACCATTTTCACCATGAATTTCACACATACTGGATCTAATTTATTAGAATTTGCAATCTCAGAAAGTATTTTTAAGTGATGAGTAAAAATTGTAAGTTAGTTGTAAGTAAATATTATTTCCTCAGCGCCTGTGTAAAAATGTCTACCAGCCCTGCGTCCTTCTGTATAACTCTCCTTAGAGAAGGCACACAGGACACAGCAGGAGGGCAGATGTGATGTTCTCTTTTTATTGACTGACACGGCTGATGAGGGCCCATCCTGCACTTTGGCAGGAGGGTAGGCGAGCGTGCAGAGGTGGCGCCCACCAGGGTGCGAGGAGGGGACGGCGTGGTCGTCCTTCATAGATATTCCACGCGTGGCTTTACCCTCAGCTGCCCTGTCAAGGTCTGTGTCTGCCCCTCCGAGGGGGCTGAGACAGGGTCATGGATGACACCCGCCTCTGTGCCAGACGTGACAGCACAGCTGGGCCGCTTAATGACAGAGGGGCCGGGCCCAGCACACACCTGCCCATCCTGCGCGGGGCAGGCGACCTCACGGGGAGAGAGAGAGGAGCCGCTGCCACGTTGGATGGGCAGATGTTCTGGAGGGGAGACGGCAGAGACAGCTGCACTACAGGGACCCCTCACTTTCCCTCCTCTAGGCAGTAATTGAAAATCATGTAAAAGGTCAATTGTGTGATGCTGGCTGTCCCTCTCTGCAAGTTGTTCCTTTCAGCCTGAACACGACAAAAACAACACTGACTGGATGACAGCTTTTGCCGCAATTACTGCCCATTTAGCAATGGATGTCCGTGTAATGACGTTATCTGTAAACATTGGCAGTGAATAAATCTGCATATAAAAAGACGTGGGGGCCATCTGTTGGAGGCCGTGGATAGGGGACGCTGAGAGAAGCTTAATCATTGGGCACATTAAACAGACACTGTTATGGCATTCGGACTCCAAACGAAGGAACACTGTGAGGAGGGATGTAAATAAATCGAATTCCAAACTCAACATTTGCTGGATAGCCTGCCAGCAGCACCTGTGTACGGATCCACTGTGATGCAGGGGTCAGTGTCCGTCCTGAAGACCGACAGGGAGTGACCGTCTCCCAGAGTCTCACTCTGATGAGAAGTGGCAAGGTTTTAACCTCTGCAGAATTGCTCTCTGTTTGTGGTTTATTTAAACAGAACCAGCTACAGAACTGTCACACACCATCAGCCTCGCTGCGATTCAGCGGGGATTTCTAGACCTTCATAGACACAGAGATGATCCACATAGACAATGAGGACTCATTAGGGAACACCAAACAGGGAAATGAGATGAACTTTTGACACTTTGGCAAGACATTTTGTGTTTTAATTGTAAGTACCAGAACCATATCATTGTATATTTATGCTGTCTTTTTACTTGACCTAGATAAAGTTGAACCTGAGACGGTACAAAAGGTTCAGATGCTCAGAAACAGTTTAAAAAGAGTATGTCAGTGTTGGAGAATGAATGGTCTGTTTAGATGTGACATCTCATCCCACATTTATTTCAATTATTGTCAAGAGTTTGAAAAAGTTATTACTCATAATGAGGAACACATTAAGGCTCACCCACAAACATGTGGTTTGGAGGGAACTCTTTAACTTTTAACAAAAACAAGTGCTGGGACTTGAGTACCAGCACAAACAGGAAGGAAACAATATATTCCATAAACTCCCCCAAATGAAAACGTTATCAATAACACTTGTGTGTACAGGGAAAACAAAATGAAGCCCTTCAAGATGCATGTTTCTGGTTTGACTGACCGTAGCCCTTTGCCAATAACAATGTTACCCGCAATCAAGATCCAAACCACACACACTTGGCTCGGCACGCTGTCACAAATTATGTTTTGATTCTGACCAAATGCAACAGCTTCCTGTCTGGTGCTGTTTTCTCTTACTGTCTGTTTTATGATCTTGAACTAAATCCAAGCTATGAGATGCGGCAGAAAGGACATTTACAAACAGATCTGAATTGTTGGATGCTGCAGATCCTCATCAAGGAAACGAAGACCAGAACTACAAAGAAATCAACACTTTCTAGCCTCAGTGAATCGAATAAAATGCCCTGAAATAACCTTTTATTTAAATGTTTTCACTAAACAATTAACATTTATTTCTGCCAATTCAAATCGTCTATGTTTTTTTAAGAACTTTAATTGTAAGCGTGAACAAATATTTTCGTATCTTTTCTCTAATGGAAAAATGTTATGAAATGTATGAATGCGGCACGTGTGTAAATTCAATCACAAAATAAATCTAGATATATCTATATACAAGACTGATCAGCTGATCGGCTGACAACTGGCTGTTTAAAACCTGTGGCTGGGTCGATGGATGGAAATCTAGATATTTGGTAATCACTCCTAAAACAAGAAGGCGCCTAAATTCAAAAGGGCACGCGTGAAGGATTTAGGGGCACTACAGTACATTACCCCTTTCCAAGCATTTAGAAGTATCTAAAATGGCCTTAAGGTGAATTGCGACATTACATTTGAGATGCCATTTTAACGTAATGCATGTTCGGCACTCAAATACAGTCAATGCTAAAAACTGACTATGTTCTTTACTACTGAAGAAACATGTTGTAACGTGGAGGGCTAATTGGAATATTACCCGGAGTTAGAGTTAATTTAGAGCCAATTTGTTTCATGTACTTAGTAATATAAACATATCAAGTCAAAATGGTTTCCATTTCCTCCACTAGGTCCTCCTCATATCCTACGCTTTGGTCGTTAAAAAGGATGAGTGTGATTCCGCGTATGCCATCTGTATGAGAGTGTAACTGTGCAACTGCATGTGTGCAGCAGAATGCACATTTCAAAGGAAAGACAGCTCCTGGGCTTGCTGAACTTTTGCTTGTTATCAGGAGCTGAGAGTGAAATGAAGAGAATTGATCTTTTGTCTACTGGAGGTGCACTCCCTTGGGCTGGGCCGCTCGCTTGCTCACTCGCTTGGCTGCCATGCAGAGGGCTCTCGTTCTCAAACCCCCCCACCCTCACCACCATCATCCCCCTCTTTCACTCACTATCTCTCTCTCTCTCTCTCTTCTCTTTCCCTCTCTGCGTGGCGGCTGCCTCTCCTCCAGCTGACACTTGTCCTGCCGTTACAGGGAGAGATGTGCGCTGAGCTGCTGACACCAGGATTGATCTTCCTCCCTTTCCCCATAAGCTCCATATCAAGCTCCTGGAGACTCTGGAGGAGACAAAGAATGGGCGGAGGGAGAGGAGAGAGAATATTGTCAACTCACATCACCTCCTCAAACTAACAATGTTTGGTGCAGCGAAGGAATGGAGAACACAAGGATGACGGTTTTATTCCTGAGATGAAGTTCACTCCTACTAAATTGTGGCTCAAAGAAACTCGACAACAACTACATTTCCTAATTCTACGAACAGCAGATAGTTTTCACTTTAAGGCTACAAATGGTAAACTATGTAAACGAGTAAGAAGTATTAGAACTTAGGTATAGCGTCATCCTGCAAATAATAGCACTCAATAATTGCCAGGATTATCACACAACAGTTTTACATCAGAAATGCTCGACATCAGTTTGTGATAACCAGACGTCAAACTTGGATTACTGTGCACGCAAGAAGGTTTGGAGGTCGCATTTAACAGCACACACAAAAACTACTTTCACTGTTTATAGCTCACTTTGATGATATTTATTTTGTATTGATTTCTACTTTATACAAGTTAAACTATTTTCTAGTAATAGATTTTTAAGAAAAGTGATTTTATGCATTTACCACATCTTGCTGATAATGTAGGTAGAGCTAATGTATGGCAGGAAAAATACACAAAAGTTCAACTAGGATCATCAAGCTTTATTGGAGCAAGTACGCAATAAATATAGCATTGAGGTCTTGTTTACATTGTTTGTAGCTTTCCTTTAAAAGGTTCTACTTGCTTGGATTGAAATACCCGAGTAAAGAGCTTGTCTATTTCTTAGTTACAACAAAATACATAACTTTTTTTTAAATATATAATCCGATAATCCGTTGCTTAAAGCAATACAGACCTGTATATCAGCGTTTCTCAGTAAGTGTGTAAATTGATTAATTCATTTCAGATGTGTTCAATGAACAAGGGATTAATTTACCAGATTATAAAGTAGTCGACATGGTTTTAATACTCTTTGAAGCGCAGAAGTTATTGGTGGAAATGATGTCTGACCTTTCCTTAAAGGTCCCATGACATGGCCATTTCTACTGATCATAATTCCATTGTTGAGGTCTACTAGAATAGATTTACATTGTTCAATGTTCCAAACTCACATTGGTTTCTCATACAGCATCTCTGTATATGTCCTGTACGGCTTGTTGGAGCTCCTGCCCCCCCCTCCCTCCCTGTGAGCCCACTGTGCTCTGATTGGTCAGCTCGCCCACTCTGTTCTGATGAGTCTATCACCGTTACAGCGATTATGTGTTACAATGGCATTTGTTATCGACCAGAAAATGACACCAGTAATGACAAACAGATGAGAATGCTGCGTGGGTTCTGGGTACCGTGTTGCGCGGCTCGCTGCTGCGAGGAGCGGACAGTGTGAGCTGGGTTCATTTCCTGCTTGCTGCGTGGGATCTGCGAGACAGCGAGACATCGCGAATGGACGCGGGAAGCAGGGGGGTGCTGAGGGGGCTGCAGCACCCCCATCTGTGAGGCTCCACTAGCACCCTTTAAACCAAAACTAAACTCTGGCATAAATTGTCATGAGATTGATAATATAAAGAATACAGATACAAGTGGCTGATTCGTTTTCCAATTTATAAGATGCAGTCTCGATTAAGTAGAATGAATGTTAAAAAACGGCCATTGTGCAATGTTAGAAAATCCTTCAGCAAAAATGTTGGATTTGCACCTGCATCAAATCACTGCTTCCTGGCTCATGGCCTAACCTCCATCCAAATTCCATTGACATCCATTTATAGATTTTTCCTCTACGCAACTTACTAACAGAAAAACAAACAAACAGAATTACAGAACCCACTTGGCAAATATAAAAATGACAGCATCCATGACTCAAGTATTTAAAAATGTATCGGGAAATATTAGATGTTTTATACAAAACTGAAAATAACACTGTTTATTTATACAATTAAATGATCACACACTAAACACTGAAGGCTGTGTGCAGGCAGCCATACAGTAAAGGAAGTACTCTCAGTGGCTCTGGTGGACTTCTGTTGTGATTGTAAGTCCAGGCATCTGAGTGGATTTGACTGGGGATCTTTACAGTTATTACTGTGTTTTATTGGCATCGCGAGGAGAGCAGACCTGGGAGGAAGGGTTCAGGTTGGAGGGGGCCGATGGGGGGGGGGGAAGTCTAGCAGCAAACATGATAATTTGCGGGTTAGCCAATTTCAGGAGGCTGGATGGCCCGATACCCTTGGCAAGCATCGGAGAGCAGCGGAGAGCGGAGCAGGGCAGGAGGAAGATGAATCAAGTTTAATAACAAAGGGTTCTAATTGCCCCCCGCAACCCCGCACCCCCACCTCAGAGCTGAACTCTAATTACGGTGCACTGTCACCCAATATTAAGTTGTAGAAGAGCGGGATGAGATAATCGATAAACACTTTAGTTGTGGAGGGGGGGGAGGAACAGTGAGAAGGGAATGAAAAAAGTAAGATGCCCCTTCCATTCAGTGGGAACCAGCAGCACCCAAAGCCCTCCTGGCTCATGAGAACACCGTTGGGACGGTCCAAGAATGATTGCAGAGCAATAATCCTGAGCGCAACCACCCCACCTCCTCCTCAACACCCCCATACAGAACGCACGTACCCTAAACACTCACTCAAACACACAAACACTCGTCCATGTGAGCATACAGCACGATGAGCCCCATCTTCCCCGCGGGCCGCCTGAGCACCCGTGCGTCTGAGAGGAAAGGTGAACACGGTCACCCTAATTACAGGGGCCCCAGCTCTCTCACACACTCACCAGGCATAACTAAAGACAGACCAATTAGGGCGAGAGGGAGATAAGGGAAGTTTTATTTGTATACTAATTAAGCCCCTGATGAAATTCAAAAGGGAGGTGGTGAAGGGGATTGGGGGGAGGAGGCGGACGGGTAATTGTGTGTTTGAGAAAAGGTTGCTTTAGGTGCGGTTATCTGAGAAGCACAGCCTTGAGATAGTTGCCCCCTAATCCCATGCTGAGCCCCGCGATGCACAGCAAGGTCTCTCATAATTTGATCTGTTACATATGAAATGGCAGGATCTGACAGCGAGATCATCAGCAGCGTTTATTGTCCATTTGCTCATCGTTTGAGCACATTAAGGAAGTTGTCATGCCAAAGAGACTTTCCCTTTTGTATTTGATGCTATACTTTAAGCTTAAAACAAATATCGATACAGTGTTGATGAACTGCCAGCGTATTGTAGTAATTCAAATTGGAGAATATTTAGCGTTTTGCTTTCTAAGAAACATGTAAGACTATAACCTTACATGAATCAAACAGGCCGAAATTATTCCAAATATAATCTCTTGCATAGTTTGACACACAGCACAGGTGTAACTTGTAAAATGAACAATGGCTCTGCTCCATTCAGGTGTCCCAATAAACAGTTACAGTGAACCAGCATGCACAAAGCCAGGACCCTGGAACAATGTCACCTAAATGGAATGCAGCCATTGTTTGGGTTATTCTTTTCTCCTGTGCTTTTCCTGCAATGAAAAGAAAAAAAAATTCTAAAATCACAGACTTTTCTTTTGCTCAGCAGGTGGTCCGATCGTTAGTGAACACCTGTGATAAAGACTTTCAATATCAGCAGCCCAATTAACTCGGCCGTGAACTTTTTAACTTGTGTGAAGTAATGTTTGTCTACAGACTGTGAGCAGAGTACCTTGTTTAATTTAAAGAATTGTGTGAGGCCTGATCATTGTTTCAAACTAAGAAAGGCAGAAACTACAGGAAAAAAGGGGGGAAATAGATTTTGCCGAGTTTTCTAACCTGTTCTTACCATTTTCTTTTGTTTCAATACTATCATAGCCCAGCAGATTTATCTTGCAAGTACAACTATACTTCAATATTCAGAGGTCTTACTGACATCAAGCATATCCTCATTGAGGGTGGACAAGATACAAGACACACCTGTCAGTCTGATATTATACAATTCAACAGCACCACGATTACCACATAGTTGAATTAACATCTCTCTAAAATAGTTTAAACAGAAACTGGACATTATAACATTCATAAAGATATGATGAACTGTTGTAATAGATTGCATTAATTTTGGCTAGGTGTAGCAAATAAATAGAAACCTGTTAGTAGTACAATAAGACTACCCTTATAAAGGATTCATAAAGGGTTTATAATTAGGTTATGAATTAGGTTGTAAAACACTTTATTAATCATTAAGAACCATTTATAAACCAGTTCTAACAGTTTTCATACATCAACACAGGCTCACTATTTGGCAAGATGACTAAGCCTTATATTGGCTACCTAGCTTACTTCGTCTTCTTCATCAGCCAGCATCCTTGGTATCTGTTGTTCACCGAGTTGATTCCCCCCCCCCCCCCCCTCCATCTTGATGTTTCTTGACATCTCTTTATGACCATTTATTTATGAGTTACGAACATTTATAACTGCCAAAAGGGAGCCTTGTAAAGTGTAAAACAAATCACCATTTATGAATGAGTTACTACCATTTTTTATTTAAAGTTATATTAAGCCTTAAAGTTTTAAATTAGCGCGTGGTCACATGAGTGACAGGTCTGTCCAGTGACTGCTGCTGTTAGCTTTCTGCTCTGCTAGCAGCTCCGTGATGCTACAGACACTCCGCCTACTCAGCTCATCCGGGGAACATAACTTGAACTCTGCCGTGTTTGTTGTGCTGGTGCCTTGTGGACTATTCTTCATGCTTATATCGGACTATTGTGACTCGCTCTGCGGTTAAAACAGACGGTGCATGAATGCGGTTTTGCGGTAAGTGAAATTCGAGTACTTTATTTATGTATTGCTTATGTTTTGAGTCAGCTAACGTTAATGAATGTTAAGACTTGGGTTAGCATGTAAGCAAGTGGTAGATACATCTGTGCTAACGATGCTAATCCTAGCCTCCAAGTTAAAACGTAACAGAGAAGTGTTAAGTGGGATAATATTGTAGAATAAACGGCTTCTGTTTGAGGTTGGTAAAATAAGGTCATCCTTGTAAGTTAGAGAGATATTGTATTAGGTAGGTAACTTTATGAATCGCTAGAGTTAATTTAAATTCGCTACGCTCGATTATGTAGACAAGCTAACGTCAAAGTAGTGTTGAAGAGCAGCGTAGTGTATGTGAAATTAACCTCACAATAAGATGTATGTACATTACAAATAATAATGTCATATTTCAAGATGATTACTTAGATATTACATTATGGTTGGTTGAGCTGGAGTTCATTATTGAGCTTACACGTTAACGTCACAGTCATATCTGAAGAACCCAAACCTTGTTCTTTTTATTAATTGTATTACCAAATTGGTATCAAATAAATAGTAAGCATTGGTAATACCAATGCTGATAAAGTAAACTATTTTATTTGAGTATTTGTGTCTGGGAGAAGGTACTGTACCCAGTTCCTATGTTCTGCAGTTATAGACTGGGCTTTCTTGTACAAGAGAATACTTTCTTTTTCTTTTTTTAAATCAATATGGACAATTACTGTATAATTACCCTCACATCATGTTATACAATGCACCTAATAAACAAGTATGGCATTTTGAAACATGATGTGCAACCATTTTTACTGTAATTTGTGTGCATTTTGTTGTTAACTAAGATGATGTTATGATTTATTTTTTGTTAGTATGCACGTGGAAGCTTTGGACATACCTGGAAAAGGAAGAAATGGGTCTTCGGAATGATGGGAGTTAAAGACAAAAGGCGGAGACTAGTGTTGAAACTAGTGGAGAAACGATCAAGATGCCACCTTGTCCCTCTGATTAGACGGCATGTTAAGTCAGGAAGTAGCATTATTCGTGATGAGTGGGGGGCATACAGGAGAGTGCTGAGTAACATGGGGTACAACCACTACACCATAAACCACAGCACGTGGCTTGTGAACACCCAGACTGGCAGTCATACCCAACATACAGAAAGAGCTTGGTCGACCGTCAAAGGAAATGTCCGTAGACTGAGAGGAAACGTTTGTTGGAGGAACACCTCAAGGTTCTTGAATGGTCGTCTTGGCTTGGCTCTGCTCACCCTGATGGACTGCTTGGACGCTTGTTCAAGGATACACAAAGCCTTTCCAGTCTGAGTACCATTATGTCTTACCAAGTCTTTCATTTATGTCTGAAAAAAGCCTTTATGTTTAAATATGTGTATCAGTCATACTAAACAGTCATTATTTTGAGTCCTGATTTTCTTCATGTGTGAATAAAATGTTTTGCTTTGTTCTGTTGCATCTTACTTTGCATTTCATGTGAAAAATGTGTATTAGGTAAGCGTGAATGTTATAACTCATTCATAAATGGACATGTGTATTAAACTTAAAAACAACGCATCCTTTCAGTAGTTATAAATGTTAGTAACTCATTAATAAATGGGAATGTGTTTTACACTTTACAATAAGGCTCCCTTTTGGCAGTTATAAATGTTAGTAACTCATTCATAGATGGTCATAAAGAGATGCCAAGAAACATCAAGATGGATGGGGGGAGAATCAACTCAACAACAGATACCAAGGATGCTGGCTGATGAAGAAGAGGAAGTAAGCTAGGTAGCCAATATAAGGCTTAGCAGAACAGATAAATGTGGGCTCACTGTTTGGCAAGCAACCGGTCACATTTGCCCTGTTTATATGTCTTATAAAACCGTATTAATGATTTATAAAGTATTCACAACCTAATTAATAAATGAATTACAAACTATTCGTAAACATTTTATAAGGGTAGTCTTATTGTAAAGTGGTACCAAATAATTGTATGGCCCCAAATCTTTTTTAGAAATCCTAAAATATTTTAAGGTAGCTTTAGGTAAAATAATGGCTTTCTAACCTTTTACATGGCAACCGTTTACTATAGAGATATAAAGGACATGACAATTAAAAGTGAGGTGGTGCAGCACTATTGGGATAAAACATTAAGTTCCTCTGTGTAACCTAAGTGACAGGTGATGAGGCAATATGAAAGCAGTGTTAAGGCTAGTACACTTTTTGAAACTTAGGTTTTATAAACACAAGTTATCAAGTGTAGTTTCAACTTAGCTCAGTTAATAGTTAGCCTACTTCCCCATCATTAGCTTAATTGTACATCAGTGAGGAAGCTAGCTTATTTTCCAAACATTAGTGTTATGTTTCATCACAGGTAGCTTACCTGTCCAGCAGATATAACGCATCCGTGTCAGTTGTTGCCTCCACTCCACATCAATGTCACACAGAACTTATCTCTTGTCTTGCAGAAGTGTATGAGTCCATTTATTTTCATTTTTAAATGTTTGCTGTTGATGGACGTGTTGCTAATCACGGCGGCGTCCTCAAACGTCGTGCTCAAAATGAGAACTAGTTGTTTGACGTAAGAGCTTTGCGTAAGTGACGTAATATCGTAAATTATTCACCAAAATAAAAGCTTCCTTTTTTTGTGGACAGTTTTTTTACTGAAATGAAAAAAAGTAATGGCAAGTATACGTTGTATTGCTTCTATACATGGTCTGAAGACTCAACGTGTTTAATATCAAATAAACAGATAAACAAACACTGACTAAATATATAATATAACCATAACATTCATACACGTATTTAGTTATTTTTATTTAATTCAAGCCGTTGTTGTTTTTCTAAATGTATTTCCAACTTCTGTTGTACTCAAAACTGATTTTCTTTCGATGTTATGAAACTTTCTAACAAAGTCTTTCTAAATAAAATAAAAACTGAACAAAACTAATATTTATATTTGTATACAAAACTTTCTTCTTACATTGAAATGATAGGCTACACTTATATCAAAGAACCATAAGGAGAAACACTTTATTTATGAAACATTGTCTTACATAAAAGCTGTAATTGGCCTTTTCTTTGGTCTAAAGAAACAAGCAGCCAGTCACTTTCTTGTAAAAAGTAATTAAACAAGCTACTGCGTCACTTGTTTTTCATCATTGCTTTTTATCTAATTATAATGGATCATTATTTTGATATATGAAACAGTTTCTCATTAATAAAGACATTAGGTCATATTGTGTTTCTCATAAATAAATCAATTAAGAGTTTCATTAAACATAAATTGTATAACATAGATAAATAAATAATAGCACAATATCTCAGCGAACAGAAGCAGATCCAAGGGTGGAGGTCCATCATTAAGGCTTCTGCTTCAACCATCTTAAGACATCGTCATTAACGGTCAATCTTAAAGCAGTTCTGCAAAGATCAACCTGGCATTCAGCCGCTTCATCAGCAGCAGCGTTTCATCCCTTATTAGAGATTATCTTCACAGAGACCCCCTGTGATGTGTTGTCACAGTAAGCCATGGGTTTGGTATCAAAGTGGGTGCCCCACCGAGCATTAGCAGAGCTCCCTCTTTATTGGCCTCAAAAAGCGGACCACATGTGGCAAGATCTTCAAAAAGTCAAGCAATCTGGACGATTTGACAGTTCACAGCAGGCGGCCGTGTTGCTCATTTCTGAGACCAATTCTTAACTGTTACTCCATCCCTTCGCAAAGCTCTCTGCTTCAAATTGAATTTGCCAACGAGCACATGAAAATATTCATGATGTAATAATTCAAGCCCAGATTCGTAGTATGCGCTTTATACTGTGTGAAGTTGAGTGATAAAGGGAATGAGATATGACCCTTATCAGTGAATTAAAGACATGTTCATTCATATAAATGTATCTTTAAGTGTAAACAGGAAGGTTTTAAGATATATTTTTTTAATATACATTCAAATTTAAACAATCTTTTTTTTTTCTAACAGGTTTTAAAGAATTACATTTTCTCTGTGTCCCATCCTACCATCAAGCTGAGTGTGCTTTTAATTTCAAGAGAAAATGTAGGTCTGTTGTAACAATTCAGCGAGGTAAATAGTTTTCAAAACTCTGAAACTTCAATAGTCCATTTAGTAATACAACATTTGGATGAACTTCCAGAAGACAGATTGTAGTGAGTTGTAAAAAATTAAGAAGAGTGATAACATTTAGCTAAGACCATTTGTGTGTTGTGGATTCACTTGCCAGAGAGGCATTGGGGGAAGATTTAAATAATTCATCCAAGTTAAACCGGTTAAGAATATCCATCTGGACTCTTTTTTGATGGTAAAGACAGTGTATGATCTTAGGCATGCTTTCAAACTATATCTGGCTTTACTTTTGGTGTCTGTTTTCCCCTGAAGCGACAAAGATCAACTGACTCTTGTGTTAATTCTGCAGAAGTGTACAGTACAGAGGTCTTCTCTACAGAGTTGGTAGGCTATAAAGCTCCCCTATCAGCGCTTCTCAGCTCTGAACGCAGCCTGAATAAAGTCTCCCGAAAACTAGAATGACAAAGTGCATCTTTCACAAACATTTATTCAATTAATACAACAAAGTCATACGGGAGCTTGTCTTGTCAAATGACTTTGATTCATCACCACAACACTTTGATTAATATCTTTTATATCTTAATCTTTTATCAGCTTGATGAGAGTATCACATAAAAAACCCTTGTGAGGATTTCCACTTCCTACTTTCTTGTTCATTCATATGAAATTAATGTTGTTTACTCATTTTCTGCAAACACATCAGTCCAATGTTCATCCATCTGATAGGTTTCCCCTCTTGAATTTCACCCAAATATTTTTGAGGTGATGCAAACTCTGGCAACAACCACAGGGTTAAAAGAGAGTTGTGATATCTCACAGAAACACAAATCATCAGAAATCTCCCAGACTTGTCCACTCTGAGTACTGGACAAAGAGCGTGCACGTGAACATTTGAATGAAAGGTAATTCAACACGATGCTTGTCATGGATGGTAAAGAAAAACAACATAGTGCAAGAGCCCCCTGCAGCAAAAGAGCTGTCAGAGCCTTTTTAGTTTTTGCCCAGTGGTCACTCCACTTTTCAAGGCAGAGAGCTTGTCTATAAGCCCCCCCACAGTGAGGGTGAGAATCTGAGAGGAGGTTTGGCGTGTGAAGCAGGTGGGGCAGAGGATCACCTTTAGGCCCTGACTGTTGCTCCCTTTGCTTTCAGGCAGGACCTCTGCAGGCCTAAGGCAAATCTTGTGTACATTTTGAATGTCCATCTCTTTTGAGCGTCAACAAACTACCAAAAGATACTGTTGTCAAGCATGTAGTGGAAGAATTGTTCCTTGTGTGTTCACCTATTCCTGGCTTTTCAACAAACCCCATGGGGATTAAAACAAAACAGAGAAAGGCTTGTGACCTCGGAGTGATTCCTTCAGCAGTTATTAGCCAGGGGCCACTAAGGAGAGCTCTGGAGAGCTTCCCACACAAGAGCCAGCGACAGGCCCTGCACAGAAAAACTGCCAGAGAAGCACAATAAAGATAATTAGCAATGAGACCACTAGCCGCCCGTGGCCCCGCCGGCAGCAGCAGCCCCCGATCCCCTTGATATCTCACCCCCTTCATCCTCAAACTGTGCTTAACTCATCCCCATCTCCTCTCCTCCATTTAACCACGATCACTCTCTGTCAGTCCAATAAGCATCTCATAAATGGAGAGGAGTAATGTCTCCAGCTAGTGGTGAAGTTTACAGGTTACTGTTGAAGGAATTAGTTTGACATTTTGGGAAAACGGCTTATTGGCCTTCTTGGGGGGGATGGATACAACTCTGACATCTGTATCCCCTCTAATTTCCTATTTAATTGTATCTGTGTCAGATTCAAAGAGTTTTTATATGCACAATTGTATTTGCATTGTCCCTCACAAACAAATAAAATACTAGAGCTAGCAGATATAGCTTAGCATAAAGAAAGGAAAGCTTTTTTTATTTTTAAGCCTAAGTTGCTGGTAGGTGGTTTTTCAACCTTTTTTCCTCCTGTCTTTATGCTAAGCTAAGCTAACCAGCTGCTGGCTGTAACTTTATATTTATCGGACAGACATGTCAAGAGAGGTATCAATCTTCTCATCTAGCTCTGGGCAAGAAAGCAAATAAGTGAATTTCCCAAAATGTCAAACTGTTGCTTTAAGCTTCAAATAAAATGTTAAACACTCAACCCTCAATTTAAGCTTTGTTTGAAACACAGAGCAAAATCAGTAAAAGAAAAGCAAGGTCGTCTGGTGTTTAGCAACCTCTTACTGGACCCACGACACTCCACCATTATCCCAGCCCTTCAGACATGTTACTTCTGTCTGAAAACAAGGTGGTGTAATTTAGAATGCATTTCAGGGCAATTAAAATTTCTCAGGCACAATTACTTATTCCCCCAGTGGGGCTGCCTCAATCAGTCTATGTGTGTAATGGGTTTACGGCCTTGACGCGGCAAACATGTCCTGCCTATCTGCCTCCTGCTCTTCTCAAGGCTGTGGTTATTAATTGTGGCTAAAGTTGATAAATAAAATCACCGGTGCTCTTAATGCTAATTAGTGTTTGAGATAATATTTATGATTTCATAAGCACATATTTCTCCAAAGGCTCAGGCATTGTGCCCCCTATCCATCGGTCATAGGCTGTCTTGGATGTAATCTATCTTTGGGGAAAGGAGAGGCCGAACGAGGGGCCAGAGGAAACACAGGCAGTAAATACTAATAGTACTTAGTGGGTACTTTGGGAGCAGGAGTATTTCAGGCAATTTATTGAGCTGGGCTACTAAGCAAAGATACAGGTTTTTATAGAGAGAAATATATGATACATAAGGATGCAACACAGTATAAAGAACTATTTAAAGCAGCATGTTATCAATATTTGTTATACATATTTACTATTTGTGGATTACGTAATGACTTGTATTTGAACACAGACTAGTTAAAAGAGTCATCACATGTTTCTGTAGTTTCCCTGAGGATCATGGAGTGCCTTTGTTATTCGTTTTACAGCCAACAACTTTACTGTTTTAATTCACTCTCTCCACCCTCAGCAGTGCCGTTTCCAGATGCAGGCAGCTGTTTAAAACAAAAAGTTCAACAAACATACTGTAACTGTGCAGGAAAAGATAACGTCAAGTGGCTGAAGACATTTCCCATCAGAAAAAGCTGAATGCTGAAGCAGAGATAACAGCTACTGTATTTCAAATATATATATATTTTAGAAATGAGAGTAAATGATAATTATTGATGTGAAAATGTGTGCAATGAAATATATGAAATGAACATATATGTTGGGAGCTAAGGGGTTTAGTATGCTCTCACAAAAAGTAAGTATTATTATGGAAATATGCTTTAATTTATTCAAAAACATCAATAACAAAAATCTTAGATGACAGATTGTGTTGATACAGTAAAAGCAAGTGAAACCAAGGCTAACCTGCATTTTGTCCTGACTATGTCTCTTATTTAATGTAATCCTAATGTAGCTTTGTATCTGCTGAATGTCAAGTGACCTATTTTAAAACGTTTTTTCCATATTGTCATTATAAGGTGATTGATTACATGTCACTGTCGTATAGCCTGCTTCTGCTGCACAAAAATGTCAAAAATAAATCAGCTATTGCAGGTTTAAGGATGTATAACCCAGTTCATGTTTTTACCGCGTGCGCAGTAACAGTAACAGTACACTTCTTCCACTTCTAAAACTGCACAGATGTGACTCAAAGTTATTTGTATCTGTTTTTTTTCTTTTACAGCATCTTTGTACGGCTTGATCCATTGTGGCTTCCCAGTACTTTGTAGCCTGCAGTGTGGTGCTGAGATGATCTTGACAGGAACCGCTTCCTCTCACTTGCCGGGCGCACAGGCATTGAGAAGCACTTCAGCTACTTTTTAACATCACAACATGCTGGTGCCATTGGCTCACTGGTCTGACTATTGATCCAAGTCACCACATCAAGGTGAGCATCAGTGCTGCACAGTCCATGGTGGGACCTCATCCTGAAAGAGAAGAGCTGTCCGCAGCTCCAGGCGATGCCCGAAAGAGTGACAAGTGCTGAAACCACTTCAAGGGGGCTAACAGTGCCCTCAGCCCTTTCTAGTCCCCGCTTCAAAGACGAGCGCAGCCTCTGGCAGTTCCCCCCCCTCCTCTTCCTCCCTCCCTCTCTCCCTCTCTCTGGTCCTCTGGGGTAGCCGGTCCTCTTCTCCTCTCCCGGGGCCGTCAATGTCAAAGCATGAGTGAGTCCAGTCAAAGCTAGTCGCCCCCCTTTCAACACACACACACTTGTTGTTTTTTTTCCTTTCTGCCTTTAAGTTTTCTCTTTCCCTCTGATGCACAGGTCCCATCCCCTCTGCATGACTGGCCCTCGCTGACAAGTGGAAATCAGAGAGATCCTGCTGGAAAAGATGGAGGGGGAAGAAGACTTCAGAAACGTGTACCCTACAGCTATCGGTGTCCTGAACTCCAGAATGAAGACACCAGGCACCTCTTCTCGGCTTTATACTATAAAAACGAATGAGAACATGTTCACACAAAATGTAAAGGGGGGGTTAGAAAAAGGGTTTGCCGCATGGTGATTTTATTTTGGACTTTCTAAGATAAATAAGTGATAGAAAAGAGGGAAGAGACGGAGCTTTACTTTGCCAAAAGGGACCTTGGAATTCGCCCTCTGGGCATGGCAGCTTTCATTTTCCTCTTTCCTGCGTTCATATTCCCAGCCGGTTTCCGGAGTTATGATTGAGTTTCACATATTGGAGTTATATCTGGCAGCCAGACTTGTTTATCTGCTGGGGCTGATAACTGTACTGGCCTGAGTGTGAAGCAGAAAGCAAGGGGAGAGAGAAAGAGTGGGAGGAAGACACAGACTGACAGACCACTCATATATTCTCATCTCCTCCAGTCTTTTCTCATTGATTTAGCATGTCTTCATCAACAGTCTGACCCAGGTACGCTGTTTTTTCTTTATCTCACACTCCCGCTTAGACCTCTGGTATGGACTTGAAGGCAGCACCTGCCGAGCGTGTGTCAGTCAAAGCAGATGAAAATGGACTAAACAGGGCCTTGGACGTAATTCATGGGGACATATGGAGTCCATATTAAAAATGTTTTGATAGATTTGTAAACAAAAAGCTGCATTTCAGATGTCTAATGTATCTGATGTTGAAATGTTAGCCCTTATAATTGACTTTTCATAATAGTTTTACAGATAGAATACAAGCAGACATTACTTCAGTTGAGGGGCCATCTGGATGAAATCAGATGACAGACCGTAGGTTTTAGATACAAAGGCATTACGTGGAAAAAATAAGTAACAGGTGACAGAGGGTAAACACTATTTGGATCAGGTAAAATATCACTAAAACGTCCATGTCACAGCATCTTCAAAACAGATTCTGTGAAGGACTGGCTGTTGATTTCAGTTGAAAGGAAAGTGAGACAAAGAGACTTGGGGAAGGTTGCGAGAAGGGGAGAAAGAAAAAAGAGGACTGAGGGAAAACGAACGAGCGAGAGAGCAAGCAGTGCTTGCTGGACCCTGACTGCGTGCGAGGCCTCAATTATTCATGCGGCAGTGCACATGTCAAGCGCCCACAGACAAGCACAACAGCAAGGCCGAGCGCAAATCAAACAGCGCATCCGTGGGCAATGCCCACAATGCACCTGGAGGAACACACCTCGGCGCATTGCTCTGTTGTTCTCGGATAAACAGAGAACAAGGCTACCTGAGCACTGCCTGATTCTCCTCAAGAGCCAAGAGCTGCTGCTGTACTCTTCCTTTGTTTGTTCCCCCCTCCACATTATTTACTCACTCCTTTTTTCTGGCAGAGATGCTGGTGCCAGTGGGTTCCATCTTTTCATGGCTCATTAGCCCACAGTTTCGTTCACTTTATTTCTCTGAACTAGCTATCATGCCCTCAGTGTTGTTAGAGTCCACTGACTCTCTTTGCCGGTCCCCAACATGTCTACATTAACTACGGCTGAGGTTTGTCTCCTCAATTGCTGGAGGTTAACGGATGGCTCCAGACTTTCATTCTCATCTTGTCTTAGTTTATCGACCCCTGCCTTGCTGTCTATTCTATTTCTTCTCTCCATATACTCCCAAGCCTGCTCCCAACATTCGTGCAGGCTTTTTTCCATATTATTATTGTATTGTTCAAGGCTCAAGAAAAAACCTGCAGCGCTATAAATTGCAGCCAATCATTAAATAAATACATTAAGCTTTACTGGCATTGTTTCATTGTTGTGCAATATGCTGCTTGTTAAATTATTTGTGCATACTATCTTTAAACAGCCTGATGACCAAACTAGATCCTGAATACTCGTCACCCTCTCATCAAAGAAATATGCTGATTTGAAAGTTGTTCATTTATTACTTAACTTAAAACAACATGTAAAGCTGAACTATTCTTTTTAAACTGTCGGATAAGTGTTATTTAAATGATATGTTTTAGCATTGAGTTCATTGTTAGAGGGGATGTTTTAGATTATATTGAGAGGTGTTTCTACCCCCCTCATATAAAGACAACAATATAAATAAGGATTTAATGTATACATGTAATGCATGTCCACAGTTTTGAACATGATCAAATACAAAATGTTCCAAGAGTCTTACCAATACCTGAACATTATAAATAGTAATAGCAATAGTAGGTATGTCAATAATAAAGTGGAGACGATATGTGTGTGATGTAATGTATGTCTCCATACATATTTTCTTTTAGTATTTCCTCATATCCTTAACTTTTGCATTTGTATCCAGTTGTTTGTGCAAAGCACTCCCTTCATTGAATGTGTATTGTACACTTGTGAGACAAAGAAGGAAGACTCCCCAGGTGTCGACCCCTCCTGAAGACACGTTGTCCCAATCCCTCTGTGTTTTGTATCCTGAAGATAGTTTTCACTGGCCTGAAAGACATGAAATGTGCACGGGACAAGTTTAAAGGTTTCCTGGGAAAGACAAAAATCTCTTTCTTGAGACATAATTTTAGTGTTCAGTGAATCCCATTTCTTCCTTCGTAGGGGATACTAACCTGCAGTAATGCAATAATCTCAAATGTTTCCTCTGGACCTGCACTGCTCAACGTCAATTTAGAAGTATTTTCAAGGGAAGACACACACGCTTCCCTTCCCCTTCCTTTCCTTGATTGCTTGGTCATTCATATATTTTTCCTGGTGAAGCATCCTTGTTTCAAAGGGTCAAGTTGAAGCGGCACCAAAATGACACTTGAAGAGAGGACTGTGAGTACACTTGGCAAATATACCACAGGGGATTTTCTTTCTTTTTTATTACATGTTCAACAGTATCAGACAATAAACCCACTAAGGCCACCAAAGTTTCTAGTGCTGATTGTTTTGTGTGTTTAAGGGCTCAGCAAAGATCTGGGACTGATGGTGGCGTTTGTATTAGCTCAAGACCTTTCATTTGTTACAATAAAGTGAGAGTCATTCTTGTTTTGTCCAAGAAGATGATACCTGTGCGTGTATCTCTTTGTACAAAAAAACAGATATTCACTGTTCATTAAAGCCCAGAACACAATTCACACTTTCCATCCACCTGCTGTGTGTCTCACTCTCTGCTTTAGAGGGAAGTGAGAAGAATACTTTTCTGGATTGTGTACCATACTGCATCCTTACTCAGAGATTTATCTGCAGGTTTATTTTCTCCCCTTAAACCCAGAGGAGCCAACCTAGGGGCAAATAAGAAAATAGAAATTGTGTGAGTTGAATACAGCATTGTGTTCATGTTTTGTGAACACAGCACACAGGTTCAAGATCTGCTTGAATAGATTCTGGGTGGATAAACATGACTGGAAATATAGTATGTGTGCTGATGTTCAAGTTAGTGTAGATTTCTGAAAAGCATGAGGGGCAACATGTTTTAGAAGGTTAAAGGGAGCTGTTTTGAAACAATATTTAGAAGCCCATGGACATGAGCAGTCATGATAGCAACCACAATCTGTTTTTATGCCACTGCTAGGTTGCCAGGAAGCTGCTACAGCCGATAAAAAATGTGAATACAATAGTTACAGATACAATTGACAATGGTGTTGATATTCTCGTCAAACTCTGTGCCAAAAAGCCATTGAGCGCATTTTCCCAAAATGTTGAAATAATTCAAATGGTCTTATTCATTGGGGCTAATGTGTGGCATTTATATAACTGCTTTTTTCTCATATTTCTTAGTAAAGATAAAGAAATGCATGGTAACCTAGATTGGAAAAGATGGTAGGATGACATGTCTGCTGTAAAATTGTCAAAATATGTACAGCAGTAATTAACACAGCCTCTGTGAACTGAGTTAATCACACCCTCACCGAGGTGGCAATGGCCAGACACAGATGAACACACACAAAAACACACACACACACACACACACACACACACACACACACACACACACGCACGCACGCACACACACACACACACACACACACACACACACACACACACACACACACACACACACACACACACACACACACACACAAACACACACTCTTTCCACATCTCTGCAAGCAAGCATAACAGACTCACTCTACCAAGTAAACACAGTCGGCCAGGTCGGTGTGCTGTGTGTGATGTGTGGACTGTGTGTGCTGTGTGTGCTGTGTGTGTGTGTGTGTGTGTGTGTGTGTGTGTGTGTGTGTGTGTGTGTGTGTGTGTGTGTGTGTGTGTGTGTGTGTGTGTGTGTGTGTGTGTGTGTGTGTGTGTGTGTGTGTGTGTGTGTGTGTGTGTGTGTGTGTGTGTGTGTGTGCGCGCACTGTGTAGTAGCGCAGCGGCGTGCTGCCCTGCGATGGCACCAGTGACTGCTTTATCAGCATCCCATCATTTATGTTGTGTTAATGAGGTCCCTGTGGCTGTGGCTGGCTGGTAGCAGTGGCCGTCCCATGAAGGGAGAGAAGGATGGAGGCGAGAGAAGGAAAAGAAAGGGATGGTCCTCACAGACACGGTCACATTAACATGCCCTCAGCAAAGGCACCAAACTGAGATACAGGCATGTCATTATTATGGTAACTGAATTATTAATGCAGCGATGTGTTTTTGCTCCTGTGATTTTGCATGTTTACCCAAGGCCTCCCGTGATTTAAGGGTCAAGTTCACACCGAGCTGCCTCCCTCACACTGTTTTCAGCAATGGAGTGTATTGAAGTATTTCTACTCAAGTATAGTGCTCAAGATCAATATTTTAGGTACATGTCCTTTAATGGAATATTTCCATTTGATGCTACTTATACTTCTATCTGACAGCTTTAATTACTTCATATATTTAGATTATTAGCTTATATACAAAATAAATAAATTAGAATGATACAAGGTCATTAAAATTAGCTCCACCTTCACCAGTAATGAAAACACTAATGCATCGATAATCATAATCCAGTAACTCATAAACGATTCTTCAATGGGCTATTAGGCCTAGCGAGTACTTTTACTGTTAGTACTTCAAATATAGTCTGATATCAATACTTTTGTGCTTTTACTTGAGTTAGATTTTAGATGCAGGACTTTTTTACTTGTAACAGAGTATTTTTATTAAAGGTCGATTTTTCGTTTATTGTCCATTTAATTAATATAAAATGTAAAGTCTTTAAAAATAACAACCATCATACACAGCACCACACACAGTTCACACACAATACACAACATATTTAAGCAGGCTCTTGTTGAAATGGAATCTCTTGTTCTTTTTTTATACTTTAATATTGTTACTTTCACTTCAGTGTAAAATCTGTGTACTTCTTCCTCCTCTGTTTTCAGCGTGGAGGACGAATGTCATCATCCGGCCCCTCGGAGTGGAACTCAGCTGCTGTAAGGCCCCCGGCTCAGCCCTCCTACCTGCTCATTAGCTGGGGCGGGGGTCAGGGGTCAGGCAGGGGAGAGCTGCAGCATGCTGGCGCCACGGAGCACAGGGGCCAACACACCGGCGTCCTGCAGGCCCCGCTGCTGCGTTATTAGCTCACAGTCCTGCTGCAGAGGGCCGCTGCAGGTCGCACACTGTGCTCCAGCGCGCAGCTCCTGTGAGGATCCTACACACACACACACACACACACACACACACACACACACACACACACACACACACACACACACACACACACACACACACACACACACACACACACACACACACACACACACACACACACACACACACACACACACACACACACACACACACACACACACACACACACACACACACACATATACAAACATACACACACATTAAGCTGTGAACAGTAGAATACCAAATAGAGTACACTCATGGATAGCACTTCCCGGAAAGGGGGAAATACTCACACTCACACATAAAATGGAAAGGCTGAGTGGTATTAAGATCCATATTGACAGAGTGGAATCTCATAAGCACCATGGTTCTCTGCGTATGTCAAATATTCCTCTGGGTGCGGATCATTGTGTTTTATTACCCCGCTTTAAAATTCAATTGCACAAAAGATTCAAGTGTTTTTATGAAATAAAAACACATGCACTTGCATACTTATCAACATCTTCTTGAGGTATTATGACTGACAGAGTGAAATACTGATGAAATGTCCAGTCCTTAATTTGTGTGACCATATAAATCTACTCCATATATTCGGTTGACTTTTAAAATCTGTCCAGGGACTACAGATGAAAAATAGCCTCTTGGCTAACTCTTGCACATTTACAGAAATGTTCATTAATGTGCACTCTCCCTGTTAAATAAATGAATAAAAAAAAAAAATTAACTCAACATATTTTCATTTCATGCTACTTAATACTTCTATCCAAAAAGAATTCATGACATTTCTGTTATACAATAAATTTTTTCAAGCTGGTTACTTTACAAATCAAGCTTTTACGTGAATACACTAATCTTATAAAATACAAAGTTGATTTAAAGTTAATTATCCCAAAAGTCTAAAATTCTTACAATTAGCTTAACCTTAACAAATTACAAAAGTAAAATGCATGAATGTTATGTCACCCATTCATACAATTTATAAAGAAAACACTTTGGCATCCTACACAATATACAATACAATGATATCATATTATTTATTATGTATTTATAAATTGTGCAAATGCCAATCCTCCAATGAAGTGTAAAGTGCCTTAAACAAACCTTAAAGAGTATCAGTCTTGAACAACTTAGATTTCTTTGTTGAGAAAACAGGAACAATTTAAAATGTGTTTTTGAACTTTCTAATTTGTAGTTGTGGATGTCTTCCATGTTTTTCTGACCACGTTCTGTATTTTAAGCTGTCCATTTGACTATGTTTGTATTTCTTTATGTAGAAAATGAATGTATGTGGCTGGTCAGCTGAGAAAAGAACTACATGTTAAAAATAAACATTAATAAAACTGTTAAATCAGGAGAGGAGGAATGGTCACCGCTGTTATGATCTGAAGTTCTTTTATGTTATTTCATTTGATATTACATTGAGTGTTGCAGCACTTTCTCTCCCAGTCAACAGCATCATTTATGGATCTGAAGTAATACGGGAATCTGCCTTTTGAACAAACATTACAGAGACATGTAAGTAACTGTTATATATCTCCTTTTCAGGACATATAAATTGCTAATCACCAAATAGCTTTAACATCATACAGACAATAAATAATTTAGACATTTATTTGGATACATATGTTCACTTTCATATAACGTATATAGACCGTAATAACACCCCCACTCCTCAAGACATTTAAATTGCTAATCACCCCATAGCTTTAATATCATACAGACAATAAATAATTCAGACAAATGTCCAGTTGGCATAATTCATTAACTCTTGCTCAAATCCCTGTTTATTTCCAATCCGTCTAACCTTGAATCAGTTTAATCCAGTGATGTTAAATTAGATAAAATCATAATTATGGCAGCAGTGCCTGTTATTTAAACCAGATCAAGGACAAGAAGGACTGCAGGGATGAAGGGAGGTAGCGTGGATAGCCATGTTTTAGTAGAAGGAGGAGTAAGACAGGGCTGTAAATGGGCCAAATCCTCGCAGACCCTTTGCACTTTGTGGAGGGTGTGTTTTAAACCCATACACCATGTCTTCATGAACTAAAAACTAACATTTTAATGGCCAGACAAGAAAAGCACAAAAGGAAATATGGGCTTGACTCTTTCAAGGGATTTTAAACAGATACCATTCCTACTGTCAGGCTAAGAGGCTTTTTGTGTTTTTCTGTAACACCAACATTGATACAATGTGTCTGATGGTACCGCTGGAGCCGAACGCAACCCAACGCAACACTGTTTACCATTTGTGCATCGCTATTTGGCACTGTCCAAGCGTTGGAGCATTTTGCGTCAGTCTTGCATCAGTGAGCTTTGAATAAAGAAGTAAGGTTTGTCTTCTGTGTGTGTCTTCAGCTACAAGTGAAAGCAAGAAGTGTTCAGACGAAAACAATGTGCCTGAGAGGATATGATTATGTGTGGTCAAGAGAGAAGGAGCCACTGATGGAGGGAAAACTGATATCTGAAAGCACTTGAATGTGGGTCCAGATGACTTTGGCTGGGTGTGGACGCCATTAAGAGGTGTGTACGTGTGTGTGAGTCTGTAAGTGAGTGTGTGGTGGTGGACGGTGGCCAGAATAGCCGCCGTCTGTGTTTGTGCAGCAGCGGGCCGAGAGGAGCACGTCTGCGTCTCAGCCACAACCTTCAGAGCTCTGCCCGTGTTTAGCCACCTTAGCCCGGCTGCAGGAGTACAGGAAAACCACTGTAGGAATAACAAGTCCAAGATGTTGGATAGCATCAAGTCTCAATCCACAAAAGTCAAGAATCAACATGAAGAATGTCAATGTTTTCGCAGAGAGAGAAAAAAAGACATCTTAAAATATACATTTATTCAGAGCCTGTGCAAGATCAAACAGTAAAATTGATCTGCTCTTCCTTCAACCCTTGCTCTGCACCCTCCCCTCAATTCCCCTCCTCACCGAGTATCGACTTTCTGCATGGGCCATCGCCATGACGACTCAAGCCTGGCCTGCTGTCACCTCTCCTCAGGGCAGAAGCCTGACTATTATGGGATACGGTTCATTTGACTGCCTTGGGCAAAGATGTGTTTGGATGTGAAGCATAGAGCCCACATACACACTCTTTCATTGCCACACACACACACATAATCATAAAGTTATTAACCAGGCCCCTCTTGTCTCACAGCGGAGAGCCACTGCTTCCCAGGGGCCCCCTTCAGACCACAAACTACAGTCTAATCAAGACTATGCATGTGAGCCAAAGTAATGCTACAATTCTCCAGGATCCTCTTGCATTGATCCAACTGGAAATCAGATCACTCACTGTGACCCATCACATTTAATTAAGCAGCTTGGTTCCTTTAAAGTTCTTCGTTTTTTACAACAAAGAAATAAAAGAACACTACTAAAAACCTAGAGGAATTTAACATTTTAAAAAGTGGAAGTAAACCAAATTGGACAGGACATCGTATCCTGCAGTAGCATTTTGATTAAATTCTCTGTAAAGGGCCCTATTATGATCATTTGCAGGTAAATGTTTTTGTGTTTTGTGTCTCTACTGTGACATGTTTACATGCTTTAATGTTCAAAAAGGTATTTTTTTGCTGGCTGGCTCTTTTGTGATTTGTCAACCACTTAAAATGTCCAACCCCTTATCCCTTATATTACGTACTATGTGTTGGAGCGCTAAAGAAAAACCAAAACTCCCTCTAGAGCAGGGGTGTCAAACTCAATTTAATCTTGGACCACATCAGCATTATGGTTGCACAAAATTATTTTAAAAGAAAAGCCAAATTCTGGAAAAAAAGTCAAAATTTAAGAAAAAGGTCCAAATGAGATGCATTGTGGGATATGTAGTTTATGGGCAACGTGCTTCTGTAATTCGCCATATAACCGTATAATAAACATGTTATATTCTTTGCATGCTCTTGTGGGGCCGCATGAAATGAAGTCGCGGGCTGGATTTGGCCCCCGGGCCTTGAGTTTGACACCCCTGCTCTAGAGTTTGGAATTTAGCCTTTACAGACCATTTAAATGCACAAGACCCTATACAGTATACTAAAGGAAAGGGATAATAAATAATAAATGGGCCTCTTTAATGGTGTGAACGTTTTTGCAAAAATAAGTGTTGCAAGTCATTTGAGTTTCTGAAGAATAAACAACTCAGTAAATACCTTAACAATCTGGCCACTGTAGTTTTAACCAAACATTATTTGATACAACTGGAGTTTTATCCAGGCAGTAAAGTTTAGAGACTACAGACTCCAAATCCGAAAGACAATTCATTTGATACTATAAGTGGAGAAGTGCTGTTGTGTCTGGTCCAGTGGTGCAGATATGGAGGCAACAGCTCCTGTGGAGGCAGATCTCAAATTGGTCAGAGAGCAGGATCAATACCACCAGGAACAGATAGAGAGAATGATGGGCATCCCAGGCATCTCACTGAAGTAAATTACATTAGAAACTCAGACACTGATTCATGAGGAAAAAAAGTAGAGGAAAGAAGAAAAATTTGCTAGAGGAAGTTTTTTTTAAGAACACTCAGCTGATCGTTTGTGGCGTGATGTCTTTTTTATCAGTTAAAGAAGCTTTGTGGGTTTATTTGGGTGTAGAGCATTTTGAAAATTATATATACTGCCTTCAATTAAATCAGTGATACTGCGACAATTGTATAATAAGAAAGATAATGAATCTGTTAAACCCCAAGAATTTTAAATAATTGAACAGGTTATCACTACTGGTCTCCCTTCATTGATCATTTCAAATGAAAATGTTTGCAAGAAGCAATTGTAAAATAAGTATTCAGATCCTTTGCTTGAGTGCAAGTAGCATTACTAGAATGTACAAAAGCCGTGCATTGAAAAGGTGGAGCTATGATTGAGAGTAAAATGCCCCCTCCACATTATTTAATATTATTGGTTTATCAATTCTGAGGCATTAATGTGTATGCAACATAAACTCATCATATATCTTGAATGTAAAATTCCGCAACTATTTACAAAAACTGAGTCAGAAACTGATAAATGGAAACTCTCAAATGTGTACTTAAGTAAAATGAGTAAGTGTACCTGAATAATACATTCCACTACTGGCGAGAAGTGAATAAAGTCCTCACAAGTCAAAGAGGTGGGTAGAATATGGGCCATAGATGTAATAAAAATGTGCGGAGTACAGTGTGCCTGCTCCAATTCCTTGACCTAAAGCTCCTCCTCTGGTCAGAGCTCATCTACACTGCATTTATTTTATAAAGGTCTGTTAGTGGTGGTGATCTCTGCTTCTCTGTAGTCCGTCATGTTGGGCACGCACCCCCAGTGACAGTGTGGAAGTAGGTGACCAGTGGGTGGCCCCCGCGAGAGCCAATCGGAGGTCAGTCGGTCACTGTCCCGACGAGGCAGCCCTGCGGCGGGTCACCTGCTGCCCGCTTTCCCCTCGTTATTTATCTCTCCCTGACACTTCATTCCTCTTCCTGTCAAAGCCCCTCCTCCTCCATCTACCTATTTCCTCCTCTTCTCTGCTGAGTTTGGCACCGGTCCTCCGATCCTTTCGCCAATACCGACTATTCGGGCCAAGGCGTGCTGAGTCGACCCCTTTGCATCACCCCCGTCCGGGTCATATGACATCCAGCTTCAGGGACCTCCCTAACGATGGGGGCCGGGCCACGTGCCCATAAGTCCACAGTGTGTGAGTTGCTCTGGCCGGCTGTAGGGGCTCCTCTCTGCGGCCCACCAGAGGGGTAATTACTTCCCCAAGTTGGGCTTGGAACTGGACTTCTTGCCCCCTGAAGTCTCAGTGGACTGACCGGGACGCAGCACCTCCTTTCATTAGGAGAGCAACTTACGGTGGGAGAGCCTCAAAAAGCAGACAAAGTGAAGGCCCTCTTTTGGTCGGTGATAAATTGGTTTGCCTCGCAGATGGAGGGGGGTTGGAGAATGACACTCAGAGGACATGAAGGGGATGAAGAAGTCACAAATACAGTGCAGGAGAGGAGGGATTTTGCAGATAAAAATATCTTAAGCTGAAGGTACAGAAGAGATGAGCGCAGTGCAGTTTGGCCTCTACTCTAGGTGTATTACCTGGGGATCACACATCAAGGACACAGCCCAAAGTTTGAGCAAGTGGTGGGCATTAACATCAATGTAGCATATGGTAATCACAGGAAAATAATTGCTATCATCTTCGCTCAGTCACTTAGCCATGATTATCCCAGAGCCAGATCCAGGTTTCTGTTCCTTCCACTACCTCCCAGTGATCAGAGCCAGTATAAAGTGACACAGTGGAGAAAAAGGAGAGGTGTGAACGTGTAATTAGCAAGTGGTTTCATGTACGTGCTCTTTGATTTATAATTCAGTATAGCAAGAATCCCTGCTACCCAAGGCTAGTGCTCCTCTGAATTAGCCCTGCGACTGGGAAAGGCTGCAGCGAGAGGGGGTAAGAACCTGACTAATTTGTGCTCTGTTTGAGGTGGGTTTTAAAAAGGGAAGGAGACGTGAGGTCCATACCTGGATCTGCAAGGCTCAGATCATCATAGAAAATGGCACGGGGAGGTATGAGGAGGAACTGTTATGAGATGATGGTCAGATTTTAAATGACTTTGAAACTGAACTTAAAGAGAAAAGTTTGATATGATGAAAGCTGCTCATGGTGGCATTTGATGTATTGCTAATATCAACATAGAGTATACTTAAAGATGACAGTTTTCAATGCAAAACTAGTTATTTTCCATGGGAATTGAGCCACATTTTTCACATTCTAACTGCATCTTTGATAAGAGAGGTTTTTCGTTCAGCAGTGGCCTCATTTTTCTTCCGCTCAGCCTGGTACATACTGGATTCTCTTTGGTTCCCCCATGGGTCCAATGATCCCCTGATCATCCTATATTCTGACGCCCTTATAAAGCTAATGTGCTGATTTTACGATTTCAACCTGCCATGATCCCCCACAATCCCCTCTGTTCCCTCTGGTTCCGCTTTCACACTCAAGTGAGGATCCGCTGCCGCTTTGATCACAGTCCCCCGTTAAAGGTTTAAAACGTCTCAATTCCTGACGATTGTTGGGGCCTCTGTGGTTTAGGTTAAGCATTTCCCCATGCCCCCTGTCCAAATGCACCACTCCTAAATGAGGCACCCACTCTCCCAGCTTCCCTTCCCAGCACTGCTTTCAAGTTCCTCCGATTGGGTGCCGCAGCTGTAAGCCCTAGATTTTGTCTCCTCCATCTTTGTCAAGCCCATTTGCCAAATACAAAAAAGACCCAATAAGCTAGGTCTTCATTGCTGCTCTCCAAAGTAATCCCCAGATCTCCCACTCTCTCGAAAATCAATGCAAAGGTTGAGATGAGGTGAAACTTCCTTCTTAACTCATCTGGCTGGGAAGTGATGAAGTCTTGAGGATGACTTTTTTTGTAATCGTTGTGGCTCAATGATGAAACTAATTGTCCTATTTCGTGCAGCAACGCGGATGTTGAAAATGTCCTTTATCAACACACTTAGAAAACAGAAGAATGTGATGAAGCTGAGATGGAAGTCTTAAAATAAGTAATTAACCCGCGGATGAAGGCAGAAGAAACATTCCAAAACAAACTTAGCGCCACTTAGTTAAGAGCCATTGAATAATGTGACCCCCAAAGCAACAAAAACACCTCATCAAATGTCTCACCAAATGTTGAATATCAGTCTAATATTCACTCACTTTTGATCTGATTTTAAATATCTAGGTCACTCTGTCTTTTGGATGTTCTACTTTCTTCAACAGATACTTTTTCAACAGATATTTCTTTTGGCTCCTTGCCATTTCATGCAGGGCAGGTATCATGCAGTCGGCTTTTGTGAGCTTGTTTGCTGGAACAGGTTCCCACAATTGATATGGAGGGTTAGTTGAAAGCCATTGGTATTGGAGTACATACACTGGGTACAAATTTTGAACAGACTACAAACAGTGATAAGCCTCGTGGTGTTTTCTGTAACTGCAACTGTAGAATCGCTTAACATTACAGATGATGCACAAACCTGAAATAATGGGGTTTTTTTCTAATTGGGGGAAAAATACATTAAAGGTGGGGTAGGTAATTTTGGCGAAACCAGCTCGAATGCGCAAGAATTTGAAAATACACAGCCGGAACAAATCTGCCACTTCCTTACAGAGCCCCTCCTCCAACACACACGAACGCGCACATGACCAAAGAGGGCACGAGATAAGTTTGTGCACAGATGGAAGGCTGACAGGCAGGTAGGCCATCCAGTTATTTTAGCCGGGCCGGCTCAGATGATTGGTTGTGCTTTTTACAGTACTACGGCTTCCACAGATGACATTTGTTTATGGATTTTTTGTCAAAGCACTTAAGATATTCATTGCTATCGGGATATTAAGAGCATTCATGGAATATAACAAAAAGTGTATCTCGATCCGGTTTCTCAAATGTACCTACCCCACCTTTAACATGCTGTATGACAATATGACATCTCATCACCTTTGAAAGTTGTTTTGAGAATGTTGTCAGATAAAAGCTAAAATTCCCTCTCCTTTTAGCTTTTTTTTTGGGTGTTTAACAATCTTTCAAGAAAACATTTGGCTTTTTAGAAGCTTTGAAATGCTTTACTAGTTATTTAAGTTATTTATGTCAATATCTTGAAATAAATGATAACAACATACAGATTTGGAGTTATTACTTTTATTTCATGAACCACTGTTTTTTCATGATCTAATTTTAATTACGTCATAATCTTAAAACAGTTGTGTTGGATCTCAAAAGAATAACCCAGTTTTCTCGGGGATAAAAACTAAAGATTTGTTCATTCTACATAATGACATGAATTACTTATAAACTTGGGTAAACAAATGCAATTCATTTTTTATCACAGGAAAAAGGAGAAAATAAGAAATGTTAACCATGGCCGTTTAAGACTCAGTCTTATTAAAAGAGAGTGGATTAGTGCAATGAAATTCAGTACAAGCTTTGTAGAGCTGAAGGGAACTGCAGAGTTGATCATTGTTACAACTAACCTCATTTATGTCATTTGATACCTTTTTGAAATAAAAAAACAGATTAAAGCAGCTTAAATGGAGCTTTAAACATTAACATTTGCTGTCTAATGCACACAGAAACTGTTGCTTTTGGATACCAGTTTAGACATAACAGCCAGTTGTGATGAAAGCAATCCAAAGTGCTGCCTCTGCATCAGTGAGGTCTGGTTGAGGAGAGGGCCGGTGCTGGGACAGCAGTAAATCTGCCAGCCAGCCTTGGCTAATGTCAGCCTGATGGAGGCTCCAAACCAGTGGGGTGGGATGTTCCGCTACAACCCTCTGCCCTATGGTCTAACGTCATAATTAATATGTTGTTGTATCAAAGTTGAAGCATTTGCCTCTGAAATGTCCCGTGCACAGGCCCCTTATTAAAGACCTGACCTCCAAGCAGCTGAAGGTTGCTCTGCAAACTTGGCACGCCCCCGAGTGAAAACATCTGCTTTCCTCACAGGCAGGAGTGCCACGGACCCCCGTCTCAGCTGGTTCCCACAGCTCGGAGAGAGAGCCCTTCCCCTGTCCTCGCACACTGACCCCCACATTTATAACCCCCCCACCGCCACTGAGACTTCCTCAAGCCTTGGGCCCAGGCCTGGACCTCTCCATCACCTCAGCCTCTCCCCCGTCCACATGTAGCACCGTGCCAGTGTGGTCACTGTACTGCTGAGAGGACTGCTCCTGTCTTGTTATCCCCACATCACAGCCTGTCCAGAGGAAGGGAGGGATGGAGGGAGGGGGGGGGGGAGGGGGGAGGGGGGGAGGAGGGAGCGGGGGAGGAGGCATCTGCGCTGCTCCCACAAAGCGGCGACTGTTGGAACGCTGACAGAAGCATCTGTCATCCCCTGCCTCACACACTCACCTGCTGTCCGAGGGCCCGGCTCTTCCTCTCCCACTCTCCCTCTGATCTTTCTTGGTAATTATGTGAAGCTCTTGAACGCCTCTTTTAGAGATCCCACAAACTGTACCTTTTCCCATCCTCACCCTTAATTAAATAGAAACATCCATGCCAGTCTACATGAGCAAACACACAGGTTTTTTTTTAAATATGGGCTATTTGCAGATTCTAAAGACATATTTCACTATTATCTGTGGTTTATCACGAGATACCAATACACTTATCTGTGATGACAGTTGGGCAGTGTCAGTTTGTTCCCATGGAAACATAAATTGTTGAGAGTAAATGTTTCCTTTTTTGTTAGTATATAATGATAATGCTCTGATTGGGTAGCTGGTCGGCTCTGATGTGATTGGTCAACCGCTAAGAGAAGTCCGGCCCCTTAGCCTATCATGTACAATATGTTGTAGTGCTAGCCAATAGAAGCACAAGTGTTACATAGTGATGTCACTATGTTGCGGAAGTAAACAAAGGAGTCCAATGGAGGATTTTCAGGGAGGGGGGTAGTGTGTGGGACAGAAACTCAATCTGAAGGGAACTTTGGGATTTTAGCCTTTGCATTAACATTCACAAAAACATAAATAACACACTACGGGAAAAGGAAAACCTTAAAAAGGCTAATAGTGCCACTTTAAATAATACTTTTTAAACCCTCAAACTTGTGGTTTATGAGGACGGCCTCTGTCCTCAACCTAATAGAACTTCCTGAAAGTCTTCATTGCCAAGTCCTTGCCAAATGAAGCAGTATTTATCAACAAATATTACAGTGTTAATGAATGTACTGACCTGTTTAGCGACTACTTTATCATTCTCCAGTGGCACCCCCGTCCATTCCCCTAACATGCTGAAGGGTTGCCAGCAGTAAGGGGAAAGATGCCAATCCATGTGTACAGTATGACACACACGTAAAAAACACACACACTCTCAAGGACACCATCGCTCATTCAAGTCCAGGGAAGGTGCCCTTCAGGCGGTGCCACAGGGAAAGTGTGAAAAATCCCAAATCAATGATTTTTCACAAAGTTTGAACCTTTATAAATGTTGATCAGTATGGCTTAGTAGTCTGAGTGATGGGTTGAGGTTATGAAGTAAAAGAAGGGCAAGGTCTCTTCTGTTTTGGAATTATTTTTTAATTTAAAAATGTTTTGTTTGAGGTTAAGCAACTTGCCAAAAACAAAACTTGTATTATGTAGATGTTTTAAGTGATATTTTTTAGGCTAATGTTAATTTGAGCATTCAATTAATATGTGAGATTTGCATTTGACGGTTTCTAATTAAGTAGTGCATTCACAACAGAGGAAAAACATTAATATATATATAACTAGTAGGAAACATCCATTTAAAAAAAAAAAAACATGTTTTCAGCTTATGATCCAGCTCAAGTCACTGTGACATCAGAGCTCACTTCACGACTTACTGTTATACACTCTATCTAGGCTTAATTTTGCGGAACATGAAAGGGAAATAACTTCCTTATCTCCTGGTCTCATTGCCATGACGTGCCAGAGGTCAGCACTGAAGTAAGGGAGGGGATTTGGAATGAAGCTGGTCATATATAAAGTAACTTCTCTCAGCATGCGAGCGAGGACGCCGCAAAGAAGAGAGGCAGGTTAACAAATGAGTGAGGAAGGGTAGCAGGACTTTGTGGCCCTCTGAGACAGAGTGGGTCGGGATGTTCTGCCAACACCTCCTCTGCCAGGGTGAAGGATACACACTCACATTCATGTCTCACACACACACACACACTTGCTGTCATCTTTCAATAGCTTCATCCATGGCCTCTGTTACAGCCGTGTGTCTGAGCAGGAACCCCACTAAGCTGGCTGGGGTCCAACACCGAGGTCTCTCACCTCGCAGGCTGGGCGGGGGGCCGGGTAGCTCCTGTGAGTTATTCCTGGGCAAGGACCCGGTTCCACCTCTCTCTCGTCTTCTTTTGTCTCATCCACTCGCCTCTGGCCTAGCCTGGCCTCCTCTCCTCCCTTATCCCCCTCTCTGGGTCCCTGTGGCTGATGAGCCTGTCCTTCAACTATCAGCATCTTCTATTGACTTTAACACACACACACACACACACACACACACACACACACACACACACACACACACACACACACACACACACACACACACACACACACACACACACACACACACACACACACACACACACACACACACACACACACACACACACACACACACACACACACACACACACACACACACGCACATGCAGTACACTTGGATTTATGTAGGCTTACTTGTGTGGCCATAAATGTTGAGGTCACCTTCCTTCATTTCCACCATCTGCAGTTTTTCAAAGCTCCTGTGTCCGACTTATGTAAAGATTTTTTTAAAACACATATTTATCAGCCTATGGAGAACATTCAAACAATTACATAGGTATATTTTAGGATTGTAATTCTCAGTATACCCATAGTTGACATAAAATGTGTCATTATCTATTTTTCATCGTGTGCACAACAATTCCGAGTGATGGCAATGAAAATCTGAACTCAGGCTCCAACCAAACAATGAACATTTTAAATGATTAAAAAAATAGATTGTCACGCAAGTAAATTCAAAATGAAAACATTGAATAGTACAAATTAAATATGGGATTCAATCATTAACTAGGAAGTTAATAGATCAGTTGTGGAAAGAGACTGTCATAATGTATAGGATTTGCAGATTTAAAAAGAGAAATTGCTTAACAGTCCCAAATAGATTTTTAGGAGCGTTCACACCGATCTGCAATGTATCCAAAATGATATAAGAACTAGGCTATTTTTGGAGCATATAGCAAATTTTGCTTCATGTGTTAGGCCTGATCTCACCGCTAGAGGTCACTGAATACAGCACATTGAGTTCAACTAGCGGCCTATGTTTATGAGCTACATTTGTCCATTACACTTTTCATTTTTGAAATGTATGTTTAATAATCACAATCATACATAGATTATAAAAATGAATACAAATCTATTTATTTTACAGGGATGTGAACATTTATTAAATATATAAATTAAAAACCTGTAGGTCTGGTTTAAATCGTCAATTTACAATTACAATTAAAATTTACAAAAAAACTAAATGCAGGAAGAAAGAGGAGGAAAACTCAAACAAGATATTTTTGAGAAAAGAAATGGAGAGTATTGTGATGATTATTTTTCGGGGCAGTTGTGTTGCACATGCAATTAAGCTTTTTTGCAAATATTTTTGAGTTCATTCTACCAGCTGTTTTCCCCTCACACTACTTCTTTCAGCATGATTACATTACAATTAGATAGTTTGACTATCTCTCTTACAGTACTCACATTTGTATTCAAATACAAAGTTGTTGTCCCATCCTTAAAGTAAAAAAAAGATTGCATATCCCTGTATTTTCTTAAAGAGCCTTTCTTTTTAGGCAATTTAATGATCAGATCTGGACCAGGCATAACCCCACATGTTGTTTTAATGGTTGGATCCTGCAGCATCAGTACCAAGCAGCAGAGAGGAGCCGCTGCAGAGCTCTCACTCTGATTCTGTTTCAGGTACCAAGAACATTAGAGATTTACACTTTACCACTAATACACATACCTGTACATGTTGTGAGTCGTATACTTTAGAAAAACAGGATTCTTTGTTGAATAAATACTTATAGTTGTAATGATAACGACAGTAAACGTGGCTGTATATGTTTGTAAATATCAGATTTAGAGCGCATGCGTGGAAGTTCACGCCCACTTTTTTTCGAACACTTCAAGCAACCCACGGTTACTTTAAAAGATACTCGTTTTTATAGAACACAATGTGGCGTAATTGAGACCCACGCTCTAACTTCACAATCCTTGTTCATATTAATAAAGTGTTTACAAATGGTTGGATCTACTTATTGAAATACACAACATATGTAAAGGCGTGTAATTAAAATAAACTCCCCCCTCCGTCCTGTCATATAATGGTACAGTCTGTGTCGACGTCCTGCGCGGGAGCGGAAAACGTGCATCCGACTGTGGGGAAAAAAGAGCGTTGTGTTTTCCTGGTTAGAATTTGTGCTACCACAAAACACTTTACGGAAATACATAGAATTGTCGACTATCTTATAGACGTCGTCACAAACTACAGGTCAGTGTAGCGGATTGTTGCACATGCTGAATGTATCTGTACACGTTTTCATGACTCATTCAATGCGCCTCAACAATGTTTAGATGCATTGCACAACAAACGTTTACTTTTGTATTAAGTTCCATGCTTTAATCTTTTTCCAGTTTACTAATACGTTCAGTATGACTCGAGATTGGAAACCTGGTGATCTGATCTTTGCCAAGATGAAGGGCTATCCACACTGGCCTGCAAGAGTAAGTATGGTGCTTTATCATAGGACTCTTACCAATACTATGCATTTCTTTAAATACATCTGAATATGTTTCACTAAGTAAACAACAGTAAAGTAAGATTAGCTAAGCATAACCAGTTGAGAAAATATAAAATGTGTCAATTTTCTTTTTAATGTGGATATGTTTTTGTAGATGTTTGTTACTAAACACCTGCCTTATTTTTAATGCCCCTCCCAGATCGATGAAGTCCCGGATGGTGCTGTGAAGCCAGCCAACATCAAGTTCCCCATCTTCTTCTTTGGCACCCATGAAACGTTAGTAACTGACCGCTAACAATCTTTGTATTTTAGTTTAGTTTGATAGATCTTTATTATGGTGAAGTAACATTTAATGTTTCACTTATTCTGCGTGGCCAAAAAACCACAGCTATTGAAGGAAATGCAGCAAAAATCTGTTGTTGTATGGTCAGGTAAAACAAATAAATAAAACTGTTGCTATTGAGAAAAGGTTGGAAAACATTTACACGTACAGTGTTTACACAAGACATACACATAGGTGCTAAGGTGAAAGAGATCAGAGAACACATATGTGGCAAAAATATCTTATCTTTGAATCATCCTTGCATTAGTTAGGTAGCTTTTTCTCAAATTAAGTTATACTGTATTGTGCTCTGTTGATGGTTTTTCTATAAATGCGTACATTTTTAATTATCGCTGAATAGTTAGTGTCTGTATGCTGTTGTTTCATTTCACAGTAAACGTGCACTACAAGTACACAAAGTGTTAAATAGGCTGACATTGTGTGTTACCTTCTTCAAACAGAGCATTTCTTGGCCCAAAAGATGTCTTCCCGTACCATCAACACAAAGAGAAGTACGCCAAGCCCAACAAGAGGAAAGGCTTCAATGAAGGATTGTGGGAGATAGAGAACAACCCTAAAGTTGAACTCACTGCACCAAAGGTACATCCTCCTCCAAAGACCTTTGACATTGTTTATCTTCCAGACATTTACAGTACCTAAGGCATCAAGCAAGAGTACTTCAGATCAGAGAAAGCTTTGACATGTTATTGTATGTGCACCTGTTTTAAATTGTATCTTCATGTTGTAACTTTTTACCTAAACCTACAGTATGAGAACCACCAAATTGATTTGATATTCATTTTTAGCTACCTTGGTTCGGAGCTAGGAAGTTACTTTAGTTTTGAGCAATTTGTTTCACTTAATCCATTTATTGTATATCATTTGATTAAAGCCGGTGACCACTCACTTCACTGAAAAGGATTTAGACAACAGCCCAGAGGGAGAAGAAGCGGCCGAGGACAAGGTGACAAAAACCAAAGTACGTTTTTGCTCTTTAAATCTGTCATTTGAAAGTCAATATTCACACAGCCGCTTCACAGTCTGCTCCTGTGTCGTCAGCTTCTTTCTTCTTTTGCTGTTTTCCGTCTTATCTTCTTCTAAAGTGTTTCTGCTGCATACTGAATTTCATATCAGTGCAGGCCATAGCTTACTAAGCTAAACGTGTCTTTCTGTATTAATAGAGTGGAAGAATTATACGTAGAGTGTGCATCAGAAGGAATCTCGCTAACTTTTCTCCCTTTGAAGACTCATTTACCCCACCACACTGCGTCCTATGCTGTGTCTTGGGTGCATTCAGGTTCCAGGAAGTGAGGCTGAGCAGGAGAATGAGAATGAGGAGGAGAATGAGAATGAGGAAGAGGAGGAGGAGGAGGAGGAAGGGTCTCTGATCTCTGAGCAGAGTCCTCAGAACCAGGATGTAGGTACAATGCATGCTGGGATCTCATAAAAAGGCGCGGGTCGCCTTACCCCCTCCCTGTGAGAAAGCATGTGACACTTGGTGGTTTCTTTTACTGGTGGTTTGTTTCTGTTTGACTCAGAGTTCTTGTTGGTGGCCACAGACTTCAACTGGTGCTTGGAGTTGTGATAGAGTGCCTGCTTTGGGTTTTCTGTGTTAATTCCACTAATGGGATGACGTATTTTTCCTCGGAAACGGTCTCTGTGATGCTGCTGAAAATCAGTGAATGGAGTTAATTATGTCCTTTTAAGCACAGCTGACTCTTGATCTAATTGATTTTAGGTTTGGGACATTTAGTCTTGTGTGACAAAATCAACAATTCTTCTTTGTTTTCACTCTCTGAGACCACCCTGGTAACTGTTTCTGCTTTCCATGTCCTGCCTGTCCCCGTCCTCATACTCACAACACTACTGTTTGCACTGAGTTGATTTGAATTTATTTTTGCATGGCTTTCCGTGTGCTAACGAGAAAGGTAAGGTATGACTCTGTTTACGATTGTATGTATTTTCCCATGCTCCCTGCAATATTTGAATAAGTGATAAGTGTCTTTACAATAGACACTAACCATACCCAAAACATTACGAATACTATGCACATTTGCAATCCAGTGTGTAAAAGTGGAGATTCTCACAAAACTACTATTTCATTATGAGGAAGCTATAACAGAAATACCTTCTTTTTTTTTTATATAAAAGGTTAAAAAAAGAAGAAACGAGTGTTGTATATTTTAAATCAGTATATATTGTTAATATTAGTATATGCACTTTATATCTATTATGTATAGAATTTGGACACAGCTGCCTTAACACTGACACGTTATGAATTCAGAGAGTGTAATATCCCAGTTGTGCACTAGATGGCGCTTTTGATCCAGAAATGTAAGTTATTGTTGAGGCAAAAGATCCTCAAAGATCTATTCTTAGTTCTTCTCCACTTAACATGTACCGATGTTTTGCACAAATTGCACGCATGATAATGAACTACAAGAACAGTCAAAAGTCACAACTAAAGACTGTAATGAAATTAACAAAAGGGTTGCATTTTAGGGCTCGGCACAGAAAGAATCCACAGATGTTCCCAAACCGAAAAGAGGAAGGAAAAAAAAGGTTAGTCGTTTTTTATTTTTGGGCTCTCTTTCAGTGAGTAAACAATCTTTAAGAAACGGTTTGTAGGAAACATTTTATAACATGGTTTGTTTTTTATTTTTATCCCAGAGTGATGCTGAGCAGGAGACTGAACAACAGGACGCTCCTGCCAGTCCTGCTAGTCCCTCAGGTACGCTGTGTGACCCCTGGTACTTATAAGAGGATTGAATGTCTTTGTGTTGAATATAAGCATATTCATAATCTTTCAAACATCATTCAAAATAAATTATGTTTGACGGACAGGAGAAGGATATAAGCACTACAAATACAAATAACTAACATGAAACACATTTTAAAAAGAGATTGATTAGATTTCAGATGCTGTTATGGATCCTAATTTGGGAAATTATTTTGTGACGGCAACATGTAAACAAGGCACATGAATACAAAATAGAAAATACACACATCAGTAAATCTATACATATCATTATCAACAATATATTTACTGTTGAATTGTAGGATATTGGCGAGGTATGGAACCCTATTCTAAGTAGAAGTCTGAGCAAACTCTTCTCTTTTTGCATACATTGGACTTATGTGTGTGTGTGTGTGTGGTGTGTGTTTGTGTCCAGGTGCAGAGGGTTCTAAACGAAGAGGCAGGAAGCCCAAAAGTGAGAAGTCCCTTTTGCTCCAGCAGCAGCAGGACCAGCAGGGCTCAGGAAGTGAAATGTAACTACACGAAACACACACATCATAAGTCTTGCCATACTTTTTTTTTTTGTGCACAACTTAGGTGGTGGGCACAGAATGATCTCTAAATTATTTAATATGTATCGGTAGAGAGCTGGCTCCATAGCTTATTTGATTTCCTTTGAATTAACATTTATTTGTTTACTTATTCCTCAATTGTCCCTGCACCATTTTGTCACTCGCAATATTTTAAAACGCTAATTCATCTCTCTCGAGTCTTACGTTTGCTGTGTGACACGTTATGGTTTTTATCGCCAACAACTTCACTGTCGTTTTTTTGCATATGATCATAAAACCTTTGATTCTTGAGTCTTACCAAACCTTTGCTCACACATTCAGGGAGACTGAGTCTGAGAAAAAGAGAAAGCGGTCACAGGAAGACAAGAACAAGAGTGGAGAGGAGGAGAAGAGAAAGAAGGAGGACAGCAAAGGAAAGGAGGCGGAGGGAAAGGAGCCGGAACCCAAGAAGAAGAAGAAGGACGACAGCTCCTCAGGCTCTGATGATGAAGAGGCAGGTCTAACATGATGCTTCCTTATTTCTAATTGGTGTTTACAGTCAGTAAAATGCTTTCACGCACTTTCTTTATCCTTTTTATCACAGAAAAACAAAGGCAGGAAGAAAAACCAAAACTCAGAAATGGACAAAGACGCGCGGCGACGGAAAGCCGACGAATTGAGAGAGTACGTATAACACCCATTTAAGATGACAAGATGATATCATCATGTTACTTATTCTGGTTTGACAAACAGACAACAAGTGTTCAGATAACAATCGTATTAAGAGGAAACATTTGAAGAACATCTGAAAAGGGCTAATAAGAAAATGGATAATTTGACCCAAGAAATAATTTAAATGGATTATTAGAATAAATCTTACTCATTTCATCAGCTACCCCATGTTGATACTGTATTTGACACTAATTAAAATGTATGACGATCATTATAAGAGGCTTATTTCTGACATGGTGTGGTTATTCTCTCTTGCAGGCCAAACAAAGACGATGGGAAGAACAATGAGGAGAGGACAGGAGCCAAGAAAAAGGGTCAGTTCTGTCGCTCAGATATTGAAACTTCCAGCAACTTCATTATCATTGGAAATGTTTAGGGAATGAGCCAATACTCTCAAAATCCGCCTTTTAATAATAAAATAAAAATAACCCTATGAACGTGAGATCAGTGGATGAAAACATTTTCAGTTCTATTTTAATTCTACAAGTCCTTCAGGTTTTACATTTTTACAAATGTAAATGAAGTCTTTGTTGAGTGTCTTGAATCAAGAACTTGACTTACTTTTCCCACAAATATAAAAAAAAAGATTTTGAAGCCACAATCATTAAAACAAACTTCCGGATGTGTAAAAAGTTGCTGCCTGTCTCGAAAATTGTTTTTGAAGCCAATATCATTCTTATATTCAGAGTCTGTTTAGATGGTAACTTAATATAATACATTTGATTTATTTTATCTGTTCCACAGAAATGTCAACTGACTTGAAGCTCCAGAGACTGCACAGTGAAATCAAGATTTCATTGAAAATCGACAACCCTGTAAGTTCTACTAACCGCTTGGTTGGTCATAAATATACAATGTAATCTTAAAAGTGCATATTTTTCCACTGAAGACTTCTGGAAGTGATTATCTTGAATGAAGGGGGAAGATGAAATGAAGACAAAACAATCAGTTATTTATCTCGATTGACCATCAAATACAGTTACTATACTACTACTATAACTATTTGTGCAACGTTTCTGGAAGTTATTTATATCTTTCTCTGAGATTAGCTTTGTCCCTTTTGACATGCACATCGTAAGGATGCAAATGGACACTAACGTTTGAACTTTATCGGACTGGACATTTAAATGGGTCCTTTTTTAATGCTTTTTGGCTTGTTTTCATTTCCTATAGTGTGTTATAGGTTTTTGTATGTAAATGGTCTGCAAAGGCTAAAATCCCAAAGTCCCCTCCAGAGTGAGTCCCCCCCCCCCCCCCCCCCCCTTCCTACCTGAAACGCCTCGATTGGACTCCTTAGTTTACTTCTGTAACATGATGACATCACTATGTAATACTAGCGCTTCTACTGGCTAGCGCTCCAACACATTGTACGTGATGGGCTAAGGGGCGGTACATCTCTAAGTGGTCACCAATCAAAACAGAGCCGACCAGCTAACCAATCAGAGCGGACTGGGCTCTGGTGTCAGACAGAGGGGGAAAAGAGGTGCTGCAGCACAGGCATTATGAGAAAAATAAAGAGCTTCTTGAACATAAATGAAAACGTGTCGCAGTATACGCACAAATATGAAAATGAGAAGAATAAGTCCTCTTTAATAAACCTTGCTTAAGTTTGCTTTGTATCTTGATAATAACTCTGCTCATGTCTTTTGTTTGCGTTGCTTCCATGCCACTTTTGTCCCCTGCTCCCTCCTCACTAGGATGTGAAGAAGTGTTTGGAGGCATTGGATGAGATCAGTGCTCTTCAAGTGACGACCCAACACCTTCAGAAACACAGTGAACTCATTGCCACACTCAAAAAGGTAGACAGACATCTATTTAGAGTCATCCTGTTAGTAGAATGAAACTACACTAGCCAGTGTGTTTCTAAGCAATTTGTTCAGTGGTGAAACATGTTTTCATCATCATCTTCTAGATTCGCAGATTCAAGGCCAGCCAGGACATCATGGACAAGGCCACCATGTTGTATAACAAGTTTAAGAGCATGTTCCTGGTGGGAGAAGGGGACTGTGTGCTCAGCCAGGTGCTCAACAAGTCTCTAGCTGAGCAGCGGCAGCACGAGGACGCCAAGAAGGGAGAGCTGAAGAGAGTGGAGCAGGCCAAGGAAAACAACTCGGGTAATGATTGTTAGAACATCTGTCATTTAACAAAAGAAAGTTGAACTCTTTCTGTTGGCTGGAACACATACAGACAGGCAATTATTCTTCCTGTAAAAAATGTGATTTGTTCAGTAATTTGAAGGTTTGAGGAATGTAATGAGTGAGAAAATGTCCTAATGCCATTTTAAATTCTCCCTAATACCATTAGTTTACAATGAACCCTAAATATATACGTATGCAGTTCTTTAACAGAGTTTGCTATATTTCAACGTATCTACTGTAGCTCAGAACGGACAAACCAAACTCTGGCACTAGAGGGCCTTTCACATCTTAAAGCTACCTGACGGCCACCGCTGATCTCATGCTTGTAAAGCTGTGCAGACGCCAGCCTCCGCGTGAGGAAGTGATATGGTAAAGATGGCCTCTGAGCGTTGGGGGAAAGTCCCACATGTTTGTACTCAAGAAGCCGTTACTGTAAGGCAAGGCAAGTTTATTTATATAGTACGACGGAGTATTAGGGCCACACTTAGAAGAAAAAAACTGAGAGATTTCGAGAATAAAGTCGTAATAATACGAGAATAAAGTCGTAGTTTCATAAGTGACTTGAGAAGGAGACTTGGGGGAGATTGTCTCCTTTCTGCAGGAGGAAATGGCTGGTTCTGGCTGACTACATTACATTACATTACATTTAGCTGACGTTACGTTTACATCAGGTTTCATAGAGCTAAAACATTTCAAGTGCTACTCAACTGGCTTTAGATAAGCCAGTGCTTTATTAGTATATAAGTGCTTTGTTAGAAATTCGTTGTTAGAAACTCTATCGCTCGAAGTGGAGTCGAAAGAGATGAGTTTTCAGTCTGCGCCGGAAGATGTGTAAGCTTTCTGCTGTCCTGATGTCAATGTGGAGCTCATTCCGATTCCACTACAAGGCTATGATTCGACTCCTTCTGGATCCAAAGCCTTGATTACAAGTCTCATCGTTTCTTGTGAAACAACAAATGCCCTTTGAACAGCTCGTAGATGTAACCAACGATAGCCTTGTAGTCGGCCAGAACCAGCCATTTCCTCCTGCAGAAAGGAGACAATCTCCTCCAAGTCCGTTTGGTTCTTTCTTCTAAATAATAGACAGTTTCTTGCACAACCTTTCAAAGTTCTAATACTTATGATAATCTGATGCTGATGTGCCAAAAGATTAAGTATTTCCTTATTTGAGAAACCTAAAGTACTGCTTCACAAGATGCTCCACATTCCTCATTTTATTGCAGGACGCTGCTGCTGTCTCCTTCTCAAGTCACTTATGAAACTACAACTTTAATCTCGAAATCGAAGTGTGGCCCTAATACTAATACTCCGTCCTACTATAGCACATTTCAACACAAGGCAATTCAAAGTGCCTTACAACAATGAAAGACACTAAGAGCATTCATTTAAAAACACTCATTTAAAAGCTGTAGTCAGAAAAGGAGAGGCAAGCGGAGAGGTATACACTACATAGTTACACTTGTTGATGCCAAATTCTACACACGGTCCATTTTTAACAAATGATACCGAATTCATAGATGACCTTCATATTTACAGTACGATTCCTGGAAATCAGTGGTGTCCGCCTGAAGGAAGGAACCACTGTCACATTCATTTCAGATTACTATCAGTCAGCTGCAGGGCAAGAAGAGACGCATGTTAGGAACAGAACGAGCCATACGTCTGAAGCAGACTCGCTCCAGATGACCCCTTGACCCCAGACACGTCACAGTGAACGCTGAGAAAACATAGGAAACACTTTATCCCAAATTCATCAGCTAATTCAGCGAGTCTGTGCGCGGTGAGGGGCTTCTGATCGTTAACATAAGTTGCAATGCGGTGAGAGAAGGATTTCTAAAACGCAATCAGCTGACAAAGACTATCTACAGTATCAACTTCAGACAAAACCATTGCTGCCGATATGCTTCGGAGACAAACTGCTGTGCTATCAATACGTTCAATTTCGATCAAAGTTCTAACTCTTATATGCATCATTGCATAGACAAAGAGCTTAACCTGAATACAAACATCATCAAAAACCTTTAAAGTATTCTGCTTTTTGAATCAGGAAAACAATCTACAAAGGGAGAGTAAACAAAACAAACTCAAATTTCAATCCCTAGCCCTATAATTCACTATAAATAATGAATAAACAATAGCCAAATAAAGACGCTAATGGTTCTGTAGAATGGGTCTGACGTTATTATTTATAGAGCAAGCACAGACGTAGCTGTCATTGTAACAGGAGTGCTGCTGCTTTACACTTATTAAGTAAGATGATGAGGATTAAAATAGTTGAAAATGTTAATTAAAGCGTAAAAGTTTCCATACTTTAGTCTTACAAGTGAGTATCAGTTTTCAGCACAGGGCAGTTTGTTAGGTGATGTTGCGTCACAAGGCGTCACCGCTGGTTATTGATTAATCGAGTATGACCAGTTGGATCAAACCGACAAGACAACGGAGACATTGAAGCTTTGGGTCGGTTTCTTCCATCACTTCCATGAAGACATCATAGGATCTCTGTGGTTAACATGCTCCATAGAAACAGGGTAATCAGAGTGCTGCAGCCACATCCCTGCTCTCTGGTTCACTTTATTTCTTTACATAATGTACTTCCACTAAAGTGGGTCTCTGTCAAAGGTCTCTTTCTACAACAAGGCATGCCAAATGGATGGAAAATCCAGTTTATCTCCTAAGGTCTGGAGCTCACAGTGTGTGCCATCACATGCTGCTGTGAGTTCTCCTCACAGCAGGTTGTATTGATGATCTCGCTCAATAAGTCTGTGTGTCTCTCTGTGTTCTTCGCCTAAAGACAAGATGACAAATGGTGATATCAGCCCTGAAGAGAAGAGGCTGGAAACTGAGAGAGAGAAGCTTCTGGAAGACACTTCGGTGGGAGAGAATCACAGGTAGTTGACCTAAAACATGGAAAAGGACAACACTGGGGCAGATCTCTTTAGTTCTGTCCCCCTTTTCTTACATATATGACATGTTAATATCAGTTGCATTCAGAGTAATGTATACATTTACAGTACAAAAGTCATAAGATACTGACTGTGGCTCAGTGGGTAGAGCTGTCGGCACATGTATTGGGGCTTGGTCCCCATGCGGGAGACCCTTTAGACACTGTCACTATAGGTTTGCTAGTAGCATTACTCTAAAATGTTGTCAGTTTTTGAAATTAGCATCTTTAAACTAAACTTTTTTCTCAGTATTATCTGAAGGTCCCTTAAAGTAGTACAAGACAAGAGTGTTTCAAATACATTGTAGAAGTTACTAAATATTAACCTGGCTGAGAAAAATTTTCTAAAAGTACACGATCAGCTATATGCCATTTTTTCTTTTTTATGGTTTGGGAATACCATGTTAGTATATCACTCGGTACTTTCTTTTTTTCTTTTGTATTTTTGTACACATTTTCAAAGTGTCATTAATTTCCCTAAAACAGCTGGGTATTGTATATTTTATTGAAATATTTTAAAGTGTGGATTAGTACACATTTGGTGCTCTAGTAAACTGTAGCTTCAGTGGATGTGGGATTGGCTCAAGATTAACCATAGCAACCATGTGCATTGTTTTCAAACATGTCATCCAGTGAAACCGTGTAGCTCAATAACTTCATTTTAATATTATTTTAGACACTGGAGGTCTATGTATCACAAGAGTCTTAACCTTTATCTTGATTGTCTTTGACTCTAGTGGCCCAAAAGATCAGGAAGAGTCCACTTGATTGTCCGACCTGCCTGAAGAAAAAGACATTTGCTGCTGTTCCCGCACAACCTCTGTCCGATAGACTGGGGTCTCTGTCCAGTTCCTTTGGATGACTGAAATAATCACTGGTTCCCAGTTTACTCACTGTTAGTAGGTGATGCTGCTTGAAGGTTTCAGTACATTTAATCACGAGATAGACTGACATCATGTTTTATTTTTTTACTTTGTGTAATCCTTACCTTTCAGACACATTCATTAGTCTTAAATTATAACTGTGTAAAGAGTAAGAACTTGTAGATCGGCAGCACCTGAAAATTACAGCATGCTCATCAACAAGATAAATAATTGTTGTTCCTATTTTTCATTTGGAGTAGATTTTTGATTGCACTCATTCATTTCATATGCATTGAAATAGTTTGACATTTGCAGAATTCACATTTCAGAGGATTTGTGTACTTAAGATCACATTACCTTTAGATTCACAAATTGAAACAATCCAAAGTTAACTTTGCCAAGTTTTCTCAAAACATGTTAAAGTGTCTGTTTTTAAGATTTGTTTTAAACGTAGATGTAAATAAGAGTATTTTTGTGTCTGTCTGATAACCTGTTTCAGCATCCAATAATAAAGTAGTACATACATAGTATCCCTTTGATTGCTTTGTTGTATCCAACTTTTTACCAGACTTTGCCCGTATCACCACCAGGGTTATCGATGAAACCTGTTCCATTTGATCCTTTAACTTCCTGACTAGGCTTTTTACTATGAATGGTGGGTTTTTTGTTATTTTTAGGCAGTATTTTAATCAAAAGCAGATGACTGCGTCTTAGTTTTTTTGGCTGTGGGTTTTTAAATGAATTTCATCCTTAAAACTCAGTTTCAAATGTTATGAGCTCAAGTGTTCAAACTCTCAGCAGCTTCATAAAGGCTGGTCCTGTTTGGTCTGATTTGTTGCGGCTTGGCCGTATGAAACTGAGTTTTAAGGATGAAATTAATTTTAAAAAAACACAGCCAGGTAAGGATTTTGTAAGTAATAAAAATACTAAATTGTTGCATCTGCATTGTTGTGTGAATGGTTTACAAATTCATTCAAATAGAGAAATCCACAGCCCACAGTCAAATTTAGTTTCCAGTAAATGTCAGTTTATTTTACACAAGTCGAAAAATCAAAGCATTAACAGGCGAAAAAAATTGACAATCTTTGAAAAAATACATTTTCATAACTTAAACTTTCTCTCAAATATATAATATTACTCTGAAATATAAAAAACTAAACTAAAAATGAACTGTATTTTACAGCATGAGTGATCTGGGCACGAACAGCCTTAGTTAAATGCTCCACGGTCCACATAGGGGAAGGCCTGGAAGTCCCCCAGCTTGTTGCCTTCAGTGTCGTAGTGCAGCATCCGGAAACACTTATCACAGAAGAGGCACGGGTTGCTGGGAGCAAACCGGTCATTGGTAGTAACCCATCTGTGAAGAGACAGAAGTTAAAGATGTTCACGCAGATTGAGATCCCCAACATTGGTTATGCACAGAAGTGGAAGAAGTACTCGACTACTAATAGTTATTTTACTCAAGAAAAAGTCAAAATACTACAATGTAAAAATACAAAAGTATTGGCATCAAAATATACTTAAAGCACCAAAAGTCAAGTACTTTGTGTGAGTAATGTCCCATTTTAAAATCTTACTGGATTATTATTTTTGATGCAATAATGTGTTCATGACAGCTGGTAAAAGTGGAGGTACTTTTAATTACTTTATATACCACTGCTAGTTGTCTTAACCGTTAACAATATCATAGTTTGTTTATTAGTTATATTTTGTAATGGCTAATAATCTGAATCTTTAAAGTAACTAGTACCTCATTTTGTCAAATAAATGTAAACAAAAGTACAATATTGACTTCCAAATGTGTTGTGGAGTAGAAGTATAAAGTAGAATGACCGAAATACTCAAGTTAAGTACCCAAAAATGTTACTTATATTACTTGAATAAATAAATTGTTCTCTTTTTTTCACTGGTTATGCATGTCTGACAGTTACACACCTTCCGATGTAGACGTGGCAGACGGCACACTTCTGGGTGGAGACCCTGTGCTTGTGTGTGAGCAGAGGATACAGCTTCTTGTCCAGGCAGTCGTCCTTATGGGTCAGTCTGAAATATGAAAGGAGAGGAAAAAGGACCAGGATCATTTTCTGAAGTGGGATGAGAACACAGCTTTGTCCCACACTTCCGGGGTTAAAAGCGCCTTTTAAAATGGCCTGTAGCGTCTTGTGAGAGCAGTTCAATCCGGTCTGACAACGAAGTGCTTTATTTCAAAAGGTTGTGGTAATATCACAGAGATTCAGAAAGCGTGCTGACAAATCAAACCCACCATATGTAATGGTTATGATCCCTGACCGTTTCCATACCAACATGTGCTTCTGACTCAAAACAAGCACCTGATTTATGATTAGATGAGACTAGATAAAACGAACTTGGATAGCTTCACTGGTCTTTTGATGCGCCAAATTGTAATTCATAGACATAGCTTCAGGAAGTTTTAACACTTTAGAACACGTACTTATTCAAGAATATGTTTAGGTGTGTCTCATATTGGTACAAAACCACTAATTGACATGAATTATCTTGTAATGAGCAAGCAGTTCAAATGAATGTAGGATCATTAGGTTTGACTGCTCTCCCTTCACGCCTTCGGGGACCGTGCCTTCAGTGTCGCTGCCCCCACCTTCTTGAACTCACTCCCTGCAGAAATCCTTCATCACATCACAACATCAACCCTTAAAACTCATCTGTTCAACATCGCCTTCCAACATGGGCGTAGGAAGCATCCTGAATGTGGGGGGGACATTTTTAACGGGGGGTTTGGGGATCCCCCCGTTTCACATCATGACTTAACAGTTTCAGACGATTATTGAACAATATCAGTCTTTACACATCATAACAATTGAACAGTTTTAAAGTTTCTCTTTCTTTCCCTCTTATATTCCAGTGACAGTCCCTCACTTGCTTTTTTAGTGCGAGAAGTGAGCTCGAGCTTGTCCTGCCAGGAGTTTGTAAATCTGGGCTGAAATGGTGTCAGGGCCATTCTAATACACATGCAGGTGCTCATTGGTTACAGTGATGCAAACACAGGTATGGTGAAAAAAGAGAGAACTATTCGAAGCAGAAAAAAAACATTGTAATATACCATCTGACAAAGGCCTGTGCTATAATGCTTCAATTAACTGGCTATTCTTTGTAATATACTCAGATCAATAGGAGACAGAGATGTTAAGTTATAAATCAAGGGTTTTTATTATTATTTGCAGCAGGGGTGGGGAACCTTTTTCCTTTCAATTTGTACAACATCCTCCGAGGGCCGTACAAATGATTGAACTTAACCTCTGCTTAAAAAAACTAAAATCACAGCCCATTCATTTCGCCTTTCTTTCATGCTGTGCAAAGAAAAAGCTCCAGCTCATGCAAAGACAGAGCTGGAGTGAGGCAAAATGAGGCATGGCTAAAATGCATGATCTGCTTGGTATTTTGAAAAATAAAACTTATAAATATACCTTATATAGGTATGGCCCTACAATATATTATTCAAATATAGCATGATAGGTCCCCTTTAACCTCACTGAGCTGAGGTTATTTGAGCCTCTCAGGAGAGAGCTCTCCTCCACCTGGTTGTAGAAAAGCTCTTTAAATTTGTTAGCATAGCTAGCTAACCAGATGCTAATAACAACAGATCGCCACTGTGCTTACAACTAAAGACAGAGCCACGCAAACACTGTGTACGGCTCCTTATGGGCACTGCAATATTTGAAGGGCTGGAGCGGCGTTCCGGTCTCTCCGTCAGCACTCATTTCAGACGAGACATATACCACGTGAAGACATGTTACGCTCGTGTTGTGTTCAAGGAGCCTGTCCTTGGCCAGGAAAAACAGGTACTCGCTTGTTTAATTATTTTTGCGGTCTACATTTCTTCTTATTTTTTAAAGTGAGAAGTTGTCCGTCAGTCGGACTGACGGACTGACGGACAGACGGACTGATGGACAGACGGACTCCCCCCCCCCCCCGAAAACTCCACGAATTACACAACTCACCCAAATCAGCGTTAAAAAAGCGGTGCCGGAAAATCTCCTATTAATGTATTGATTATAGATCCGGGTCCGTATAGGTCGGCGTCTGGGTCCGGATCCGGACCGCGGTCCGCCTGTTGCCGACCCATGCTGTAGTGTGTTGTATAGTTTTTTTTGGTTTTTAGGTTGTTTTTGTTTGGTCTGCAAAGGCTAAAATCCCAAAGTTCCCTCCAGAGGGAGTTTCTCTCCCACACACTCCCCCAATGCCTGAATGCATCCTAGTGACATCACTGTGTAACACTCGCACTTCTATTGGTTAGCGAAGAAAGTGAGGGTGAAAAGAGGTGCTGCAGGACAGACCATTTTAGAAAAATAGAGATCTTTTTGAACATTAAATCATGTAGAAATGTCACAGTAGAGGCACAAAATACAAATATGCAACCTGAAAATGAGCATAATAGGGCCCCTTTAAGTTTGATCTACATTTGAACATTAATCTCTGAACCAAATGATGTGCCATTCATTGTGTGTATACTATAGAGATATTTTACTGGATAGTTGAGAATTTTGACATACCAAAAAAAGTAAGCACAATACTTATACATACTTATTACACCTTTTAGTAACAGCTGTTTAACAGAAGTAAGAAATAAAAACAACACATCACCGACTGACCTGACGTCTGTGATGATGACGAGGTGTTCGCAGTCTCCCTGATGACAGTAGAGGTACGGGAAGCCCACTTTTATCTTCAGATCCACAAATCGTGTGTCCTCCATCTTGGCCTGGGTGTACGTTGGGAAGTTGCGGTCCTTTGCCCATTCAATCGTAGTTCTGTATCAACGACAAACAAAGGGGTTCTTCATAAGATCCTCAAAGAAGTTGTGAGGTGACAAAGTACTTCCAGTTCAGTTTCCATATCTTTGTATTCTAATTCTGAGAATACTTTTAAGATGGAAGTGCTATTTTCTGCCCCTTATTTTCTCCGGTATCCTTATCAGCACCATTACTTAATTTTGGTAAAAAATGTGATTCAAATAGGCAAATTCATCTTGAACTGAACAAGAATGTCCTTGTTGTTGTTATTTTATAAGCTGTTAACAAAAGGGCCACAGAATGTTGAATGAGAATGTTTGTAATGAGAACAAGAGGGCTTTATAGAACCTTACAGACAACATTTAAAATTAGGCTTGAATGTGTGAACAATTCTCAGAAGTGACAGTGTAACAATTGAGTGTGTGTGTTTGTGAGACAGATACAGGAGTGTAAAAAGGCGATGACATAAAGAGATGATTTTGTCTTGCCATAACTGCAACGATATTGCATGTTTATATAGTCACAGTTATTGTTTAATGAAGTTGGAGCCATAATCATTTTAGCTTCGTCATGGGAAAGAAGCATGTTGTGGCTGACATATTGTCATAAGTTACCCAGGATGAGAGAAGAGAATTTCATTTCACTCTCAGTGTGTTTCAGATTCTGGCAGGGTTTTTTGAGGACATCTCGAGAAAACGACCTGCCCTGGACTACAGCTTGAATTACAACAAGCCTAAAAAGGTTAATATGCCCGTCCGATGACGACCACAATTAATTGCCTATCCCAGTGTGAATGTTAACTTTGGAGAGAGCCTGGCAGGATGTTTCCCCCGCTTCCTGCCCTCATACTGTGTTAAACTAATCATCTCCTGGCTGTAGCTCACATCATTCCATAGACAGCAGTGTTTCCCCTGCCATTGTCTTGGAGGGACACTGCGCCCCGCCAACGGAGCCCCACGCCCCCCCTTAAATTCAAGGTGTTGTAAAAAAAAATATATATATAATTTTCTTTTTTTTTAAATTAATTTTCTTTCTTTTGTTTATATTTATATAGCACTAAATTGCAGCTAATCTACATCTACTGTCATTTTTCACATTGAACATGTGCTCTTTTATTAAATTAAATAAACGCTTTCATTTTAAGTTGTGAGTTTAGTGTTTTTGACCCTAAGAAACACTGATGCACTAATCAATAACAATAATCCACAGCTCCTCTCTCTGCTCCCCCCCCAAAGCAGTAAACCTAGGGGAAACACTGGACAGTAAAGTGGCTTTAATCATCTTCTCTCAGAAATAAAGTACATTTGTCAAATACTCAAAATGTGAAACTGATCAGGCAAAGAGGGTATCCATTAGCAGCTGATTACAAAAAGGAGGGGTTGAGATTAACCAATCATTCAATTTATCAGGGGGAAATACTTACATACTGGTGTCCTGACACTCGGGATATCTCATGTCGTTATAAAAAACTCCTTCGAAATAAAAGAAAGCTGACTTGAAATGATCCTGAAACAGAAGACGTGAAAATATCACCTCCAGGTTTAAGGAGTTGGTCTCAAATGTTTTACAGAATAAACACCACACAATAGATACTTTTAATATTAAATCATTACATTGATAAAGTATGTTTATGTTCCAATCTTGCTTGTAATTTCAGATTGACTAAGTATGTGTGCTCACCTTGCTGATGAAGTCTGGAGCCATGTCCGGCATGTTACTGAACTCTCCGCACACTTGCAAGTCGTTGACACAGCAGATGGCATCCCTGAGCTCTGCCAGCGTGTGGGAGCCCATCATCAGCACGGTGATGTGGGGTCTGACATAGCAAAACTGACGGGGGGGATACAGTGAATATGTCAGTATAGTGGAAACTTATAATTAGGCCTAGAAAGACGGTTGTATTTGGAAGATTTTGGGCCCTCACTTTCTCAAAAGTAGCCGGGTAGTAGATGTTGATGTTGAGAAGGATTTCTCCTTCAGGGACCATGTCATCCGGTGTCTCTGGTTTCTTACCGAAAGTTAAACGCTCCTAGATATTACAAAGATAATATATTAACATTTTTCTGCTCTGTCATACAGAACGATATTGAATGTACTCCAATGGACCCACCAGTTCATCAGCGTAGAGGTCGTGTCTATTCTTGCTGATTTTCAGAGTAGCTCTGTAATCTTGTTTCTTCTTTCTTTGTCTGTTGAAAACAAAATGACAGAGAATTGAATTGGTTCACATACGGTTGGTTTGTCCAAGACTAAATGTAAATTGTAACAACTGAGGAGGAATCCTACATTAGTGTCTTCAGCGTCGGGTCTGGAGGAACGACGTCTGGGTCAGGAGGCTGATCCTCCGGATGGCAACGAAGTGAATCAAGACTTGGAAGAAAAACATGAGTCTGTTACGCTTTGGTACAATTGAATGTAGCAAAGTATCAATGTGCAAAGTAGTTTCAGTGTGCTCACTACTTTGAAGTCATAAATCATAGCAAAACATTATACACACATCAACGGGTGTTGGCAACAATGTATTTAGTAGTCCACCTTCATGTTATCAACAGCTTTATTTTTATTATGCTCATTATTTCACTCAACAGACAGTCACTAAGTAAGTTTTCTGAAGCATTGTATTCAAGTATGCTTTTCATGGTAGGCTACTTGTGTATATCCAAGTTACATTACTTTATACTTTTATTCAACTACCATTAAGAGGGAAAAACTATGTTCTGCATTGACTATAGACTGTATAAGCCCCACCATTACCAGCTGAAACATTACAGTCATTCACTTTCTTTTTCATTCTTAATTCAATCATACATTTTTCTGCATGTCTACTTCTACTTTTGAAACTTAAAAGTATATTTAAATGCTATGTGTGTGTCCTTATTCTTGTGCTTTTACTTGTAACAGAGTATTTAAACGCTGTGGTTATAATGGTATATCTACTGTAACAGAAAGTGTGCATCACTTTCTTACTTCTGCCCTCACTGATGCTTAACCATTGAAGTTGTTTCTGGTATTACAATCGATTATTTCAGTGCAATTTCGTAATGTTTTGAGCACATTAAGAAGACAGGATGGACATGATAAGAAGAGACGCTGAGTGCTAAACATTTAATAAAACACCATCGTATTTTCAGTTTGCACCCGTTTGCACGTTCTATGGTGTCTACCTGCAGGCCGTCTTGAGCTCAGCCATGGTGTCCGCGCTGATGCCCATCTCCTCCTCGAAGTGAGCGTCAGAGGAGTCCTGGCCCTCCGGCTGGAAGGAGAAGTCCCCGGGCTGCAGTCTGTTCAGCCACTCGGTCCTGAACGAGTCGATATGAAATATGTTGGTGTTCACATCAGTGTATTCATAATCTGGGATGTTTGTGTTCGCGTTTTTCAAAGCCGCCATGTTTTCCTGAATGACTACATCCGAGCGTTGAGGATCATGGGTAATGTAGTTTTTTCTCAATGATGGTTCCAAAAGGACTGCATGTGGATGGTTGAAAAATACCAGGTTATGCATATAGACAAGTTTACGCGCCAAAACACGGGTAGCGCCATGACACTACACAAATGCACTTCATTTCCGCCGGAAGTCTTTTGCACAGCGTCTGTCGGTGTAAACCGATGTAAACAGTCAGACGGGCACTGGTGTAAACACAGCGATTTCGATGCTAACAGTGATGCTAGCTTGGGAACACGATTCTACTTCTTTGACTGGAGATGGCGTTACTCTCCCCCACCCGAATTCAGTGCAAAACTGGGAGGATAACATGACGACGTGGCCCAGCATAAAACCAAAATAAACTGCCTTATTTAGGTCATGCCCACAGGAGCCAACAGTTGTCTGTTGTTTACATAATGCACAATTTACATGATCTCTTTATGCTGTGCAATATATCATATGTGCCTGTACTGTTTGAGTGAAAATAAAGTTTGATGTAATTTAATTTCATTATTGCACTGTTATTGCATTATTGCATTTCATATGTTCCTTAGAGTGCTACAATTTCTTTTAACACAGTTCATCATTCATATTAAGCTCATACTGTACATAAATAACACTGAATTAATTAATTGTTGAGAGGAAACTAAAGAAATGGCTTCAACAAGAAAGATCACATGTTTAATCCTAACAGGTATTACAAATTAAAATATAAAAGCAGCCCACACAATTACATCACTATGAAAATATTCATATATAATATTAAAAAATACAATGCATGCAGTATTTGTTGTGTTTATCTGTATTTAATGAACAACATGGCTGGGTGCTGGGTGCTGGTTTGTGGTCGTAGCACTCTCTATCTAACCACTCGTTCAGGTGCTTTCTCGAGTGATTGCAACCAACTACCGCACACGTAGTTCCCGAACCACTTTTCTTCATGTTGTAATTGTTATATCCTCTTTGTCTCTGCGATATCAGTGCTTTGTCGGCACAACGGAGCTAGCTAGCAAAACAAACCCAGTCCGCCAAAACGGAAGTGCATTGCATCGAAGGGAGGAGTTCAGGATGTAGAGCGGAAACGGCTCAATAACTTGTGTATATAGTCAGATTTTTTTTCAGATATTTCATACACATTTTAATACATTTATTTTAGCTTTATTTATGTATGTTCAAAAATACATGCGTCTGTAATCAAATCTGCTGTAAAACTGATTCAAATGACTAAATGATTTCATATTTTGTTCAGTTTCTTGTGCAGATTTTAAATGCTCATTATCTTTTCTATGAAAAGTGTTAAAAGTAAACACGTCGTAAAGAAGCTTAATAGTAGCGTGTGGTGCAGCAGTATAAGTCTTAAAACCATCAGTAATTTAATAGTTGGGCAGGCACATCACATGAATGCAAATAACTAGAAATGATAACCAAAGCTACGTCTATGATCCCTTGTCTGAGCGAGTGAAGTTAAACCAATATGACATGGAGCAGCTCAAGGAATTTTTCCCTAGAGGAGTTGAGTCATTTGTCATGGTGACACACCTCTGCCTCTCCTCCCTTGATTCTCACAGTGGCAAAGCAACTGGTTGAACTTTATTTTCTATTACCATACTATTTCCATTGAATGCAACTTAATGTACTTAACGGCACTTAAGAGAAACATATTGTTTTTTTAATTCTAGATCAGTAACCTACCAGCTCCATAAATAGCAATGGGTTTAAAAAGAGTAAATCAGTGGGTTCAAAAACAAAAAAAGCCCTTTTGGGGATCCTTGTTACATTTTGTTTATGAGTTGATACTAGTAGTCAGAGAAAACGTAAAAACCTACCCCATTAATGATATCATCCACACAGTCTTATCATGTGACCATTTTGACCCCTTTGTTGGTAATCAGTGGAATACGGAAGATAAACCAGCCAAAAATCAGTACATTCATACCTATAAAAGCCTGCCTTATGATTAACATTGCTATAATGTCATATTTATTGAGTACTTTTTAAATTTGTATTCTTATTTATGTATATTTGGCTGATTATACTTGGATTTTCCTAACTTGTTTTCAATTACTTTCACATTGCTGCATTAGTGTAACATGTCTGAGTACTTCTTCCACCACTGCTCAATCAGGCAGTTGTCTCGTTTGATGAGTCTCGTGACCTGTTACCTGCCCTACAGCTGCATCTAATTAGCAGACAGGGAACAGTTAGCTAACAGTTGTACAACAGCACCGCGTCTCAGCATGCATCTCGTCCTTGTTGTTCAATTACAATTCTTAGAAATGCTTAGAAACTTATTTATCTACAATCTTAATTGCATTCTCCCAACTGGCTTTGTAAATACATCTGGTGAACTGACGTGCACAAGCCTGTTTAACGAAATGTGGGTGATTCTATCAATCAAAATAGAAACTGCCCACATCTTTCAAGTTGCTCGTAAAGCACATTAGCGTGCGTACAATGATGCCTCTGAGTCGAAAGATTTGTGGGCCGGTCCTCAAAATGTTGGCCCCTCCCGGCTCCTGACCTAATAAATACCGGGGGAGGACACATGTTAACTTATAAGTGTGGACATCAAATTGTATCCGGCGTTTGGCGTTACTTCTCAGCTAAAAATGGAGTCGAAAAGAGTCAATTCACTTCAGCAGGTAGGTTGTGTTTACTGCAGCTTCTTGTGTTTTATGACCAGAGTTTGATTCTTCCAAACAACATGTTTGCTTTTATTTCAGCTTATTAAAAGCTGTTTCTGTGTCCTGATATTTCATTTAATCATTAATGTGTAAGGTAAAGGAGGGTGGAAGTGGTAAAAGTGTTTATTCCCTTTAATGCGTCATGTTCAGACGTCCGATGGAGGCATGTTGACATGTATTTTTATTCCACTTAAAATCAATAACATCGTTGCATAAATTGCTTGTTTAGGCACGTTTACATGAGACATCAGCACCGACTCAAAAAAGAGTTTCAAATACTTACAATAACACATGTCATTTGAGATGTAAATATCGACATAACAACTATATGTAGCTCACATCACTTTGTATGATTTTTATTTCCCATTTACAAGTCAATAATCAACCCTTAAATGCTTGATCCTCTTTATTGAGCTCTTCTTTGGTTCAAACAGACAGTAATAACAAATAAGTCCAATGGCTTAAATAGTTATTATATAGGTAATAGTTATATATGTGAAGGGACAGGGAGGCTGTGGCTCAGTGTAATGGACTTCGAATCAGTGGATAGCAAGTTCGAGTCCCACTGCAGTCAGCATGTCGTTGTGTCCCTGGGCAAGACACTTTACCTCAAATTGCTTCTGTGGGGATTGTCCACAGTACTGTATGTATGTGAGGCCCCGGCCCCACGAGGACGCATACGGCTAAACGCATAGGATTAACGCAATCGCAAAAAAGCTTCCGTCCACACGCAATATTCACCGGATACACAAGTTATTGAGCCGTTTCCGCTCTACATCCTGAACTCCTCCCTTCGATGCAATGCACTTCCGTTTTGGCGGACTGGGTTTGTTTTGCTAGCTAGCTCCGTTGTGCCGACAAAGCACTGATATCGCAGAGACAAAGAGGATATAACAATTACAACATGAAGAAAAGTGGTTCGGGAACTACGTGTGCGGTAGTTGGTTGCAATCACTCGAGAAAGCACCTGAACGAGTGGTTAGATAGAGAGTGCTACGACCACAAACCAGCACCCAGCACCCAGCCATGTTGTTCATTAAATACAGATAAACACAACAAATACTGCATGCATTGTATTTTTTAATATTATATATGAATATTTTCATAGTGATGTAATTGTGTGGGCTGCTTTTATATTTTAATTTGTAATACCTGTTAGGATTAAACATGTGATCTTTCTTGTTGAAGCCATTTCTTTAGTTTCCTCTCAACAATTAATTAATTCAGTGTTATTTATGTACAGTATGAGCTTAATATGAATGATGAACTGTGTTAAAAGAAATTGTAGCACTCTAAGGAACATATGAAATGCAATAATGCAATAACAGTGCAATAATGAAATTAAATTACATCAAACTTTATTTTCACTCAAACAGTACAGGCACATATGATATATTGCACAGCATAAAGAGATCATGTAAATTGTGCATTATGTAAACAACAGACAACTGTTGGCTCCTGTGGGCATGACCTAAATAAGGCAGTTTATTTTGGTTTTATGCTGGGCCACGTCGTCATGTTATCCTCCCAGTTTTGCACTGAATTCGGGTGGGGGAGAGTAACGCCATCTCCAGTCAAAGAAGTAGAATCGTGTTCCCAAGCTAGCATCACTGTTAGCATCGAAATCGCTGTGTTTACACCAGTGCCCGTCTGACTGTTTACATCGGTTTACACCGACAGACGCTGTGCAAAAGACTTCCGGCGGAAATGAAGTGCATTTGTGTAGTGTCATGGCGCTACCCGTGTTTTGGCGCGTAAACTTGTCTATAGTGTCTGTCCACACGAGACAGCTCCGTTTAGCTCCAACCGCTGGAAAAAGCAGCAGTACATACAGGAGCCTGTATGCGTGGCGCTGTAACTTCCTCCACAAAAGCAGCGAAGAAGCATGGTTGTCATGGTTGCCCTTCTGTTTATTCTCTGCGGTGGAGGCCGAGGGAACCGGGCAGAGTTTTTCGCCAGTCAACGTGTATTAAAGTTTAAATCTTCCGGACAAAATTATAAAAGTGCCGGTCAAAGGTCTTCTTTGTTATTTATTGAGCTTTAAAACAAATGAATAACGAATCTATATAATAAAATACATGGAGCCTCTCTTTTTCCTCCCTCTCTTCGGACAGCGTCAGTGTATGTCTCATGCAGCAGCTGATCCAGTAATGAGTGACCCGGCCGACAGTAAAAATAAACATATTTATAACTAGTTTAGGTAGTTTGAGAGGTAATTAAAATAGCTAAGGGTGATGATCGGACTTGAAGTGTGTGTTTTGCTCCGTTCACCGCTGCATCACAGCGGGAGGAGCTGCAGGTGAGCAGAGCTGCGTGTCTCCGTCCTGTCAGATTAGACTTCACTGGCGTTTATGTCCATATCGAGAGAAAGATAAATAATCTGAATTCAGTGTGCATTTACTTTGACGGGGGGGTGAGCAGCAGAGGTGGGGAGAGGCAGGGCTATTGCGTCGTCATTATCAGAAAATGATCGTACATCGCACACGCGGTGCCGTTGGACCCCCCCAGAGCGTTGCGTATGCCGTTCTATCCACCTTGGGACCCGTTATCGTTTCCGCAGTTGTTTACTGTCATATTCGGTCGTCCTCACTAAACAGTAACGCAAACGACCGTTTTCGTCCTCGTGGGGCCGGGGCCTAAGTTATGGAGCTATTTCAGGGTCATAAGTTTTGATCATTCAAAAAAATACAATTTTATTTGAAAGTCCAAGTTTTCATCCTGAACTTTGAAAAATACAATGTTGTATTCAAAACAAAAAAATTAAAAAAAGTATTTGAAATAATTTTTCATGTTGAATATTGTTTTGATTCAGTTCAGCAATTTTTTTTAATAAAATATTTATTTTCGTATTTCACTTTTATACATATTTTGATATTTGAATACTTTTTTTTTTCAGATTTTACGTTTTCAGATTCAAAACAATTATTTTTTCAGTTTCAATCTTTTTTTCGCCTTCAGATCGTTTTTCACTTTCAGATCTTTTTTTTCGCTTTCAGATCTTTTTTTTTCGCTTTCAGACTTTTGACCCTGATATTGCTTCGGGGGGCGGGGCTTAATTTGGCACCCTGAGTGACAGCCCTCCCTCTGTCATGATGCCTTCATGGATGTTAGGTAGCGCAAGAAATACAACTACAAACTTTCTTTAGACAATACTCCCGTGATTGGTGGTAAACAAAACTGATACCAGCATCAAAGTTCATTTAAGCCAGCTGTTGAGCATCGTATTTGGCAACAATCAAGGTATAAGAGCAATAAACTGTGCTAGAATCTGAAATCACGTATCCGCAATCAAGCGGATTTAGCAGCCAGGTATATATTGCACAGTTTTTAACAGCATATATATATTGCACATAGTTGGTATTTATCAACAAGAGGTGTTATAGTCTGTGTTGTTTTGTGCGGGGTCCACTAGGGGCTGTGCTGGTTGTATAGTCTGACCGCTGCAGGAAGGAAGGACCTGCGGTATCTCTTCGTGAGACAGCGGGGGATGGCGTCAGGTCCATCAGAACAACCTGCTGGCTCGTTGCGGATACGTAATTTCACATTCTAACACAGTTTATTTGTACTTGATTGTTGCCAACTACGATGCTCAACAGCTCGCTTAACGGAACTTTGACGCTGGTCTCAGTTTTCTAACATCCATGAAGGCAACATGACAGAGGGAGGCCTGTCACTCAGGATGCCAAACTACTCTTTGGTAAGCCCCGCCCCCCCAAGCAATATCAGGGCCAAAAGTTTGAAAGCGAAAAAAAAAGATCTGAAAGCGAAAAAAAAAGATCTGAAAGTGAAAAACGATCTGAAGGTGAAAAGCAATGTGAAACCTGAAAAAACAAGATTTGAAAGTGAAAAAATAATTGTTTTGAATCTGAAACGAAAAATCTGTGCTGAAAAAAATAAGGATTCAAATATCAAAATATGTATAAAAGTGAAATCTGAAAATAAATATATTATTCAAAAAAATTGCTGAACTGAATCAAAATAATATTCAACCTGAACAATTATTTCAAATACTTTTTTTTAATTTTGAATACATCATTGTATTTTTCAAAGTTCAGGATAAAAACTTGAACTTTCAAATAAATTGTATTTTTTTGAATGATCAAAACTTATGACCCTGAAATAGCTCCATACTAAGTCGCTTTGGATAAAAGCGTCTAACAAATGACATGTAATGTGAACAAAGAGGATAATGGTAACACAATTTGTCAATTATGTTTACATGATAGTACTAGAGGGGAGGTAAAGAAGAACAACTTTATTCATCACAACCTTGCAAGGGTTTCAAACTCGATTTAATCTCGGGCTACATTAGCATCATGGTTGGACTCAAAGGGCCAGTTTTATATATAAGACTATATAAAAAAAAATATATATAAAATAATGTATTATATTACATTATTGCCCCTGCATTGGATGATTATCGGATAGGGTAATAACTTCATAATTAACTACGTCTGAAAGCAGAAGTCTAGGGCCAATAATTGCAAGCCTCTTCAGTGAGAATGTCACAAAATGATTTAAAAAGAAAAGCCAAATTCTGGGGGAAAAGCCAAAATCAAAAAAACAAAGGTGACCTTTTTAGAACAAGAAAAAACATTTTTGAAGAAAAAGGCAAATTCTAAGAAAAAAGGCATATTTTGAAGAAAAAAAGGAAAATTCTGAGAAAAAAAGTCACATTTGAGATGCATTGTGGGTTTATGGAGTTTATGGGCAACGTGCTTCTGTAAATCGGCATGTAACCGTATAATAAACATATTATATTCTTTGCAAGCTCTTGTGGGGCCACATAAAATGAAGTCACATGCCAGATTTGGCCCCCGGGCCTTGAGTTTGACACCCCTGCTATGGTCATAACATGCAAGACAATTATCTCACACTATTGCACTCATCTAATTGTTATTTACATGCAGATGTGCAAAAGCACACACAGCATATGACACCTGTGCAGTTTTTTTTCAAATGGTCTCCCCTTCCATCCCTTTTCCAGGTGGACCTGAACGAAATCAGTGAGGATTTTATGTAAGTGAAATAAAGTTTATTTATTGCATACATTTTACAGGAATGTTCAAAATGTTTTCAATGCTTTGCACCAAATGAAAATAATAATAAGGTATACATAATTGTCAACCAGAGAGAATCCTTTAGAAATATCCTTCATTATTGCTAATTGGATATCATTATGAAATCTTCTCATTGTAATGCACTCCATGCACACTAGAGGTCAGTAATTCCTAATTCATCAACACAACTATTCATACAATTTTTGTTGTACTATTCACATTCAACTAACCTGCCATATATTTTACATCTCATCACACAGGACTTGTATAGGGAGTAAAGTCACTTTTTTTCCGCTGCGCCACATTTTGGCATTGATTCACCTGTGATCCCGAATACTTAATGCATGATTTGATGTCAGAGGTGTGTAAATCTGTTGGGAATTAAAAAGCCTAAAGGATTTTGCAAATCTTTTATTCAGAGACCCTGGAATGGATTTAGAAGCTGCACTGAAGGAATCCTCCGCTGCACTGGACCTTTTTCTAAACAACAGGTTTTCTGATGCTTTGGCTCTGTTAAAACCCAGGTAAGCTGCCGGCTCTTTTAAAAACATTTATCTCCAGCTGACTCTGCATCATGATGCACAGCTGTTTCACACTTCTGTCTGTACTTTAAACATTATGGCATTTGGTTACTTGTTATATAAAATATAATTTACATTTTGTCTTAAAAAAATCATTGCATTCATTCCCCTTCAGGAAGAATCAGAGCATGTACCACGCCATGGGCTACACCAGCATCTTGGTGATGCAGGCAGGCATGACCTTCGACCCAAAGGACATGGATAATGCCATGGCATCTCTGAGGGAATCCCTGGATACATGCCAAAAGTATGACAGATTCATAGAAGTTTGGATTACATATTATAAAAAATGTCACGGCTTATATATACAATGCAGAGGGTGCAGAGATTCAATGTGCATTTCAAACTACCGTTAATACTGCATGCAACAGTCCATACAGTGTAAGGGCAGCTGCATCATAACTACTATAACTATATAAGAGTTTAAATAAATGGTAAGAGATTTGGATACATTGCATGAGTGCACTGGTTAATTGAAACATACTGATCCTTTTCGGGGGGGGGGGGCGAAAAGAGATGGGCCTAAGTGGCTGAATAAAGGTAGATTCAGACAGATAGCGTGAGAACAAATAATGTGTGTTGGGATAAACACAAGTGTGAAACTAAAAAAGCAGCATTGTATGACTCCTTTTTAAATCATCACCCTATACTGTGTGTTCCTCAACATAGATTTCGGAAGAAGACTGGAATAGTGGAGGCTTTAACCAGCCTCTTGTACAGACAACCAGCTGACAACCTGACAGAAGGCAAGTGAAACTACTTTGGATTTATGACATAGAGAGAAGACGAGCCGTGTTAAAGTGTCAAACTGTTTTATTAGAAATAACAAACTGTATATTGATGTTACACCCTGCTACTGATTACAGTTCCCAGTGCCATCTCTCTGAAGCTTTGAAAAGTTTAGTTTTTTTTACCCAGCATGTGACATTTGATTCTTGTTAACAGAGGAGATGCATGCAGAGCTGTGCTATGCCGAAGTTCTGCTGCAGAAAGCTGCCCTCACATTCCTGGATGAGAGTATAATCGGATTCATCAAAGGAGGGATGAGAATCCGAAACAGTTATCAGATATACAAGTAAGAAGCTTGAAACGGGGATTTTGCTTGGGACATGATGCCATAACGAGACGCCGATAAAAGTGGTTAAAAAAAACTGACTCGGGTCTATTTTCTTAATGATATGTTCTCTCCCCTACCAGGGATTGCCAAGCCATGGCCAGTACCACAAAAGGCATGGAAAATCCAAGTAGCACCCACATTCATTTCAGAGGCGGTGTGAACATGGGCATAGGGTCCTTTAATCTGGTGAGAGATGCAGGAAGTCATCCAGTATGCACATCATTATAGCTGTGCTTTTGCACTTCTTTAAGATGTATTTTATTTACACATATGTTGCATTAGATTAGACTTAATGAAAGCTACTGAAATGGCTGGTAGAATAAAGTATTTCCTTTTTTAAATTGTCATAACTACCTAACCTACTTCTTCTTGTCAGATGCTGTCTCTGCTCCCATCCAAAGTCCTCAGACTGATGGAGTTTTTGGGTTTCTCTGGAGACAGGGTAGGTCTCATCAGTCACTTCTATTTTCAGTAAAAAATTGTATATAAACTATGATAACCTTTTTTTCTAATCTTACAGGAATTGGGTTTGTCAGAGTTGAGAGAGGGAGCGGCCGGCGACAGTCTGCGCTCCATCCTCAGCACCCTGACTCTGCTGATGTTTCATCTCTACATCACAGTGATTCTGGGTACATTTCTTCCAGACATCCAACCCCCTTTTCATTTATTCGTAGATAAGAATTTTCTCATTATAACCTCCATCAAAGGAGGTGTGGTTTGTTATTTAATTTAAAAACCACTATGCCAAGTTGTTGCATGGGCCAAGGACAAACACATTTAAATCTAGGGATGTTCATAATCACAGGGCAGATGCACACATTATTTTTCACTTATGGAAAAATAATAATAATAATAATAATAATAGCTTAGATTTATATAGCGCCTTTCATGGGACCCAAGGTCGCTTTACAAGGAAGAACAGGGCAAAACAAACATAACAAAACAAAAGGCAATCGGACAACCAGTCAGACAGACAAAAAAAAAAAAAATAGATTAGGGGCCAAAGGCCTTGGTGAACAGGTGGGTCTTGAGACAAAAAAAGACATTGGAGGGGGTCTGTGCCCCCCCCTGTCTCCTTGTAATGGTCACATTTCTTAATCTGGTCATTGTATCCCCTCAGGCACTGGTGAAGGAAACCTTACTGAGGCTGAATCTCTTCTGGAGCCCTACATTGACAGGTTTCCGAATGTGAGCAAGATTAAAAAAAAAACATTGTTTTGCTGATTCTAACTCATAGCGATGAGTCAAATAGCATCATTTTTAATTAATTTGCTTCTCGTCCACAGGGAGCCCTCATTCTCTTCTACACTGGGAGAATTGCTTTGCTGAAAGGAAACTTCACATTTGTGAGTACTGGTAGTAACCAACAGGATGTGTGTTCAGGCAGCTCAGGCAGTTGTTGTTGAGAAAAAGCTGAAATCCCATGAATCTGTTTCTCTGCAGGCCCAGGAGAAGTACCTGGCGTGTATCGGAGCACAGCAGGAGTGGCGTCAGATTCACCACCTTTGCTACTGGGAGCTGATGTGGGCCTACACCTTTGAACAAAAATGGAGGGAGGCGTATGAATACGCTGACCTGCTCTGCAAAGAGAGCAAGTGGTCCCAGGTAGAACATAAAACATGTTCTTTTTGCCTTGTCAATCTGATTGTATAGATATTGACATTGGTTTTACCTGATTGCTCTTCTCTTGCAGGCCATCTATACCTTCCAGAAAGCGGCCATCTTGAGCATGATGCCAGAGGAGGAAGTGACTGGACTGGGAGAAAATGTGGAGGAGTTATTCAGGTTTGTGAGAGAGAACCATAATGAGGCTTGGTTTTAAGTTATGTAATCATCATAAAGTAACAGTGAGACATGTGGTTTGATTGTAGGCAGGTGGATGGTCTCAGACTGAGGATTGCTGGGAAGTCGATTCCAACAGAGAAGTTTGCGGCAAACAAGGCGCAGCGGTACTTTTCTTCTGACCCACAGAAACTAGTCGTGCCTGCTTTGGTGAGGATGCACATTCACTCCCTCTTTTAATGACTTTAAAATCAAACCTTGATGATAATACTAAAACATGTTAACTGTTGTTTTCCCCACAGGAAATGATGTACGTGTGGAATGGATTCACAGTAGTTGGCAAAAGACCTGAGTTGACTAAAAGCATCTTGACCGTCTTGGAGAAAGCAGAGGAGCAGCTCAGAGATGATCCTAGTGAGGAACAGAATAACTTTAAAGCACATAATCAGTTGTTTTAGCGTCAATGGGAAACTAACAGCTTGTTTATTGTATTCTTAGACCCCTCAGTGTATCACCTGGATAACCAGTGTGTTGTGCAGCTGCTGAAGGGTCTCTGTCTCAGAGAGCTCGAGCATCTGGTCCAGGCCGAGCTCTGCTTCAATCATGTCATTTCAAGGTGAGGCCACCATGGTGCCATTGAAAAACACTTTCTCATGAAACCCAGGGGTTGAAAATAATCTCAACGTGTCAAATAATCATATACAGTTATATACTGTTCAACACTTTGTTAATGTTTTGCATCTATTGCTTCATCTCTCTACAAATGTTACACTTTTTCTGTCAATTTCCATTTGATCAAGTTTTAAAAAAAACGTTCTGTCCTTCTGCACAGCTGTTCCTCTGGTTAGAGTTTGCATCTGAACAGACTCTATAAAGTTCATTTTGTAAACTTTACAAATGCATCCGCTAGATGTATGCAAGTCACATTATGTAAACCAACTGCTACACATGATGTGAATAGCATTAGCTGTGTTTTTGCTATACCTCATCTCTATGAACATGATGCATAATACATGACGTTCCTAACTTTGGGTGTCATTGAGACTTGCAGTAACTGCCCAACTGAAATGTAAATATAAGCACTCACTACTAAATTGACCCACTGAAGTGACTTTTGATTTAACATTTTTTTTGCAGTAAAAACAACATCAAGCATGACAACTACCTGGTACCATTTACCATGTATGAGCTGGGCCTGTTGCACAAGCAGAAAGGTGACACCAACACAGCCATCAATTTGATGGAAGACATCAAGTAAGTGTTTTAAGCGCATCCAAATTTGTATTTATCACATTTGCTTTATTGTCTTTAAGTCAAGGTAGTGCTTCCCAAGATGCTTAGATGAAATCTGTCTGAAGTCGCATACTGCTATAACACAAAGAGCTGATCTTGTTTGCAGAATGAACTACAAAGACTACCACATGGAGTCCAGGCTACACTTCCGCATCCATGCAGCGCTCAACACCATGGGATCTTTTGCAGCCAAACTTCCCCCTTCACGTACTCCGGCTTAAGAGACCACATGACGGGAAGCTTGACAATGGCAAAAGAAAAAGCATAAATAAAACAAAGTCTCTGTTTGAACTCTGTGACTGTACTGGAAAAAGTATCCAGGTGGGCTTCTTGCTGTTGCCCCCATGATGAGGGAATGCATCCAAACTCGCAGTTGCAACCCTGGGTAGTATGGTAATATTTTTGTAATTATTTGTAGTGCTTCAAGAGCAGGAACAGTTAAGCGGACTCAGTAATCGACTTGTATAAATGACTTGAAGATGACTATTATTCCTGTTGAATGACGCTATACCATGTCAGAATGAAGGGTGAAGAATGCTATAGAACAGGGGTGTCAAACTCAAGGCCCGGGGGCCAAATCCGGCCCTTGACTTCATTTTCTGTGGCCCCACAAGAGCTTGCAAAGAATATAATATGTTTGTTATACGGTTATATGCCGCTTTACAGAAGCAAGTTGCTCATAAACTACATGTCCCACAATGCATCTTAAATATGCCTTTTTTCTCAGAATCAATTTTTTGTTTCAAAATCTCACTTCTTTTTTTTGACTTTTCTTTCTCCAGAATTTGGCTTTTCTTTTAAAATCATTGTGACATTCTTACTGAAGAGACTTGCAATTATTTGCCCTAGACTTCTGCTTTCAGACGTAGTGAATTATGAAGTTATTACCCTATCCGATAATAATCCAATGCAGAAGCAATCATGTCATATAATACATTATTTTATATATATTAAATATTTATACATGTATTTTTATATAGTCTTAAAGTTACAACCGGCCCTTTGAGTGCGACCATAATGCTAATGTGGCCCGTGATGAAAGGAGTTTGACACCCCTGCTATAGAATGACACATTTAGATGTATTGGGCTGGGCATGAAGAAAACTGCTGTGTTTTAAATTGATTTAAAAAATGTTGCTCTTAGAAAACTCCGGTATTTAATGTCCAGCTTGAGACTTGTCTGTTTTTTTATTTTTCATGTGTCAATATTTTAAGGATGTTTGTTATTAAATGCTATACGCTCGGGTACAGTGCAGCCATGTTCTTCAGAAAACACTTTCCCTTGTAAATAACTTTGCTAAATAAAGCTTATGAATTCAGTTATGTACTGTAATGGAGACAACAAAAAAGGCGAATGCCAGGTGTCGATTTCCTCACTGAACTCCAAATACAAAATGAAGCCTTTACTAGAAAGGAGCAATATATTAATAACGTCTGCAAATACAATTTTTGGTTTTATGGTAAAAATGGTGGACTGTAGAATATACCTAGGTGTATATGATGAAACAATAAATCGATTAAACGTGTTTCCATTCCTGTATCTTCTTGCTAGCTAGGGTGATCATGAATGTACATCAGGTATATGGGCCATTCTACCGAATTGGTGCAAAGTCAGGTTGGAACAGTTTTGAAATGTTGTATGTTTTCCCCCAAAAACTTTGTCCATATATATTTTGTACCATATCTAAATTACACATATCTAGTAAAAGAACCGTACATTTTTATATCGTATTTTTCGACTGTATTGGAATGTTCTTACCGAAACATAAACTGTAGTAAAAAAGTATTATATTAACCTGTTAAGATTGTTTTACCTTCCCTTCTCTAAATAGTATTTTAACAAATATTTCTTGAGGGTTTTCACAATTAAATTAAAAGTGAATTTGTAATCAAATTTCAAAGTTCAATTTATACAATTCATAAAAATCATAATGCAAACTTTCTTTGTAAAATGCACAATACTGATCATATTGATTCCAGAGTTGATGATTGTTGAAATTGAACATACATTAAACCAATAAGTATCATTATCATTTTTAGTTGATTTAGCTGCAGCCTGAACAATGATTACTTTTACTTTGTACACTTTAAATACATGTATATGATAACACTTTTGTACTTTTACTTAAGATATTGGAATACAGGACTTTTACCTGTAATGAAGTATTTTGACAATATTGTATTGGTACTTTTACTCAACTAAAGCATCTGAATACTCCACCACTGATTATTATACATCACATTAATAGATTGTAGGCCTTTAGATAAAGATAGTTTAGTCCAGTCACAGTGGTTGTCTATTCAGGGGTCAGGCCCCCTCAAAACATGTACTTCATACACATAAGGGGAAACAAGGTCACAAATTATTAAATCCCACAAATCTTTCACTTGCATTGCTTTGACTGCTGCTGTCAGTGCTGGTGACCACGTGGTTTAATGAGATGATCAGCTGACTCTGCCGGAGGAGGAAGAGGGATGAAGATGGAAGGAAACAGAGACGAAGCTGAAAAATGTATTAATATAGCGACCAAATCCCTTAACGTCGGAGATAAAGAGAAAGCGTTGAAGTTTCTCAACAAAGCAGAGAAGCTTTATCCAACTACCAGAGCAAAAGGTAGGAGTGGATGATCGTCCGGGGCTAAGCTAATGACCAAGGGCTAGCTAGTAAAGCTGACGTGTGTTAACATCAGTAACGGTTTAGGCTTATAACAGGTCACCTACTTAGTATTGTATACCCAATACCTGTAAGATAAATTAATGGTAAACTAGAATAAACTATGCCTTTTAAGACGGTGAAATGGAGAAAAACACGTCGAGTTAGCGTTAGCTTAGTTGTGGGCCTAGCGATGTGAAGGCTAACCTTGCTAGCGCTGTTAATTGGGGTTATATATGGGGAAATATGGTGAATAAGCCTGTATTTATTGGAGCTACAAGACAATCACTGTTAAATAACCACTAAGGCTAATGGTTATACAATCCCAGATCAAGCCATCCTTGACTCAGTGGTTGAAGCTAGCTGTCATTCATTGCAGTGTCTTGAATACTAGCTGACCTTTAAAGCATTTTTTATAGCTGTCATTTCATTTTCACTTGAATTAATTCGGCCGGTGTTGCATATGCTGTGGTGTAAAGGTTGTAGGCTCGTAAAGATTTGGGTGCAGGATAGACAAGTGGAGCATGGAGAGAGATGGAATCACGGCCAGGACTACATGCTAATGCTAGTCAGCCGACTGCCAATCCTTTAATTGAACGATTGACCCGAAATGTAGGCTAATCCCGGACACACCACTGTCAGCGACAAAACCCGTAAACAAGGGTTATGTACAGTACGGATGGCACTGACAAAGGTGTAACAAACCTTAACAACTTACAGTTCTTTACTATGTTGTGTTTTGAGTGACTGTTCAATAGGGTAGATAATCATGAACATGGTTGATATGAAGCTCCTGTGTTGTAAATGTATAATGCGTCAGTTAAATGTCCAACCGTCACCTTTGTCTGCAATAGTATGAATCTGCACCAATGACAGCTCCGAAGCTAAGCTAATGGATAACTAGCTGTCCGAGGCTGGACCTTGAACAAAACGCAATAACACTCAATAGCACACATATGGCCACGGATGAGCAAATCCTCAAGGACTTTTACTTTCCACATGTGCTTTAAATGTAAAGTGAAGTGCATCACAAGCATGTTTGATAACACAATATGTCCAAAATAAAATAGCCTGACATTAACATAAGTTGTAAACAAAAAGGCCGAAACAGGATGGGGTATACTGTGGCTGAAGCTTAATTAAATGTGCATATATAGGGTTATACCTACAGTTAGGTGTGTATTGAATAGATCATTAAAGTAAGGGGACTGTGTGGGTACCCTAGTAATGACTCATTCTTTGTTTGTGTGCTGCAAACAGAAACACCGACCTGTTATGGCAAAATAACGTTGTTGGTTTAAGTAATCATCAAGACAAAAACCTTAGCTATTTTATAATAAAGGATAACTGCTTGGCACCTCTGGCACTAAAAGTCTGTGAGTCTCAGAGAGGGTTTACATCTGCATCCATCTGTTATTGAGTGACATGGGGGTCACATCTTTGTGTTGCAACCCATGTAAAGAGTTGATTGATAAAAGGCAGGTTAACACAGCACCTGTAGTCCCACATTCCTCATGGCAGTTTAGATCAGGGCAGCCGTACACAGGCACGAAGCATTTTCATATTTGTCATACTGTCTTTGGGTTATCTGGCATCAGTAAACTGGTTATCGGCTCGGTTTACTCAACAGTTTTCAGTTTTTGCGTCACCTACAAAAATAACAATTCAGCATGAGAAAAGCTATAGAATTTGTATCACAAAAATCCAATGACATTGTTGTCAATCTCAAGATGTTAAGTAGCCCGTAGTGCTATGGGAAGGAAGGATGGATTAGTTGTGAAAAAGGCAGCAGTTGTGAGCTTATGTTACACGTGACTGGGTGCATAATGAGGAATAATGCATTGGCAAACAATAAGCAACATTATAACAGTGAAAAGCATTTGGGAGACACATCATTAGGATGCTGATGTGCTGTCTTTGAGTTTGTATCTCTCCATCACCATTACCATATATCTTACATGGATAATCAAGGCCTCTGTGACATTGTGAATTAAATACAGGATAGATTTCAAATTGGCATTCTTCATGAATTGAAAGTCTTCTCCATACCTTGCATTAAGGTACAGTGGACATATTTGATATTAAAACCGTCATCATCTCAATGAGTCTCCCTAGGGCGGTTCGTTTAGTTTGTATGTCTAGGAGGTGTCAAAGGCCTGCAGTGTAGCTCATCTGTAAAATGTCATTTTATTGATCATGAAGTGATGTTCAATCGGCTTCCTGCTGTTTGAAAATTATCAACTTGATTTCAATGATTTTGGAGACAAAGCTGTGTCTGCAAACAGTAGGCACTGTACGCTTGGTCACCGTTGTTCCATTTAAAGGTTAAACCTGTGATTGTTGTACGACAATGCTTCTCCTTTCCGGTTTATTTATTGTGATAACATTTGAAAATCTGTAATGTGCGAGGAGGATGACACTTTTAGTCATTGGAAGATATGATTTGATAAGCTGCTGGACAGAAGCTCTATGGCACGCACTGTCTGTCGGTCAGTTCACAAAAATTCCCCCTTGGTGGCAGACATGTGTCATGGATGTCATGTGTTTGTGACGTGTGTGAACTGTGAATTAATTAATTAATACCATTGCAAATTTGCGCTTTTTAAACCTTTTTTGATCACTTAATTGACTTCAGTGGTCATTCTTCTGTTTATAAGTGAACTGTATGATTGAATGAAATACATTTTGTCATGTGTAAAGTACGGGAAGAATGGCAGCTTTGGAATGCTAAATCTGGCCCACTGATAATCATCATGCCCTTTGTTCTGCACCCCAATAGTCACATGGAATCGGTCCTCAACATTGAGCTTTAGTAAGACTCTTAGTTTAAATGTAGTCACATCTTCTCTCTTTGTGCACTCGTAAGCTTCTTTGTTGAGTGATTGAATCCAGTATTTGTTCATTTATTCTGATTTTAAATCGAGAGCTATCTGATCTGGCCTTTTTACTAAATGACAACAGTACAACATTGAATGTCATCTTACTAAGTTAGGGCTAATTGAAAATACTTAAAGTGTTAGTAACGATAGTACTGCACAATGCTGCATGCAAAAAATATGTTATACAAAACAGTTTTGTATCAAAATTGTTCTCAAAAGCTTTGACCCTTGTAAGATACTGAAGCTTATACTGTTATTTATTTAATCTTAAGCCTCTTCCTCTCTTTTTCAGCTTTGTTGGACGCATTAACTAAGAATGGGAGCTCAGCAGGTAACGCATTTCGTAGGAGGACAGCAGACGGCTCAGAAAGCACCGGAGCTCAGCCGGAGAGGGACGGCCAAGAGTCCGGAGGGGGAGACCTTAAAGCCTTCACCAAAGAGCAGGTGGAAGGTGTGCAAAAGTGAGGATTTTAAGATTTAATTCCCTTTCATGCTATACTACTTTTCCCACCGATATACTGTTATCTATCCTCTTCCTATTTTGGTGCTTTCCTACCATTCGCCCTGTGTCGGCAGTACTGTTTCTATCATGCTGAGTTAGACCTGTCATCCGTGGCTGCAGGAGGATACTGTAGTCTCTGCAGTGTTGTGCACACACAGCTAATTGTCATGGGAACCCATCAGCCAATAAGAGGATAAAGTGAGAGACATTTAGCACTGTGAACTAGATTACAGGTAACCACTACATGCTCAAATGTTAGACCATGAGATAGGACTAGACAGAGACAGGTGCACATTTTACCCACAGCCTTTGATTAGATCTTAGAAAGCTGCATGCACCTTTTTAAACTTATGCAATCACTGTAATCTCTCGTGTTTTATACTAAATCCTTTGGGAAATCTTCATGGTTTAAAAATGGCATCATGTCTTCTAAGAAAGACAGGTTGTGTTCAAAAACGTCTCCCTTGTGACCTCATTAGTGGTCTCACTCCACAATTCAGCGATAGTCGAATAGATGATATATTAACAGTGCCGACTTGTATTATTTGATGAGTGTGCAAATGAAGGATCTAGCAAATGATACAAACTATTTGATTTTTTGTTCTGTTTTAACACATGTGAATAGTTTTGTCTGATAACAGCTGAATAATTGTGTTTATTATTTCTACTATAGGCAGTTGTTCAATTGTGTGATTGATTTCATGCATGATTGACGTTCATGGAAAGATCATTTAACACAAAGATAACCTCTCGAGAATAGTAGAAAACGATCCACTGGATTCAGCTTCTTCACTCTCTGTCAATCTCTTTCAGAATAAAGCGGTGTAAGGACTACTATGAAGTGCTGGGTGTCAATAAAGAAGTCAATGAGGATGAGCTAAAGAAGGCCTACAGGAAACTAGCGCTCAAGTTCCATCCAGACAAAAACCATGCACCTGGAGCGACAGAGGCCTTTAAAAGTAAATCATTCTCTTTTCCTGATCTATTCTAATCTTTGTGAAATCTAGCTTGTGTGGGATATACAAATATTACCTAAGCATTTGATTACAACACCTACAAACGTGTCCATAACTTTCCCTCCTTCATTCTGGAATGTGTCCTATTCTAGAGATTGGTAATTCATACGCAGTGCTCAGTAACCCAGACAAACGACGGCAGTACGACCTGACGGGAGGAGAGGAGCCCAGCAGCCCGGGTAACTCTAATGGAGGAGGGGGAGGGGGGGGCTTCGACTTCCACCGGGGCTTCGAGGCCGACATCACTCCTGAGGACCTCTTCAACATGTTCTTTGGAGGTGGCTTCCCCTCCTGTAAGTCAGCACTTAACGCATCGAATGAAGTTGTGATTAATCCAAATATCGATTTTTTATTCATAAAGTGTTCTGACATCACATGCTCTTATTGTAGTAGGTAATAGGACTTATTTTTAAAAGTGAAATTGCTATCTCAAATACCCCTTTCACACCAAGGCTTTTCCCTTTTTCTGGTTCGGAACTGGTTCTTTGGTTCAGCTCCCGCTCTGTTCACACTGCTCAGAGCCCGACTGGTGCTGCGTCATTGCGTCATTACGTAACCGTTTGCGTGCCTGCTTCATAAAGCCAAACCGCGCAGAAACCCCTCACATCGACAACAACAAGAATGGCCGATTTTATTGAAGCGCTACTCGTTTTGCTCTGTCGAACTGAAATGGAAGAAATGGGACGACTTTACTACCAACTTTACAGTCGTTACATGCTACATTCAAAAGTTCTTACACAGTTACACAGTGGGCCAAAAAAAAAAAAATCGGTACTAGTCGAGGGCCGGACTGGTTCAATGTTTATTGCAAAACGTATTGAAATGAACTTATTGCACATATTAAACCTGGAACTAACAAAGCTTAAATGATTGCCTATAAACAACAACATTCCACTAGGCTTTTTGTTGTTGTTAGAGGTTGATCTCGCCCCTGCCCCCGCCTCCGACGTAAACGTGATGTATGCGGTGCTTGCTTTCTAGACCGACAACTTTTTGGTGCTTGAAACGAACCGGATTCCGGAGCTTAGAGGCGGCTCCGCTGCGGTGTGAACAGGAAAAAACGGTGCTTTTCAAGCTCCAGCTCCAAACCGGCCCTGGAACCGCGTTGGTGTGAAAGGGGTAATAGATTATGTTGACATACTTTTGATGTGTTGCATATAAGATCCCAATTTACATAATGGATGTATCTTTTTCGAGCTTTAAGTAACCAAATATAACCATGTAATCTTAGCATATGTACTGGTGCAACATGAACCAGGTAGTTTTAAATGCTGATCTCTGGAAGTAGCTTTAATTGGGGATGTATTTCATATTCCTTGCATCTGACTCAGAGTTCCCGTTAGAATATTTTTTTGCCGGTCAACATGTCCGTTGAAGTTGAAATCTTCCGGACAAAAGGAGAAAAGTGCCGGTCAAAGGTCTTCTTTGTTATTTATTGAGCTTTAAAACAAATTGATATGATTTGATATTAAACAAACTAATAATATCAGATTAACTACATTTTTCAAAAGTGTACAGTAATTTATAATAACACGGGAATAATAAACGGAACGATCTCTCCTTCTCCTGACAGCCCGTCAGTATGCAGCTCGCGGATCCAGTAATGAGTGACCCGACAGTAAAAATAAACGTATCTATAACTAGTTTAGGTAGTTTGAGAGGTAATTAAAATAGCTACGTGTGATATTCTAACCTGAAGTGTGTGTTTTGCTCCGATCACCGCTGCAGGTGATCATGCAGAGCTGCGTGTCGACTCGTCAGTAGCAGCTGATCTCTCTCCCGTCAGATTCGCGTTTATGTCCATATCGGTCAGATCTAGCTAGTTCTAGCTAATGATATGACTACCTGCTTATTAAAAGACACCTAAACAATAAGGGTCGCTATGCAACCGGGTGAGGCCGCAAAGTATAGCGCAGCATTATGGATTTGTTTACATGCCCACCGGAACCCCGAGGCATTACCAACAGATCAACGCACAATCAACCCATACAGGACATCTCTTTCTCCAAATTAAGTGTTAGACACTAGAATTGACTATTCTTGTCTGTCACATACTCTTCTTGTCTGTCACATACTCTTCTTGTCTGTCACATACTCTTCTTGTCTGTCACATACTCTTCTTGTCTGTCACATACTCTTCTTGTCTGTCACAGACTCTTCTTGTCTGTCACAGACTCTTCTTGTCTGTCACATACTCTTCTTGTCTGTCACATACTCTTCTTGTCTGTCACATACTCTTCTTGTCACATAAGTTGCGCAACTGATGCGGTATTGCACTAAGGGGAAATTATTTTGACCGGACATTTTGACCGGACAGATTTAGATTTGCCGGTCTTCAGCATATTTTACCGGTAATTACAGACTAACGGGAACTCTGATCTGAACTCAGTCATGATATTTTTGTCCACAGCAAGTGCACACACCTTCACCAACAGCAGAACGAGCTACAGCAATCAGACGGATTCCCGTCAAGAGAGAACAGAAGAACGGGCAGATGTACGTTCATAGGATCAGATCTTATCTCTAATAAATATATCAACATTTTATGTCGAGAAATGTACATTGTAAATAAATGCGCACCTATATAATCGACATGCTATATTATAGGTTTTTGAAAATGAAGTGCTTATTGAACTGTTTTCCTCCAGGGTGGTTTCTCTATGTTCATCCAGCTGATGCCCATCGTGGTCCTGATTTTAGTGTCAATACTGAGCCAGATGATGGTGTCCCCTCCACCCTTCAGCCTCTACTCTAGACCGTACGTACACACACACACACACACACACATGCATACACACTCACACATGCATACACACTCACACATGCATACACACTCACACATGCATACACACTCACGCATGCATACACACTCACACATACACACACACACTCATACATGCATATACACTCACACTTGCATACACACTCACACATACACACACACTCACACATGCATGAATACATACACACACTCATACATGCATACACACTCACACTTGCATACACACTCACACTTGTGTTTTTCATCACTGAGGCAAATGTGCTTGTTGCTTGCACATGAAGGTAGCTAACAACATCAATCCGTAGAACTAATCACAACATGTAATGCCATGATTACCTGTTAATGAGGCTGTTTGAAAACAAGAAGTCTTCACCCTTAGACACTTTTTCAACCATGTGCTATGAGCACTTGTCCCGGTTTCTCACTGAAACGTCATGCTGTAAATCACCATCTGTATTCAGAAGATGTGGGGAACTACCACAGTTGACAGCATTTTCCCACCAACTTGTTCTTCCTCTATCTGCCGCAGGTCCACGGGTCAGACAATCAAACGGCAGACAGAGAACCTGCATGTGGATTACTACGTCGCTAGAGATTTCAAGTCGGAGTTTAGGGGCTCAGCGCTGCACCAGATTGAGAAAAATGTGGAGGAGGATTATGTATCTAATGTCAGAAATAACTGTTGGAAGGAGAGACAGACAAGTGAGTAACCATGGTTATAATACACCCTCAGAACAAGCTCACTGGGTTTAACAATGTTGTATTCATCACTGACATTGTTTTCTGCTTCTCTCATTAGAAACAGACCTGCTGTATGCTGCGAAGGTGTACAGGGACGACCGGATGCGCAAGAAGGCAGATCTTATGACCATGGATAACTGCAGGGAGCTGGACAGACTAAATAACTTATTCAGAGGAGGATGAGTTTGTGACTTTTAGATGATGTAAATGTATATGAATAGATGTTTATGTTCATGTTTTTCTAAGGAAGAGTCTTTACACTAGGAGCAACAACGTACTGAAATCATTTAGCTCTAATGTTGAAGTTTTGAAATGTCCCTCTCCTCATATCCCTACACCAACTTCCTCATTCCAGCCTGACCCCAGGAAAAGCCTTTAAACGCATCTTATTGAACCAATCCACACTTCTACTGCAGTAGAACGCCCCAGACCTTCGTTGTTGTTTTTTTACTCTGTTTTTCTTGCATTTTCCTGGAAACAAGGTGGACAAGGACACTTGATTGTAACGGCATGTGCTTTGAGTAGAGAGAACCCAAACAAACCACTGTCATAAAATCAACTAACGGCTTTCGACATCATCTGCTTGACGTAAATATAAGATGAGAGACTTTATGGCTTCATTTAGGGGTGCGGTCCACCAGGCATTTTGTGAAGAACACAGGAACAAAAGAAGAAATAAAGAAAACACAACGCTTCTTCTAGCTTCCTACTCACCTCCGATTGCGGATGAAGATCAGTGGATCATGAAGAGATACCTGTGATTTTGCTACTATAGAATATTTTATGTCTTCATCCTCAAAATGTGTAGTTGGTTGGGACTAATCACAGAAGGACATTGAAACTGTTATTCATAAATGGTTGTACATTTTCATTTTTGAATGTTTGAAGTTTATGCAGTTATTTAAGAAACTATGGAAGAAACAAAGATTTTCTTCATTGCTCGCCTAATCATTTAAATAAAGTAAAATTATTACCATAGACTTGGTGTTTTCTTGTCTCTGATTCAGATGTCAAAGGTTCAACTCTCTTGATTTTATTTGCCCATGTCTTGTCATTTCTGAGATTTCACAGTAACTAGTATCGCTCATATTGTTTTAACAGATTATGTTTAAATCGTACATAATTAAAATAAACATAATTTACATAAGAAGGGTTATAGCTTACTAGAACAGAAATACAAAAATGTATAAAATGCAATTCTATTGAGTGATCAAGGCTTTGATACATAAATCCCTTTTCCATGGTGGTTTGTTTTATTCGGGTTGGTGTAAAAGAAAGACCGAAAGATGTATCTGCAGGCATAAATGCTGCATGATATGGCATTAATTTCGGATCACTTCCATATTGTGTTGTATAAACCGAGTAATTTAAGTACAGAGTTTAGTTCCAAGATGAAATGATTATAACTAGGAAGGGATTAAGAAAAGTTGTTTGTGAATTAAAAAGTAGACCAAGTTTTTGTGTCAGTGGATAGGCCTATATCACACACTCAAAGTACATTTTACATTGATTCTATGTCATGTTTGCTAACTTTAACAGAAGGACAATTAGCAGGTGTTTTTTTTGTTGTATAATTTGTTATTTAATTTAAAGAGTACATTCTATAGTTTTTAGATAAAGATACAAATACATATCAACCCATGTGTTTTGTTGGTGAACTATGTTAACGTACAAATATTAAATATTACAAAATGGTATTATTAGTTTACTGACGTTGCAACACTTAGTCATAATTATGATTGGCTTATCGGTGGTCATGTGACAGCGTCAAACCCGGAAGCGATATGCTACAGTAGGTAAAGTGCTAACTGATAGTTGTCCAAGCTAGGCAGTGGAATGAAAACAACCAGAATCGAAACTTAAAATGCCATCAAGACTGCTTTTTGCGGAATAAATCAGCTTAAATTAAACCAATGTGCCGGTGAAACGCTTGTTTCTGACGTCTAGTGGACAATGCGTTACCACATGTTTGTTTTTCTGTTGGGTTTATTGTATTGTGGAAGTCTACCATGGGTGTCTGCCTGCCAACAAGAGCCAGAGACCCCAGACTGGAGGATGACTCTGAAAACTATCCGCAACGGAATACACAAGATTGACACGTACCTGAACGCAGCACTGGACTTGTTTGGTGGCGATGACGGGCTGTGTCATTATAAGTGTAATGATGGTAAGCCACCTTCTTTTAAATCTTTCTTCCTCATTGTGAAACAATTCATTTGTCAAACATAACATTATCAGTGGCTATAGTTCATTTAAGAAGGCCAGGACTCTTTTATCCCACTTCCTGGATCTCTGGCACATCTAAAAAGGATGGTATTCATACCTGTGCTTTTCTCTGCTATTTAAAGTGAATAAACCAACATCAGACAACAATAAAAAGGGAGGCAAACTTAATCAATGTTGAGTTTACGCAACTCTTCAAAGCTACAAGATATACAGTATCACTCCTTCAGCTGCACAGTAGGCCATTACATCATGTTGTACTGATGTGGTTATCTGTGTCAGTAAGATAACTGACAGAACAGAACAAGAAACATCGTCACCTTTGCTCCTTACAGGTTACAAGCCTGCACCTCGTCCTGGTTACAAGAAACCACCTCCCAACGGATGTGGCTCCCCGCTGTTTGGATTTAAGGTAGTCTCACATTATCACATTGAGTTTCCCAGATTTGTAAAGGGAGGTCCTTTAACTTCTTGGAAAAGCAAAACTGGTTATATAATGTGATTCCTAATGACATGTAAAAATGACATGTGATGTAAACAGCAACTCAAACTGCATATTCTTGTCGAGTGAATGTAGCCTAATATTAAAGTGTTTCACCTTTCTACCATGGCCCTGGCTGATACACAACAGTGTATGTTATAATAAAACATTTGTCATAATTCCATAAATTGTAAACCTAAAACTAAATAATGTTTATTCTTCAAGATGTAGGCTACTAATTATTTTTATATGTGGAGCACAACACTTTAATAACATTTTAAAGGGTCGTCATCAAAAATATTCATTGATGTTATAAATATGTTTGTATCAACCAATATGTTATCAGAATTCAAACTCTCAAATATTGATATCGGTATTGGGCTAAAAAATACAGCATTAGCCTGGCTACACTAAAAATACTGAGAGATAACATGTCACACAGAACGATTTTAAAAGCAATGTATCAATCAATCAATGTTTATTTATATAACCCAATATCACAAATGTTACCTTTGTCTCAGTGGACTTCACAGTTTGTACAGAATATCAGTATGACAACACGACACCCTCTGTCCTTAGACCCTCACATCGTACAAGGAAACACTTCCGGGGGAAAAATCCACAGTTTAAAGGGGAACATGGAAGAAACCTCAGGGAGAGCAATAGAGGAGGGATCCCTCTCCCAGGACGGACAGACGTGCAATAGATGCCGTGTGAAAATCGAAAAGATAATACATTTACAACATAGGTAGTCCAAATGTTCGGAAATGCATGTGTCTATAATAAGAAGATGAATCCACGAGAATGTCAGCAATCTTGTGGGAGCCATCAGGGAAGTAGTATGAGGAGAGTCAGGCAGGACCACAGTGACAGGTTCAGCCACGACTCGTAGTCCAGGACTCAGATCCAGAACTCAGGATCCAGGACACACGACCACAGCAACAGGATTAGGCTCAACTCAGGATCCCAGCGTATATATGGACACAAAAAAGAGATTTGGGGGAAGCTGGGTTAATCGCAACATGAGAGTACACAGGTACAAACAGCCAGAAAGACGGAGTAAGGTGCCCCCCCCAACAGTCCAAGCCTATAGCAGCTAAAGTAACTAACGTGTCTACATAGATGCACTCCCTTAGGAGTGCATCTATGTAAGTAAGTAAGAAGTAAGTAAGAAGTAGGAAACATAGGTGGAGAGGCACACGCAGGGAGAAAGGTCCCCACTGGAACCTGAATTGGTGAGAGGTATAGGAGTAGGCCTGTGGCTACATTCAACACTCCCGGGCCGGGCTAGGCGTTCTCTCTAACCTGTTACCCTCTAATAGAACCTCGAGAGGTCAGAGAGGGGAAAGGTTTTTGGATAAAGTTTTAAATATAAGATCTAAGTTTTTAGGATTTAAGTGAAAGAGTAAGAACTAAAATGTATATGTGAAGAGGCACAACGTATCGTCAATGCACTCTTATTAGATTATTTTTGTATTACTATAAGCTTTATCAAAAAGGAAGGTCTTAAGCGTACTCTTATAAACGGATAGGCTGTCTGCCGCCCGAACACAAACTGGAAGCTGATTCCACAAATGTGGAGCTTGATAAGAAAAGGCTCTGGCTCCTATTGGTATTATTGAAGAGTTACAAACATGTTTTTTTTCAGTTTGACATAGGCATCCCGTCTATGACAAAATGCTGTAACAAACATGACCGCTGCTACGACACCTGCGGCCTTGAGAAGCACGACTGCGACGAGCAGTTCCAAGACTGTCTGGAGACCATCTGCAGGAATGTGCAAAGGACTTTGGGATTGGCTCAGAGTGTCCAAGGTTAGAGGCTGAGCCCATCAGGGCTTGTCATTATACTTACTTTTGCTTCCCACATTCTCCTCCTGTGACCTGGAAATCTTTGGCTAAATTTCTTTTAGCTGCTTATGTTTCAGGGTCATAGTATTTTGAACGTTTGCTCAAGTGTTTTGGCTTACTGGTAAACTCTAATAGACCAGTGCCATCATTCTGTTTTTTTCAATTAAGTAGAACCTGTCATTTTTAAAATGTCTGATTTGAAAGAGGTTTATATGTTGTAATTTGTGCACTGTAACCTCACTTGAGATGGCTGTATTGAGTCAGGAGGAGTCACTTTTAGTTATTAGGGCCAGGTTAACATTAGTTTTATTTTACATTCAACTACAAATATACATTTCTGCTTCAGTTCAAGGATAGAAAGGGATGTGACAGTGCTTGTGCAAATGTATAAGCACTGTAAAACACGTAATGACCAGCAGGGGGCGAAATAGAGCTACTTTTTAAACATTTAATTTGTATACTGTGATGACCATTTGTCTCTCGACGACGCTACTGCGATTATGGATTTTGTTGAGGCATTTTAATCACGTACTTAAAACTAAAGTTACGAATAACTGCAGTTTCAATCTACTACAAAATCTGTATTAGCCCAATAATGCCTTAGTAAGAGCACACTAAAATGTGTTTTACTCCCTTACAGCAACATGGTATCAGGTACTTGTTTTCACCCTTTTGTGTAGCTCATGTTCTGGTTTGTCTGCCCCACTCTCAGCCTGTGAGTCAGCGGTGACCCTGCTGTTTGACGCTGTTATGCACCTGGGATGTAAGCCATACCTGGACAGCCAGAGGGACTCCTGTGTGTGTCAGTACGAAGTGAAGAAGGAGCTGTGACACTGGATCAACACTGTGGAAAGCACGACACTAACAGAAGGAAACCAGCAATAAACTTTTATCTAAGATTTTCTCAGGGAGAGAGTTTCTATTGCCTGCACGGACTTGTGTCCATTACCTCCTTTTATAGATGTTTTGAATTGTAGACTATTAGACAAAGTGAAGTGGACAGTTAATGTCTTTCCTATTAAGCTAATTATTTATGTTTAGCTAATACTGTATAATGTGTTTATCTTGTGATAGACTGGAAACACTCTGTTTTGTGGGTTTATTAATCAAAATAACTCTTGAAGAAGTTTTGTGTTAAAACCAAATTATGTTTTCTCGCACTGATTATGGGTAAAAGAAAGACTGTGTCAATGCAACTTTTAAACTCTACACAACAACTAAACTACAATAACTGTCTCAGACCTTTGTATTTATTTGCCCCTTAATGCAATGCAAACACAACATTCATTTTGATCCCAACTACACACCTGTAAATTGAAAAATCTGGTCTCGTTTCAGAAGCACTTTATGACATTGACACTCAAAAGGTGATAACCAACTGCAGCGTTGTTTTTGCTTATTTTTTTTAAAACTAATGTGCCGGGAAATGCAGTTTTTTTTTTTTAAACTAATGTACCAGGAAATGTTTTACTCTGTAAGTGGAGGATGCAAAATCACCGCTACACCTAAAAACATTTGTTGGGTTTGTTCTTTTTGGGTGTGTCTACCAATAAACAAGAAAAAGAAGGTAAGGGGAATACACAATGTTATGCTCCTGTATGTAGCACTTGACTTGTATGGTGATGGATCGATGATGGATTGTGTCATTATATGTGTAGTAATATTAAGTCAGCCTCTTTTAAATCTTAATCTCAAAGTAAATAACTGTTTGTACATTCTTCGGGGGCTGTGTTTTAAGACTTGTATCATTAATAATGGCTTACTGGCACACATCAAAATCAATAGCTTAATAATTAATTCCTCTGTGTTGGACAAACATAATGAATGTTGAGTTTATGAAACACCTGATGGCAAGAATATATACAGTGTCACCCTTTGACCCAAATGTATCAATGGTGCACTAAAAATAAAAAAATATTGTTCAGTATAGCATTCAAAATCACTGTTATGTTGAATATACACTTCAATAAAAACTGAACATTATAATATTACTATTTTTTTAAGATTGTGTGCCATTATTAAATGTTCTTGATCATTTGATATAACTTTAAAAAAGCAAAAGGGAAACAAACAGGGTAACGTTTTTTATTGTTTTGATCAGTGAAGCCAAGGTACAGTCAGCTCAATTTTATGACATTAATCTTTAACTCAAACTTTTTCATCTTTACTGTCATGTTGACCCATGTCCTGTCATCTTGAAACTGAAAGTGTGATTTTTTGGGGAGGAAAAGTGAAAACTCAAGCAGATGAAACAGCCCAGCCATGTCTTTTTGGTACACCTATAGCTAAAATGAATATAGTCTTTTTACAAAGGGCAGGAACTAACATAAATACTCATCCATCAATAATATCCATTGTTAGGGATGTTTTGCGGAGGTCCTGTATGTGTAGGGCTGTTTGGTTCTATTGTTATACTTGCATGTGTTTCTTATATTTTGTCCACCCAAATTATTAATGAGTGATGTTGCAGTTAGTATAAGAAACACTGCTCAGTGTATAGCAATGAATTATTGTATCATACTCTGTAAGTATTACAAAATCCAGACTGGAAGAAAACTATCCGTAACGTTTAGCATTGAAGGGCTGTTTTATTCAACTTTATTTGAGTTAATGATTATTCTCATAAAAAAACATTGACTGTACTTTGGCTTCACTGATAACAAAAACGTATTACTTACTTATCTAACTTTTTTAAATGACTCATGTCCACAACTTATAGCTACTTGTAACCTACTTTTAAAAATATATGTAAATTGCAAACTGTGACCACCAGCTTTTACCAGCTAAACCAGCTATCCCAGCTAGACCACTGTGACCAAACCAGCTATCCTGACCAGCTAAAGTGTCCAAAACCCCTCTAAACCAGCAAACTAATCCAGCCTAATATTGACTGGCTGGTCAGGCTGGTTTACCAGCCAGACCAGCTTTGTTGGTCTAAACTGTTTTTTTCAGCAGGACCTGGACTACATAAGGGAATCTTGTGGATGTCAGTATGAAACGAAGGAAGGAAGGGACTGTGACACAGGATCAATACTGTGGAATAGACTGATTCAGAATACTGTGGAATAGACTGATTCAGAAGCAAAGCACTGGCAGAAGGATGCCAGCAATACACTTTTCTCTCATGAGTTTATCTTAGCTTGCACTGACGCTTATGTGCTGTGTGAAAATACCTAGTGGATAATTGATGTATTTCATATGCAGTCAATGCATATTTTGTCAATACTTGAACATGTTTTTCACATTATTTCTCTGGCTTTCAGGGTGCTTCCATCTACATCATCTAAAATCGTTTGGTTTCTTTACTTTATTACATTAATGAAATATCTGTGAAATATCTCATGGGGCGAAAGTGAAGGCAAATGATGTAAGCTACAACACTGAATAAAACATGTAGAGAAATGTATAAAGATGTGGGTTTCTTAGATATATTTGTGTCAACTGTAATCACCTATTCATAAAATCTTTAAAGAAAATAATGTCTGAGGATGTCTCTGAAGAAAGTATGGATTAGATTATTAACTATACTAACCTTCGGCTGCGCCAGCCCTAATCTTACTTTCATTATTTAAGATGTATTAAACCCTTGTACTTAAGAATTTGATGAGCCGCTGGTGCAATGTGGCAAACACGGAAGTCCTTGCTGTTGACCTTTGATTGACAGCCGTAAGAGCCAATCGTGTTCTCCACTTTTAGACATTCAGCCAATCAGATTCAGAGGGGGAGGAGCTACATCCTTGATCATCAATGTAGCTTTGACGAAGCATATTCATTTTTCAGTGGTGTCAGTGGAGTGAAGACTACCTGTGAATATGTCAAACACGGCACAAGACGCAAGTGGAGGTAACCAATTTACATATCTTTTTAAAAGTACAAGTAGCTATAAGTTGTGGACTTGTGCCTGAGTCATTTAAAAAAGTGAGATAAGTACATACAATGACTTTTAATGTACGATGTAACTTTCAACAGTGAAGCTCTGTTTGACGTTACTGTGGTTTACTATGCTCTTACATTTGCCACACCTTTATTGTCAGTTTTCTCTACCTTCAGTCAGTCAGCAAGTTATTACAACATGTGAGGCAGGTTTTTAATGTTTATTAAAACTTTTAAATAATCGCTTTTTCTCTCACCTTCCCAGGAAGTGTTGCTAAATGCAACCAAACAGCAACAGACAATGCGGGTGAGTGTTTTACTATAAGTAACAAAGGCCTCCTATTTTTTAGATCTCTTGTGCTTTTATTAAATGTTCTTGATACTTTGATACTTGTTAATAATTGTATATGACTTTAACAAAGCAACAGTAAAACAAACAGTGTATAGTTGTACGTTTTATTATCAGTGAAGCCAAAGTACAGTCAATTATTTTTTATAAGAATAATCACTAACTCAAATAAAGTTGAATAAAACAGCTCTTCAATGCTATCATGAACTCTATTCAGTTCAGGTTAAGTCCCGTTTACAAAGGGGCTGTTGATTTGTATTGTTTAAGTGGCAGGTGTTTCTTATATTTTGTCCACCCAATTTTAACCCAGATGTATCTATGATGTTGCACAATCTTTTTTAAAACATTGTTCAGTGTATAGCATTGCAAATCTCCGTTATGTTGAATATATATATACTCCAAGAAAATACAATTTAAAAACTGAACATCATAATATTAACATTTTTTAACGACTGGAGCTATTATAACATGTTCTTGATAATTTTATACAACTTTAAAAAAGCAAAAGTGAAACAAAAAAATTAAAATTAAATTAAAGTGCAGTTTTATTATCAGTAAAGCCAGACAACAGTCAGCTCAATTTTATGACATTAATCATTAACTTTCATTATTAATCTTTACTGTATTTGATCTCAACAGGATGTGGTTTTGGCATAGCCTGTTAACATCAAATACAGTGTGGCACCTCCAGTAGACGAGACAGCCCAGCCATCATCACATATGTCTTTTTGGTAGACCTAGCTAAAAGGAATAATATAGTCTTTTTACAAAAGCACTAAACCAAATACTCCATCAATAATATCGATTTTCTGTTAGGGATATTTTTGCGGAGGTGCTGTATTTGTTGGTGCTGTTGAGTTGTATTTTTATACTGGCAGGTGTTTCTCATATTTTTTCCACCCAATTTATTAATGAATGACGTTGCACTTAGTATAAGAAACACTGCTCAGTGTATAGTATCCAAAATTACCGTGAAGTTAAAGATACATCTCAATAACGCTTTTAAAAGAAAACTGAAAATTATAATGGTCATTAAGGTATGCATTTATTGCAGAACTTTGTATTAGATTGCAACGGTTTACTTGGTGTAACTAATAAACTACCTCCTATGAAAGCAGATCTATGTATACAGATTCACTGAAGTCAGATAATGCCTCACAAGTCAAAAAAACAGCTGCCTTTAGCTCACAAAGTCTAAGCTACATATCTGTAGGGTGGGTTATGGAGGTGGCACTTTTGGCCTCTGTTCTTTAGCAGCCTTTTCCATCTTTCTCCACCTGTCACTCAGCCATTGAAGGCAACGCGCACTCTAAGCTGTGCAGCAGTGGAGCAATTCATGCACCTGTAGCTGTGCTGTGTGACAAAGAAGCCTGAACAGCTCAATCCTTCTCTGTATTTTTATAATTAATTAAGTAATTTAGTTTTAACTGCAAAGCCAGGTTTTTATACATTACTTTCTAAATCGTTGCATGCATAATTGACTGTCTTTTATTTAATAGCATGCACGGAGAACCTAACAGAGACTGATGCCTTCATCAGAAGGTAAACTGATTTACTTTTCTTTGTGCTGGTACAAGCGGGATATTCACGCCTCCCCACTGTACTCCACCTAACGTTGTTTTTGTTATCTATCTCATTATGAAACAGCTCTTTGGCTTTGGATCCTGCAGAGGAATACAAGATGGACCACAAACAACGAGGCCTTGCCCTGATCTTTAACCAGGAGCGCTTCTTCTGGCGCCTGGGGTTAAGCGACAGGCATGGAACCAACGCTGATCGCTACAACCTGGAGAGAAGGTATCACGTGACAGCCGGCTGCTGGAGAGGGAACACTGTATTCTGCAACTGGGCTTAAAAAAAACATGTCTGTACTTGTTCTGCAATTTATGAGACTTTTCTTCATCTCTCTTCAAGACTGAACGATCTGAACTTCGAAGTGAGGGCTTATGATAACTACAAACAAGTGGAAGTCTACGATAAGATCAGTGAAGGTAAGACATGCATGGTCACCTAGGACACGCACATTATTAAATGTGTATCCAGGCAGCAGCACAGTACCATTACTGACATTTCATTTCTTATGAGCTTCCTTGTTGTCCTTTTATATGCAAAGTTCGGACCAAACATGGGCGTCTTTTACTTGTTTATTGAGGATTTAAAAAAAGATATCTGATGTCTCACCAGCCGCTGAGGAAAACCATTCAGACGTAGACTGCTTTTTGCTTGTCTTCCTGAGCCATGGTGAAAATGATCACGTTTACACCTTCGACGGAAAGATCAGCATTCAGGATATCACCGCCATGTTCAAAGGAGACAGGTGCAAGAGCCTCGTGGGAAAGCCAAAGGTTTTCATACTACAGGTACGGGCAAACAAACACAAATGACAGTAGTTCTTAAAAAATGCATTGAAGGTTAACGTGACTGTGTCCGTCACTAGGCATGCCGTGGAGATAAGCACGACGATCCAGTGACTGCCTGTGACGCGGTGGACAGCGAGCTGAAGACCAACGAGGTGGTGGTAGACGCCAGCGCCGTGCACACACTGCCTGCCGGGGCAGATTTCATCATGTGCTACTCCGTGGCTGAAGGTGAGGAATGTTTTTGAAACTCTTAATCTGCGCTTGTCTCAACGTGATGTGGGTACATTCACATGAAGTATTCAAGCTTCCTGAGAATTGTCTTACCACATACCAAAGCAGAAGTGAAACAAGAAGTTGTAGACTACGTTGTAAATAAATCACATTTATTTGACGATGCCAAAGTACAGTTGACTCAACACAACTGTACATCATCAGGATATTGGTTTCCCATGAATCCTGTCCTGCTTTGTCATTTAGAAACTGATGAGTTGAACTAGCCAGGGTGGCCATTTTTTTTTTTAACTCAAGTATTGAGAATCAAGGATGACTAACTTTCATTAAAAACTTAAAAACTGTAGGTGTTGAAAAGGAATTCTACTTGAGTGAATTATGTAAGACATTTATCCGGTGGCCCTGAGAGCTCATCAAACTGCAAAGTAAGAGAACACATGCAAATAGATAAAACATTCTTATCAATTTAAAACACATGGCCAGATTTGAGAAAAAAAAGAAAACACAAACACACTGCAAAAAAACATTGTTATATAATCTTAAATGCAGGGAGGACATTTTAAAAAAAATATTTTTTACAATGTGATCATGATATCTTGCAAATATCTATTCTTAACTTAAAATAGGTCTTCTGCTCATTTAAGGTCTGCCAATATAAATCATCCTGAGATTTACACGTGATTAATTTAAATGCTATGTGAGCTGGCTTTAGTTGTTTTAAAACAAGTACAAAATAGAAGAATTTTCAAATTGGTGAACAGGTTTTCTTTATTTGCTTGTTTGGCCATTTGCCATGCGTTGAGCTCTCTGGGCTTCCGTACATTTAAGTCATTTTGAAAGTCCTTTCTGCTGTTCATCAATAACAATCCTGCCCTGTCCCCTTTTGTTTGTTAAGGATACTATTCCCACCGGGAGACCGTTAACGGTTCCTGGTATGTCCAGGATCTGTGTGAGCTGTTTAAAAGGTATGGGAACACCCTGGAGTTCACAGAGTTACTCACGCTGGTCAACAGGAAGGTGTCCATGAGGAGTGTCGGGAATTCTAACGACCGGAATGCCATCGGGAAGAAGCAAGTACCCTGCTTTGCTTCAATGCTCACCAAGAAACTCTACTTCCGATCGAAACAGTAACGGTGTCAGACCTCAGTCTTACAATTAGCTGATCTTATTTTAATACCTGGACAAATTCTGGGAGATTTTAATTTTTTGTTCTGTTTTCTGTAATCCTCCACTGTGCTTTGCTCATGAACACTAATCAAACATGCATTTAACAATCCGATGCTTTATAGTGAAATCAGTTAAAATAACGAATAACATGCACTGAACATGTATGCCTTTTCCAGCCTCAGGCCATCACTACACTCTCACAACAACCTGACACGTGAAATTGTTTTCTTGTGTGACAGTATCTGGTGTACTGGTTTATCTGTTCCCATCTGAATCCTATCACTAATCTGGTTTCCTGTGTGAATGTGAACATAGTTGATTTTATAATGCTATCCAACACAACAGCCCTGCAGGTCGAAAACTTTTATATTACCCAGAGTACTATTATGACAATCAATCAGATTATTGATGCTTTATCGTTAATCTGCAAAATAGTGTATATCTAGTATGTATTTGCCACAACTGGCCGCCTATAGGGAATAAAGCAGAGCCACATTTTAAACAGCAAATGTCATATTGAATAAGTGTGTATTTTTAAGGCTATAATTGTCTTAATGTATCATGAGATGAGATGCATCATAATCTAAGTGGCTGCACACTCAATTAATTATCTACGGGAAGACCTTCATTCATATTTAAAAATATCTACCAAATATTTGATAACCACTTTGGCCCCAGGAGTCCAGCATGAAGATGATTTCATATTCAATAACAACTTATGATACCATTTGTTTTTAACAGACTATAGACCATGATGAATTTTCTTGTTGTTTTGGATGAGTTATGTTTTTAAGGTGTTCCCGTTTTATTTTCCAACCGCTGTAGATCCATACACATTTTGCACTCTCAAGATTATGGACCACATTCTCTGTTAGCTAGCTTTCTTACACTTCACATTGTTGCTTCCTTGTTTAAACTACCGGTACTGTGGTATTACACAAATGTGGCCTTATCCTGCAGCTGACTTTGAAGTTTTAAAAGACTCACATTTCCAATCAAGACAACCCAGTCACATCAGAAATCATGGGATTCAACAAGCCATTCAGATTTAGCTTCCCTTTCTTTGTCAGATGCAGACTCATTTGAATATACCACATCCCCATTGAATACCTCCATAAACAGCTGGAGAACTACCATTGTGGTTTACCACATTTTTCAGAGCAGGCATTTTCAGGGGGCTTTAAAAAAAATGTGCTAACAATATCAGGCAGGTACATTTAGAGAGATTATGACAACATTTCAATTCCCAGAAAATGAGCATATTAAGTCCCCTTTAACAAGGCGAGAGGACAGTGCAAGTTGACATTTCCTGATGCCTTGACAGCTTCCTTAGACTCGGAGGAAGCTGGAAATGTCAGATGAGTTTTCTTGAAGTCAGTTGCCATGATGTCTACAAACCAGAAAAAGACTGTACTTTCCAACTTACTGTATCTTGCGAGGCAGGTGACATAACAGCATGACGAGCAGGTCACTAATAATGTTTACCACTTCATTACCTCTCCGTAACCACCAGCTACCAAGTGATATCTCTCGTATCCAGCCACCACAGAAACATGCCGTTTGTCTTTGAGCTCGCTCCATCAAAAAGGGAATTCATGTTTGTGCTGTTTTTTGTGTTGTAGCAGTTTACAGTACGACATTTAATAATGTGACAAATACCTGTGTGGAAAGTACCTCAGGGAGGAGGCTGTACTATGGACCTGAAACACTTCCAACACACGATCTATGACTCAGGAAAAACAAAGACACCAGCACACTGTGATCTGTGATCTTTTGTCTTACTGTTGGGACTTTGTTTAATAAAATCTGTGTTACAATCCAGTTACTGTTTTGCTCTGCGTTGAGTGATTGTTTTGTATGAATGTCATTTGTGTACCTTCCCCTATATGAGGATTCAGGGTCATTATTAAGTGTTGTGTTCAAAAGCTGTTACCGTTCATGGTGTTCGCCGGTCAATTTTGACCCTTGATTTATCTCAGTCCAAAACACAAAAAAAAAATCATCCAATATTGTTTTATCTACATCACAACTAACTTATAATGCATTCATAACCGTACAATCCTGTTGTAATCTAATGTTATGGCCCCAAAACACATTACACCACATATTGCACGTGTGAGTTCAAATGTTAGTGTACATATTCTTTGAGAAAGGTCGAGTTCCCGTGGGGGCAGAGGGAGGGGAGACCAGGTGCATGTTGCGAAAGATTATTGTTACAGTTGATGAAGGGGGTGGGGTGTCTAAAGTCAAAGATTAATCTTGATTGGGCCAAATTTGACCTTGAGTGACCCAAAACAATTCTGCTGGGTCTCCCCAGACCCCAACACCAAATTATACACTTTGGTTTTTAGAGACCTTCAGACTTGGCAAAAATTGTCAAAATCTGTTTTGTAGTGTTTATATAGCTGTTGTGGAGGATACCATGAAGCCTTGTTCCGATATAATAACTACGCTCTAGTTTTTTGTATCATTTTAAACTTGAAACGGGTCACGGGAGACCCGAACACAACATAAGGGTAAACCACAACCTTTCCACAATAAGACATAAGGAAGACGAGAGATTCTCCTGATGTTCGGGCAATTATTTTTAATTCAATAGTCGTCAGTGTTTGTCATTTTCTCAAAGACATAATTGGCATCATTATCAAGACTGTAAAGAAAACACAGAATGACATGGATTCCTGCTAAAAAGGCACCATTATCAAAATAAAGCAGAATATTTGTTTTTGCTCTGGAGTGTTTGAGTGTGACCATTGTTCATGGCTTGGCTTCGTTCATGGCCTCGGCTGGATCTGTTCGAGCGGAAAGTGAAATTGAGTCGGATTTCTCAGACGTCTCAGGTCCTCCTCCACCTGGCGCACAGAAAACACAGTCACACAAACCATTTCATAATCTAACCAACAATTCAGCTGATTCTTTAGAAGGCAAGGCACATTTTTAAACAACTTAACTTGTGTTTAGCCTCACTAGCAGCATTCGGTTTACATGAGTAGTTTTGAGTTAAATGACCCAATGATTAATGCATGGACTGCATGACATTTGGGTCCAGACACATGTGTTGACCTATGACTCACTAACTATTCATTTAGGGCCACCATGAGGTCGAACATGTTGTTTGTATAGCACAACTAATGACTTACTATCAGCCTCAGCTGTACTCTGCTTCTGGTGCTTATCTGTACATGCTAATACACTGAACTAATATGATTAACATTGTAACCATTTTATCTGCTAATGATAAGCATTTGAAGACTGTCGTTGTTAGCACGTTAGCTTGCAAACAAAAGCATTTTTCTCAAAGCATTTGCCCTACGAAGCTGATAGCATGGCTGTAGATTTTCTTAGTTTTATTTGCACATAAATAGCTGCAATTTAAGAAAAAATAAATAGCTTTACATTTATCTATTTGTTATTGGATTAAAACGCTGAATCAGTGGTCAGTGGAATTTCAAAGTCTGATTTGTAATTTTGCTCTTTTACTGTTTTAAGTATGACATTGTTAAACTGTAGCTTCTTCTTCCTACTCTTCGAAGTGTCCTTAACATGTCAGTGAGGAAGACAGTGGGTGTTTCTCAATGTCGAGGAGGCTTGAGGTAGCACATGTACCTCCGACTGAGTGAGTTGAAGCGAGGCAAGGATACCTCCTAGCCTCGAAAAACGAAGAATGGAACAGGCTAGCAAGTGTGCGTCATATGAGAGGCCCCGCCTTACATTTTCCGCCAAAGATTTTAGTAATTGGTCCGTGCGCAAAGCATTGTGGGGATTTTAAGACCGCGGAGGATACACATGAGCAGCCTCTAAATTTCCCGCAACGAAGTACACCGGCCTCGGTAGAATTCCAAGTATGCTGGACATTGGAACAGTCCTTCGGCGGCACTCGATGTATCCTTGAAATAGTGGCTCTGGAGCAGCTTTCCTCGACATTGAGAAACACCCAGAGACTCCTAAGTGTCTGTATATGTTGGATTATAACAAGTGAACCAATCAACCAACCTCAGCCAGCTCATCCTTCAGTTCATTGTATTTTCCCACGTTGAATTTCTTCCTGCCGGCCCCCTTATAAAAGGAATGCAGGAACTGTCTGTCTTTAACGTCTGGGTATAAATAATCCTGAGGGAAAAAAGAAAATTGGATTAAAATCAATATGGAGAGGAAAACACATCGGCACACATACGCTGTACAGCAGAGCACCAGGTTGGAGTGTCTCAGATAAAAAAGTTTGGTAAAAGGATTAACATGTCTGTCAGTGAAATATTAAATCATAGCCAACAGCTACCAAGCAATTCACTTAAAGCCTGTAAAAGGAAATCAAATCTAGTGGTTTTATGGTCTACCGTTAACGTGCCAAGATACTTCAAGGCATGCCGCAGTGACTTCCTTGCAGTCAAAGTGAGTTTGACAGACAAGCAGCAGAGACAGGAAATGGCGGTGGGCAATTCAACTCACATAAAACACCAACAATGTCTATTACCGGTAAGCACATGTTTTTATCTTCAGACAAAGCCAGGCTAGTGTTTACCAGTCTTTATGCTAGGCTAATCTAAATGCTTCTGGCTGTAGTTCATTTCGTATGTACGGAAATAACATTGACATTTTGAACCTTTCCTTTGTATCAAAACAGAGTTGGAAACAGGAAGAGAAAGAGGTGTGTGTCTTTATTCCCTGAGACTTGCCTGTTTGGTAAGGACATAATAGGAGAAGGCTCCGATGCTGGTGGCGTAGGTGATGAAATACGTGACGGGCTCCATGACGTCCCATGAGTAAACCCACCACGTGAGCCAGGCCAGAGCCCCGCCCTGCACAGACAGCAGGGCCAGGCCGGTCCACACCACCCTGGCGCTGTGGAAGTTTGCGGACCGGGACAGCTGAGCTTTCACCTGTCAGCGCCAGGCAGAGACACAAGGAGGAGGAGGTTATCAGCCAACAGAACTAACAGGACAGAAATGGCATCTGTGCCTTTGCAAAAACAAGGATGTAACAAGGAGACAGAGAGGTGTCATAGATGCAGATGTTGAGACGTATCCACTACCTCCTCCAGGGGGGACAGCTCCTGTTTGAGGACGTCCTGTCTCTCCAGCAGCTGCCTCTCCTTCAGCATGTGGTGTTCAGGCATGTGGAGTGCCGTGTGCAGCAGATGCACGACATGCTTCATGTCATCCATCTCCATGGCTTGCTCACTGGTAGCCACTGCAACACACGGGGTGGATGAGGGTGGGATGTTAAGATGAGTCGTGACTGGAGAGATAACTGCGGCCAAAGTTATAATTGCTAAGCAGAAAACATCTGATAGGACAGAAATGTGTGGTACCCTTTTCAGGAGAGATGACATTATAAACGGCATCATTGATGACGAGCTGGAAGTCCTTATCCAGCAGGGCGTCTATCAGCGTGGTGTTGGTTACACGCTCTCCATCTGTCAGAAGAGGACAGATGTCCAACTCAGTACTTTATCTCAATCATATAACTTCATATTTTTATAGCACTGCAAAAAAGGCTTCTTGGTAGATGACCAAAATAAGCACAGTAAAGCTGAATAACCATACATCATAAATAAACGTCATAAAAAGAGTGAGTGCAAAGACAATTACTCATCATTGCAAAACTGGAGGTGTTGTAAAGGAATGAGACACATGGGGATGATTCCAATCTGTCCAACTCAAATACAACGTGTCCTATCTCCTTGAATGAAACCCGTTTACTTATCAGCAGCTTCTGAGCAATGTGCCAGCTAGTGTTGTTAAACAGAGGGATAGCTACTGGGGGAAAAAGCAGGTTTTTCCAGTTAGCAGAATATGAGAAGCATCCCCTACTTCAAATGCTCTGCAGCAGGAGCGCTGGACTGTTTAGCTGTACAATTATAAGTTGGCGGGTGATGATTGCTTTTAGCTCGACTGTTTTCAACTCGACAGCCGGTTCATTCTCATCTTACGGCTAACAGGTATATGTTTCTGAAAACGAGGCGAAAAATAGGCAATGCAGAAACTGGATTCATACTCGGTCAGTGCTGCCTGTTTGACAGTTTAATCAAAGTCCAAATGCATTTGGAAGCATTGAGGGGGAGCACAGAACATTATTTTTTTTTTTTTAAAAACAGATTATCAGCCTGCAATAATGGCAGGATATAATGAGGGTTTTAGAAAACTGGAAAAAAAAGTTTTCTTTCTAAAATGTTGGTTTTTTTCTTGTGAAAAACTGCATAAAAGTGAAAGCACCTCATGCTCATGACCCATGCACATTAAGAAAGTACTATACCAGCTTAGTCATTGTATAGATCATAAGATTATCTATAATTGTTGTTAAATAATGTTAATGGTTGTTAAAATATTGTTTGCAGGCATCGTGCCAAACCACTCAAAGCTGCTCTTCAACTTTCAATTCTAACAAAGAACCTGTCGAACCAGGTTACGTTTCAAATGGTCAGACTTGACTGACTGCAAGCTCAACAATGCCATCTGTGTAGCTAACACTTGTCATGTTGTCCTACCTTTGGACAAAATGGATGCCTTGGCCCCGGGGTCCTCTTTCTGCAGATCTGAGATCAGGTCTCCCACGCTCATCAGCATGGGTCTGAGGAAGAACAGACACACCTCATCTCTGGAGGGCAATGGCACCTCCAGAACCAATCGGCCATGTTTGTACTTCAAAGACAAGTCTGCAACACAAAGAGGGGCAAATCATTTATATTGCTTGTACACAGATCATCTCCACATTTTTTTTTTTTTGTAGTAGTAGTGATTGTAAAGACATAAACGGAACAGATGTGTGTAATTTGTTGCCATGTTGATGTTGTAGTTGTATCTTACCACTGGAGGGAGCGAGTGTACTGTAGAAAAACGCTGGGCTATTTCCAAGAAGGGGCGACCTCTGTTGAACCTGAAAAAGAAAAAGTAGTAATGAACAAAAAAATGCAAAAAGACCAGAAGCAGCTTACGTCAGTTTGTTCTCTGTACTCAAAATGAAACCCCTCCTTTAGTGAACTGACAGAGTAGCATCCTGAAATGAAGGATGTGAAAATAGATCCACATCAATTGAGTTTCCCTGGTCTTGGTTTTCACTCTAGGTTAATAGGAATGTCTTCAATAACAATGCTTTTGAAACACTTGACACTCCCTTTAAATGGTTTCTGATCTAACATCTGGTGATGAAATGAGTGGATGCACCAAAGTAATTACATTTAAACCATGAAATGTGAAATGTGTTCATCTCAATGAAAAGTACTTTCAAGAGGGCACTCATAGAGCACTGCTCATTACTCTAGTCAGCAGGAGTTCTTCTCTGTGCTGCACTTAACATTCTTGGTGTGTCATATTGTGTAGTTTAAATGCAGTCATATTTTCTATTCAATATTTAAAGCCCCTGGGACTTCTTGCTACAAATCACAACTGTACTGTTGAAAGTCAGCCTTATATCTCTATAGTTTCAAACCAATAAAATCAAATGTAGTAAATGAAATCACAATAACAATAAAGACGACATATTATGCTAATCTTTTGGTTTAAATGTGTATGTTGTGCCTCTACTGTGACATGTTTACTGCTTTAACCCTCCTGTTGTCTTCGGGTCAAATCTGACCGATTTACTACTTTCATCAATCATAACTTTTTTGTTTTACATTCGATTGCATTAAGGCTTTGTGATATCCTTCACAGTAGACATTTGAACATATACAATTGCTGATCACCACTTTTGTTGAATTTTGGATGATTTAGTCAACTTTGTAACACCCATGGTGCTCCCGGACAAAAATGACCGCCATAAGGAAAAGGAATTAGTAACCATCCTGATCAGATCAAACACAAACACTCACACAAACACACATACTGTAGATGTGTCCCCCCCCCCCCTTATGTGCCCAATCCCCCCATGTCAATCACAGAACAATTTGATACATTTCCCGCTCTTATGTGCCCATCCCCTGGATCACACCTGGCACACGCAATACATGTTCAGTGTCTATTCTTTCTATATTTACTGCAGTTGTTCATGTATACCAGTAGTCTGATACACTATGTACAGTTTGAAAGGGTGTTAAATGAAATGTGGTGATGATGAATGGTTTTTGTGTTAATTTAATAGCAGTTAAAACAGGACCGGTGAAATTTGACCGTGAACACCAAAGTAAGGGGGGGGGGGGGGGAAACGAAGACAATAGGAGGGTTATTGTTCAAAAAGCTCCTTATCTTTCTCAAGCTGCCTGTGCTGCAGCACCTCTTTCCACCCTCTGTCTGAAACCACAGCCCAGGGGGGAAGAGAGACTCCCTCTGCAGGGAACTTTGGGCTTTCAGTCTTTGCAGATCATCTACATGCACGAAAACCTATTTAACACACTACATGAAAGGGAAACCCCCAAAATGCATAATAGGGCCACTTTCATAGCAGCTATATGATGACATTCAGAATATTGTAGCGACTCTGATAGGATGCTGAGGGTGTCACTCAGGTATCCCCCGTCTCTCTGCCAATCATAGAGCTGTACCGGGATACTGGTTGAGGGCGGGCCTGTGGTTGGGGGAGCAGACGGGGGAGGGCGGGAAGTGGTGACGTAGTCTGGCTTATAAAGGTGTGTGTGAGAGCTTAAGAGAGTGTGAGGTTGAACCTGCAAGTGATATCTGTACCTTTGATCTTCAAAGAAAATAAGAGTTATTAAAGCCTAATAACTAGAAGCCTGTTTCCGACTCCATCTGTGAACGTTACAATATAATTGATTTGTGATATTATATACTTCAGTTTCCTATAAAGCTCTGAATACTGGCTTCTTGGTGTTGAAACACTCGGGTCTTTTGAACTTTAAAAACGGATTCCTCCACAGCGTTTCCTGTTCAGAGTCAAAGGGGTCCGACTGATATCTAGGGATGTGGAAGCCACTCTCACCCACCCCTTTGTCCTCCAGCTGGGAGTTTACTCGATCAATATCACATTAAAGAGCAACAAGGGAGCCATCCATTTTCATGGGCTGAGAAAAGCAGATGGCCTTGGGATGGTGGGAGTTAAGGCTAGATGCTCCTAACACTCCACTGGGCAGGTGATAGCAGGACTTTAACAGTAAAAACACTCAATACAGCAATAGGTAACTGTGTGCATGAGCAGAGGCTGTGTGTTGTAACAAACTATGAAGCCAAACACCATTAATGGTAAACCCAGGAGATGGAACAGAAAGAAACAGTATAATAAAAAGAAGTGTTGACCACACTGCGAAGGACAACATGATTTTATAAATACTCTCCATTCCCCAAAAAGAGCCGAACAAAGTGATCCCAATGCGACGACATTGTATCTGTTCAGTTTGTGTGAGATGTCCAGCTGCTGTTACACAGCTGAGCGCTCGATCACCAACGCTTCAGCACACCTGCTCCCCGTGGACACTGGGAAAAGTATTTTTAGGGGATGTATGTTCATATTTTGACAACAGTAAAACATGTCAAACAAATGGATATCATCACAGAATCACAAGTGGTAGTATCCCACATCTCTATACAGTGCAGTTTATATTAGATATCATGGAAGAAAAACCTTCTTTCTGTGTTTTAATACGGTTCAAATCAATTTAAAAGATGGTTTATGGACGGCTAAATTGTAAATGAAATACCTCACTAGCAAAGTCATTCATTACATTGACCACAAATCCATACAGATGGAAAGCATGTCCAAATATTGATTTGCAATATTGGCAAACATGTCAGGGACCACCGGGCAGACAATCAACAGACATTAAAAAGGGACAGCTGCCACGGTTTATGATAGATGACAAATTTGATATACCTCATTGTCATCATATTGCCTTTTTGTAGAACAGTTCCCATCCCTGATACCTGAAGAAGTGTAGTTATGCTGTGACCCCTATTAGTTAACCTATGAGAGCAAACACATTAGCAGTATGCTAAACTGCCTGGAGCTTTATCTTATGAGACTCCCCAGCCGCTGCAGCCAGAGCGCCTCATTAAACTGAGCATGCAGGCGCCGACAGCCGACTCACACAGTGGGCACATGAGAAGAAAATGCTTATACCATGTCACTCATCAGAAAACATTTCACGTAAAAGTAATTTAGCAGGGGAGTGAGACATTTGTGCTCATTGCATCAGATTGTGAAAACAGCAGATATGGCGCTGGAGTAATATTCTCTTTGCTCAATGTGTGTGTACGTGTGTGTGTGTGTGTGTGTGTGTGTGTGTGTGTGTGTGTGTGTGTGTGTGTGTGTGTGTGTGTGTGTGTGTGTGTGTGTGTGTGAGAGATCAGTGACCAGCGTCAATTCACCGGCTGACTGAGTCCAGGCAGTCTTCATGCTATGTGCACACATACCAGTGCCATTCTAAATCAGCACAGCGTGGCCAGTGTGGCACATAATGAGACTTGGGAGCTGTGTGATGGATAGAAGTTCATTTCCAAAGCCATGCCGCTGGCCCCCTTATTACTGACTTAAGCACACTGCATTAGAAACACTGACTGACCTTTTACTCCTCTCCGCCTTTAGGTGGCAGCTGCATTTGATCTACATAGCACTGCAATAACGTCAAAGAACAATTTGGCAATGATATATTTATAGCAAACACAATTCAAACACATCCAAGGGTCTTGTGATGGATGAGCCTTACAGTTCAGTGTTAGTAACAGACTATAGAAAAGCATGCCGAGCCACCTGGCCTTGTTACACTCGGTGATAGATGATGGACACATAAGGAGCAACAGCAACGATGCTTTAATGAGCCTTGTGGGGAAAATCTTATGCTGTTATGAATGCATAGAACTCACTGGCACGCAACAACAGAGATAATCTTTTACTATAAAGTGTCAACACAGCAGTGCTTTCAGATAAATGCTAACATTAGCACACTGAAATGATAACAACTACCGTCTACGTACTGACATTTGCTTCGTAGCAATTAAACACAAAGTACCTCTAAGCTGAATATCATTTCTTTTGCAAGTGTTTTTACATAAATCAAAGAACTTTACACAAAGTTTTGACCAAGCGGAGAATTCAGAGTAATCAAATTTCATGGCAGTACATCTAATAGGCGTGGGAGGAATATGATACAATACCAACAATGTGGAACTTAATGGTGGGGCTAGAGGAAAGTCAGATAATCACAAAAGTCATATGGCTAAATCCTGAGGGGACCGTCAATGTCTGAACAAAGAAGAATGATGGCCCTCCATTCAACCCTTAATGAAATATTTAAAGGTCCCATGTCATGCTTTTCAGGTTATTACCCGTCCCCTTGTGTGTTATGAAGGTTTGTCTGCATGTAAACGGTCTGCAGAGTCACAAACCCTCAAAGTACACCCTGTAGCGAGTAAAACTCTAACACAGAAAAGACCTGTCTATGCTGCCCCAGAGCGCCTCGTTGGGGATTTCTCTTTTTCTTCCTGGGTACAGTGACGTGCCCATACCCAAATGGACCCACTGGCCCAAATGGACCAATCCGTGGAGCCGTTACGTTACATCCGCGGAGCCGTTACATTTGGACAATCCGCGGACTTCCTCACACACACACAATCTTTTTTCTCAGCTCCGCCAATTTCTCCTCTCTGAGACGGCGGGACGCGGCGAGGCTGCGAGTGTGTGTGCGTGTGTGGTCGGGCTGGGTTTCGCTGTCTCGCAGACGGCCACTAGGCTCACAGGGGGGGGGGGGCAGGAGCTCCAACAAGCAGTGGGTTTCTCATATAGAGATGCTGTATGAGAAACCAATGTGAGTTTGGAACATTGAACAATATAAATGTATTCTAATATACCTCAACAATGGAATTATGATCAGTAGAAATGGCCATGACATGGGACCTTTAAGTCTTAAACCGAGAGTCCTGTCAAACTAAAAGAAAAATATACATATTCATAGAATGCTAAATTACTTGCATAACCAATTTAGGAAGTGGCCAAGATTTAGTTTATGTTGCGATACAATTGTTAGTGATAACAGTAGTATTGAAATTATTACACAACTTACGTGTGAAGATAAATGATGGTCATGCATCTTCTCTCATACCGACTAGCCAATCATCTTCACCTAAGAAGTGAGGTTGAAAGAGACTATAAGCCGTGCACACAAATGCAAGACGGTTCAGCGGGTGTGTGCAGGTCTACCATTTACCAGAGTAGATTAGAAATGTCCAACTAAAGTGCTTCATATGATCTACAGTATGGTTTCATTTAGGCTACTCCCATGCAGGGGCCGACACACCCATAAACCTTCAGCACCTAACAAAAGGGCCGCAGGTTAAAGACAGCGCTGCCTGAACAAGAACGAGCCCTCGCACAGCAAACAGTAACAGGCTTCACGCTCTGATGCTGTGTCATAAGACAGAAACACACGAGGAATAACCTCACCACCGGCTGCACAATGGAACATTTGTTGCTTATCAAAACAGAACACACTTTCCCAATTAGACTAGAAGAAAACACAATAATCACTCTTCAAAATGCAGGGTGCTTCTTATTTATTATCTTTCAAACATTCAGAGTCAATTTAGAGCTGCAGGGAACCGCGCTGCACACCTGCTCATCATCGCAGAAAATGATTTGCTCCAACTGTTTCTTTCTGAAAAAAAACATCCGTAAGTATATTTACCCCTTAAGCCGTATGTTTCTTATTTATGCCATACCTACGGGGAGAGAGAGGGGGGGGGGGGATGAGCAATATGATGACAGACTGCCATCTCCCTCCTCTGCAGCGAGGCAGGCCGGGGCTTCTCGCTCCAGCAATAATTAGTTATCATGACGACAAGCAGATCATTTTCACTGCAGTTTCCAAGCAGGGCCATCTATTAGGAATTGTGTCAAGTTTAAATATAATAATAATCACTTGGATGGCACTTATCTAAACAAGCTGTAGATAATATATGGGCTACAAACAAATTGATTATGGCGGTTGTATCGGAATTATAGTGCACATGCATTTTTGAAGGTATAAGTGCAGCGTATGAGAACAGCCAAGATAATAATGTAATGAAAAAAAATATCTTGCAAGCGTGCCTTGAAGCAGGAAGCAAAGGAAATTGAGTGAGGGTGATAAAGGGAGCGAAATGTAAGGCTGCGATGAAAAATGAAGGCAGCCAAGAAGAGAAAATGGAATTCTTTCCCGTTGCCGTCATAGGAGCACCGAGCACTGTGCCATGAAAACTATTTGCATGGAAGCATTTGTCTTCTGCTTCCCAGTTAATGATGCGGTCGAGATGGGACACAAAGAGGGAACACGGTGCGATGGAGGTGACTGCTGTATAGAAGGCATGAAGGTAGTGGAAACACAAGGTCTGTCTGCAACACGTTTTTCATACAAATCGGACAAATGAAATGTTAGGTGGGGCAAACAGAAAAATACTAAAAGGGTAAAAAACTGAGGAAACTAAAGAAATACAGTATTACTTTTAATTGAATGCTGATTAAATGCGAGGACTTCCTTTTTTTTTTTCGTGTTGGGAATGTTTGGTCAAGAAGGCCCACAAAAGTTTTTCAAATATTTACTCTTCCACGATAAGAGGGTAGTTGAACTAACTTCTCATCTGAGTCTCACTGCAAACAGGATGGGTGGTGCAGGATGGTAAGCAGGGGCAAGTCTTTATTTATTCCTAAGAAACTCATGAGGAGGATTCTCTCTTACATTGGGCGACTACTGAGCCCAAGTCCTCTCTGCTTAAATCAGCTGACAGTTCTTCAACCGGCAGCAAAGCTCCACACAAAAATTCAAACTTCGGTGAATCATTTGTCCCCTTTGGTCAGACCTACTGTCGGTGAGTAATGCATCGTCCCAGGGTCACGCAAGGACAAGAAGGGCATGAATAACTAGCTTGTGGGATTAGAAACAAAGTTGAACTTATTTAAAGAGGCCCTATTCTGCTCATTTCAGGTTTCATCATTTGTATTTTGTGTCTCTACTGTGACATGTTTACTCTTAAAAACCTGCTTTATTTTTCTCATACTGCTTGTGCTGCAGTACCTCTTTTCACCCTGTGTCTGAAACCAGAGCCTATCTGCTCTGATTGGTTAGCTGGCCGTCTCTGAGATACTCCCTGTGGAGCGTTGGGATTTTTTGGACCATTTACAAAAAGCATATAACACACTACAGGAAAGGGAAAACCCCAACGATCCCAGAAGGGCCTCTTTGAAGACACAATAGGCAGACTCAAAGGAGTTGGAAATAAGTGAATATGTTGTTATGCACAATACAACTTAACAGGTTTGATATGGGATTTTTATATTTAAGACCTCCAGTGACATCTTTGTCAGCATGTGTTGATGACAAGACAGACGATAAATTAGGTCAAGAATGTAGGTTTTTTTTATTTGACCCACTATGCTGACACACTGGATTTTATCTATGCGCATTTCTAAAAGGAATCAATAACGCGCCTTGGCTCAAGCGTGCCTCCGCTCTGCCAGAGGTGAGGTTTTCAGATATCTCTACGTGACTGATATTGCAGATGAGATACATATGCAAAGGTGTTAACTGTTGCATTCTTATTATCATATAAATTATGGATTTTACTCAGAAAGACAATTTTGATTTGGCCCAGGTTCAAACAGCCAGCATCTGTTTGAGTTTAGCAAAAGAGTGAAAACTAAGACTCCATTTTCGCCCGGTATTACCTTATACTCTTTACCTAGATCCTACTCCAAAGAAGACAGATGCACTGAAGCTATTCGACTGTTAGCAAATTTCAATGTGCAATCTGCTAATTGAGGAGAATGTTCGGTCAATACAACATGTAGCAGGTCGGGGAAGGGATGCTGCAGTATTGACCATTTTGTCATTTTACAGATGAGAGGGGTTTGTGTAGCTTTTTGCTAATCCTGCTTGAAACAGGAGGAAGAATGTGTGGCTTGTGTATAAGCTTTATAAATTGCATTTACACCTGCCTTGAATCTGATTACACTGCGAGCCAGACAACCTCCAGATGTGTTCTGACTGCACTCCAGTCCCAGGGGCTTCAGCTGCCTCTACACCTGGCATTTGCCCTCACACAAATTCACATTTTTTCTGGCATTTTCATCTTTACTGGACAGCCGATGGTACAGAAGCAGAAAACACATGTCATGCAACAAAAGTGATGAGCTGGAATCATGTGTAAATAGAGGTGTGGTTTTGTATTTAGTTAGCGTTGTACCGGTTCCCGTGACAAGAAGGTAATTAAGTAAAGTGAATACTATCAGATCCGGCGGATGTAAAAACCATGCATTAGGCTATAAAATAACTACCCTAAGGACCCATTACTTAACCTCAGTACCACTAACTTAAATCCTGACTAGTGTTTTGCATGGTGACAATAGCTACTTTCAATTAGCCACTTGATAGCGACTTTATTTAAAATTGTTATAACGGGTAAAGTCCACACGTATATAAGCCGGTAATTTTAGGCGTTTGTGCAAAACATTCAAATCTCCTTATCTTGTCAATTGACCTCGTTTCAGGGATCTAATCAAATACACACCGACTTCCAGCCAAGGGAAGTGGAAAAATGCAACCTCACGTCTGGGCTTTAGGACTCATTAATCCTTCACTTTGTGGGGTCAAAAAAATGTATTCTCTCACTACAGCTGTGATGAGGAGTTCTTCCATACTAAGCGGCAGTGGTCCCACGATCCAGAGCTTGTTATCTACAGAATAAAAACCAAATCTGACAGAATCCCCACGGGCGATGTCACATGCTTCTGCCAGGGCTTCATTCCTATTCTATTCCTGTGGATACGCTGCCCTCATAAAGTATGGTCTCTGTGGCGTGGCCAGACTTGACGCTGAGAGACTGGCAGTCATGCTCGCTGGAATGAAACCACTTCTATCTTGCATTATAATGCCGGGGCCACACAATAAAAAGGGGCAAGACAGCAAATTGAGCCTACTGTCAGACAGAACTGTCACTGACAAAGTGATGCTTGTTCCAGCTATCTTGACATTTTGGGGCTACGGTTTCTCTGGAATAATCATTTGTCTCCATTTCAGGCATATGTTTTCTTATTATTTCAACAAACTATGAAGTATTGGCTATGACAACATCGTTTTTGCCTCTTGATTTGGTCTTGTTGTCTCTGGAAACCCTGCTGGTATGGGATTTGTTTTCACAATGGGCAGCGTTGTTATTCCATGCTAAAAGGAACAGAGTTATATTTTTGGAAATAGCTGGTATGCAATGACACCACAGTGAAATGAGTAATCCATATCAATTATCTCTGGGCATCAGGTAGAAAGGTATGTTAGGAGTATGTGTAACCTGCTAAGCTGCTTCTGCTAGTCCATCTCTGTCAAACATGGAATAGATATGTGCCTTCCAACACATCCACAGCTGTATGTTTTGCATGTTGTGTGTTGTAACAGTGAGTAGTTGTCAGGAACACATCCAGGAGTCACAGGGGTATTCTTCACTTCCGATTTATGACAAGAATTTGAATACCATACGTCAGTCATTGTGCACAGCAATTTGCAGAAAGGTCGGAATATTAAAAAGGCTCCTATTGTGGGTATAGGTTAGATACACAGGAAACACGGTGTGTATACAAGAAAGCTTTAGACATGCTGACAGGCATCTTTTTTCACTTATGAAGAAGCCATGCTAATAGTGTTCCCCCTCCTTACCCTTGTTAGCTTCCTTAACCTTTTCTTACTGGATGCTCAAAAGTGGTATTGATCCTCGTTTCATCTAAAAAATGCAAACTAGTGTGTTTTCCACAATTCTGAGCGTTCCTAGTACACGTTCCTGTAACTACTGACAACGACGGACTGCTTCAATACAAAATCAGTTACACGTATCTGCACTGAGTGTTTTCGGCAGGTCTATTACGTTTCTCTCAGCACTCCGGCGCTGCTTAGTATCGTTCAAGCTCATTCATATTACACCTGTAGCATTACAATGGTGTGAATAAAAAAGAAGTGTGTTCTCTGAGATCTCCATCACTCACTGATATACAAGACAAATTCCCTAAGGCTTCTCTCCTGAAAGTGAGAGTGCTTGCTTTGAAAATGTTTTCAAAGTGGTAATCTTGTGCTGAGAGCATGACAGCAGATGTTGGCAGAGGTTTCCCCTTCTGTAGATGATGTTTTATTTAACAATCCTTTACAATAATGAGAGTAGGGACAATGTATGCTCAATTTTGAACTCATGTCTACTCGCACTGACTATAGTTGTTGTCTGTTACACGATGGTATAGAAGCAGGGAAATAGCATCTGTTCAATTTATATTTGAGGAAATCCATTTTCAGTTGCTTATCCACAGCCTCCGAAGTGATCCCTGTTATTTCCCAGGCTAACACGGCTTCCTAGATTAACTTGCATTCTGGTTCCAAAAACTGGTTTTGTATGCAGCAGTATTTATCTGTCTTTTCAAAGGCTCTCTTAAAACAAGGTGTTGTACCAGCCTATTCAAAACAGGCTGTGGTTCAGCCACTCCTTTAAAAACACACTCCTGACCTAAGAGTGTTTTTACAACATCTAGATCCGGGGTGTTTCTCAATGTTGAGGACGCTTCCTTGGTAGGACATGTCCCTCCGAGTCAGGTCCTTCAGAAGCGAGGTAAAAATCCCTCAGAAAACGAAGAATGGTGGAACAGGCTAACTGGTGTGCAGGTGTGCGTCATATGCGAGGCCTTAAATGGAGCGCGATTTCCGCCAAAGATTTTGGAAATTGGTCCGTGCGCAAAGCATTGTGGGGATTTTAAGACCGCAGAGGATACGCATGTGCAGCCGCGAAATTTCCCGCAACGAAGGACGCCGGCCTCGGTAGAATTCCAAGCATCCAGGACAATGGAACAGTCCTTCGGCGGGACTCGATGACGTAGTATCCTTGAAATAGTGGCTCTGGAGCAGCCTTCTTCGACATTGAGAAACACCCCCGGTTTATATATATATTTTTTAAATAAACCTGTGTACGGACATTATATGAGTCCCCCCGAAGTCAAGCGTTGAAGCAAAGTGTTGTAGAAACCAAACACTGGAATCACAAGTTACGTGTCAGTGACTTAATGCCATTGGGGCCATGAACAGTTTTTCCCATTGACTTACATTAAGAAAGAAACGTCTGTAAATCAGCATGTCATTTCTGTTCTGTTAAATCAACAATCCAGTACCAACACTTTATTGAGTATCACAAGTTGTAAAATGCACTAAAGGCCAAATTCAAGGATATTTTCTCTCCATTCATTAGATCGAGCCAAGAAACGGATGTTAAGTAGTAGCATGGAAGCGGGGTTAAAGGAAATTGAAAGTGTGCTTTTTGTCTATAGGCCTGATAGTAAAGAAGACCCTCAGAGAATCCGGATCATTTTGTACTTGAGAGTCGAGCAACTTTAGCTTCATGTGCCCACTTCCATAGGAATAAACAGGGCAGCGCTTTCAACTCTGTATCCAGTACTCCTTTTAATTAATCCATCAGATTATACAGCACTGAATAAACCCTTTTGATAGTCCACCTGTCTATTCAATAGAAAACAGGCTGTTGCACACTCTGTAAATTATGGGGTGCATCGTGGTGGCCTCTGGGTTAAAGACATCGACCCTTGTTGCATATATTTAAGCTTGCTAAATACACTGTTTCCACTGTAAATAAAGTCAAAGACAGGAATAGCACAACATAAAAGCAGTGACCTGAATAACCATATGTGGTTGAAAAATATGACCTATTTGGACCATACAGAACAGACCAATGAATAAGATACGATAAGATAAGATATTTTTGAAATAAGGGCTGTGTTAAGTGTCTTTAGCCGTAAAGGTCCAAATGGGGTTTGCTGGTCAGTGTGTAGCCGCAACAACACTTGACAAAAGGAGAACTGACACTGGGATTTTAAATATGATTTGGTCTAAAAATAGAGCTCATCTTAGTCATTCTTGAATGCAGAGTGACTCATGACAGTTTGCCCATCTAACAGAAATAATCCCCCAAACTGTAAATCAATATTCACTCCGTGTCGAGGCTGGCGTTTAGCACTACAGTGTGTCCTGGTCTTCTTTCACTTGCAAAGACTCTGCCGCCTGCTTGGGATCAGCCTGCTCAAGGCTTAGGTGACCTCTGCAATTTCTTGCACAGGATGATAAATGGGTTATAAAATAAAGGTTTAAATATCCAATTTAACAGTTCATTCATAAAATGAGAATGCCATCAGGGGTTTTACTTCATGCAGCACTACACACATTACATTGATTTGTGAGGTCATTTACCCAGCATCTTTTGCTATGGCTAGGACATGGTGCTGTGTGTTGATACAAGCTGATGATGCACATTTCCAGCTCATGATACAATGCAATATGGACCTTTACGCTGTAGGCTGCAAAGTATAGCAATGTCAGAGATGTCTCTTGGGATTTTTCTATAGAAAAGCAAGTCTATACTTAAAGATAGGGCTATATTTAGCAACCTAATCATGGTGTCGTTGTCCATGAATGGCTTCCATGGAGGAGTAATCGAATGAACACTGCCTGTGATAAAATAATGTAGAGTAATAATCAGTCCACCATACCTTTCAAGGCTGATTAGCTTCATCAGTCACGTTTCAAACCACAGTAGAGCTAGGTAATGTAGGCTTCTTGAATAATTTATGGGTTATTCTGTCAACCCTTAATCAAAATTACATCACACAGAAATAGAGAGCACAGTGACACACAGTTGTTGCCTTTCTCCACTGAGTATTAGAGAGGCTTGTGAACAATGAATCACATTCAAGCAAGACAATTAACAACAAATGTTTTCCGTTAAGTTTTCATCTGATTTTAGAGATGAAACAAATCAATCTTTCTTAAAACAGTTCCCTCACATTACTGAAGTTCGCTATTCAATCCCCAGTGTACCAAAGTACATTGTTGTGCTCAGAAAGCAGGAAGCCAGTTAGTCAACCCCAAACACTGTTTAGTTAACTAGTTATACGTTGGTGTAACATTTAAGCAAGACGAATTAGAGTAATTAACAAACATATGAATTTACCTTGTGAAGAAATGTAACAGGACGCGTAGTTTTGACACTGCAGTGAAGAGGCTGAATACTTCCCAAAAGTCTCGCCGTAACTTTGCCGACCATCCGAACCGAAGCCATCGTTAACCCGTGTTTAAGAGCTTTTTTCGGGCATACCGTGTGGAGAGACTTCCACAAAATGAGCCTCGGAGCCCGGTGTTCCGGTTGGAAACGGGCTTGTGTTTTTGCTGTAAATAAAAACAGCTACGGGACAGAGGGAGGAACAGCCCCGCCTGTGCTGCATACCATTTCCTCCTCCTCCTCACTGCATGCACGTTCACCGTCCTTGCCAAACTCTTCTTCCCTTTTCCCTTCTTTTCTGTTTAGCATGAAGCAGCCAGCAGGGAGCAGCTGAACGTAATGTGCTGTCCCAACCATGGATGACCAATACAACCTCTCCAAGTATAGAGTGCGCATGTACAGAGGGTTATAAAAAAACTGAGGCTGGAGGACCCTCAGAGGTCTTCATGTTACACATTTCACCAGGAAGAGAAGGTCATTACACGTTTAAGAATAGTACACACAGGAAATCAAATACAAAATTGGCATGCACCCCACAGACTAATAAACCGGAAACTGTCAAACATGTCTGAATAAACTGCCACACATATGATGACAATAGATTAGTTTCAGGGTTAGTTCATGAAAACCTCAGCCTAACCTTGGGAAATCTGCTAGGGAGACCATAAGACAATGTATTCAGCCTTCTTAAGAGCAAGAACCATAATTATATAGATAATTATGTCATTTTTTATGTTTTTTTATGTTTTTTCCCCTGCCAAGGTACTGCTCTACACTCCAGTCCAATAGGTGGCAGTAATGCGCCTATTCGTTGGTAGCCAACCGCCATTAAACGTCGTAGAAGAAGAAGAAATGTCACCACACACCTGCCTTTGCTTTGCGGCAAATACCAATTAGCCTTCATGAAAGGTAAGCTAGTTCGGCTATCTTTTGATGAAACCTGCAATTATAAATGTCCTACCATTGTGTTTGTATTGTTTAAACAGTTCAATAAACCAACAAAAATGTCCTGTATCATTAACTGTTGCAATACAACTTCCAGCCAAGAGTGGGAAATAAGTGATATCCACCATCTTGGATTTTTAAGTAAATTGCACTTTTGTGACTTTATTAACAGTATATCGTTTTTTGTCCTTTTGTTGTGTTTGCACTTTTATTAATGCCTCAATAATCAACTTTATTGGTATCTAATGTCCACAAATGGTGCTTCACAAGCCTTGTTCGGCAAAAATCACCCATTTCTCATTGGAATAATAGCACTGCTTTGCTTACTATGCACTAGAATAAGTCAAAAGTGACATTCCTCATTAAAGTACTCTCATATCCAGTGCTAGCCTCATACATTATCGTACAAGGAAGAAAAAAGTGTGGCAATGTTTTTAGTTATTTTTGTGAAAACTACACATTTTGTGAAACTACTGGATGTAAATGTTCGTTTCTTCCACAGGCAAAGATGTACTGATTTGGGCAGATGGTAAAAACCTGTGTTGATTATGAAAATATCTTTGTATATAAAATGTTGGTATTTTGTATCAGGGTTCCTGCTAAGGAGTCTGTGATTGTGAGAAGTGCCGAGGTCCAGGATCAGTCGATGTGAAGATGGATAAGCAAGATGAAACTGAACACCCCCTCATTCAACTCCTGGTAAGACAGCAAACAAGCAAATGCTCCCTTCCCTTTATAAGATGTTGTCGTAATCCTGCACCACTGAAAAAACTACACACATACTTTTCAGTCATAAAAAGATACACAGTGTAAGTCTGACTCAGAGATTGTACCTCAGGCCCAATACTTCCGCTTATATCACAGTTCCTCAGTTTTGGCCTAAACCCTGTAAGGCAACTACTTGGTTTAATATCCCTTGAAATTAAAAGCTTTCGAGACCTCTCATTAAAGAAAGCAAAGTATTTTATTTAAGTGTTTGTGTGGAAGTTGGATAAATAAAGAAAGCACAATCAGCTTCTCTCTTTCATTGTCTCATTGTGCACATTAGTTCTAATTAAAATACATAAACCTGTAAGTGTTTATTGACTCAGAACCTCTTTGTATGCTTCATTTGATCAGTCTGACTGATGACTTTAGTTTTTACACCAACCAAATTCTTCCCTGAGTTATGGGTATGGACTTGTTTGTCCTTTTCCTCCAAACCAATCAATGAAGCCTCAGCTGTCGTGAATAGTGGACCAGAGGAATGTGCTCTTGGCTCTCAATCCACAAAATGACCAGCCATCATATGGTGGACATAATGCCAGTCAGGAAAATCACATTTTAAAATACCATTGGCGTTATTGACTGCTGCTCACTCATCATTACTATTTAAGCATTTTACAGATAAGCCGTGCAGTTGTCAAGCTGAGCCTGGTTAATAATATCAGTTTAACTGAGCTCAACAGACAACAATCTGGTTGTCTTTTAACCTACCGACCTTTAAACCCAACAAGTCTAGAAAACTGCTTTCAGCACACTGAAAAATATTAATCATTTTCTATGCATAGTGTCTACTTTGAAGAACATTTGTGTAGTTTTGCATCATAAATTCAATATACTAAAATACAGTGTGTTGTTTGCAAGGTACGTCGTGATAAGGAGTAAGTGTTTGTGGACATGTTTTTTATGTTAATCCTCTTTAAGGCCATTAAAGAGAATGTCTACTCAAATGAGCCGATGCAAATTGAGTCATTGCTTCTCTCTCTGAACCCCGCTGAAAACGTTTTGTTTTCTTCCATTAAATCAGATGATAAAGTGGAGGAGGCATTATTCATAAAAAGCTGTTTATTTTTCAGACTTCCTTTTATTTATGTCATACCTAGGGTTGCAAAATTCCAGGAACTTTCAAAGATGGAAACTTTCCATGGGAATAAACTGGGCATTTTCTAAATTGACGGTTGGCTCTTCATAGGGAACTTAAATATAGTTGGGGAAAGTATATTTTAGCATCATCTTGACTAAAACAAACAGATGCCATTCAAGTACACTTGAATATCCATGCCAGTCCTCAATCACATGCACATAGCACACTGCTTACTGCATGGCTATTGAGACCACATCCCCCACCGCAGGGATGGGCAACTTGGATGGTGGTGGGGGTCACATCATTTATGTACTGGCCACCAGGGGGCCGCAGATTCACTTGGAACACACACACACACACACACACACACACAAATGACTAGTAGTGGCGGCTCAAGTTGCTTACTTTCATTACAGCAACGTTCTGCAAACATACTCAACATTGTGGTTCACCCCTGAATTCAGTGAACATATATTCTTTCTCCCACTTTTCTTGGAAAACACGATTTTCCTCAGGTACCTTTCTCTTGCTCATGCTGACATCCACACATGAGTTACCCGCTCTATTGAAATCAGTCGGAAGTCGCAACGTCTTATTTCAAAATAAAATGATACAATTTGATTACATTACCCTCAAATACATTCCCATTAATTCCCATTATTCCGGTGGAAAGTTTCCAATATGGAATATTTCCAATATGGAATATTTCCAATATTCCCCAGCTTAACTTCCCATGGAAATGTACCGGAAACTTACCGGAAATGTTCCGCCCCATTGCAACCCTAGTCATACCCTACAGAAACCAGTTCACTGAATCCAGTATTATTGGTAAAGAATCATCAGTATTCCCAGAGAGAAGATGGATTACAGAAGAGATGGATGTATTCGATATAGGTTTTTGGTAAGAAAGTTGTTTTTCTTTCCCGTTTTGTCACACTAATGAAATTGGTGCCCAGTTACTGTAGATTTTTTCCAGGTTAGTCATTGTATATCACCTGCTGCTTGATTTATTCTCTCCTATTGGCCACGAGCTGACTGAGTAAGACTGCATTCAGCATTCCTGTTTAATTAAGTAATTGGGAAATGTGCCAATTCTGTTTCTCATGAGCTGGTTAATATGCTTAAGCTTGAGAGAAGCTGCACTTCCAAAACACAAACTGCTTGCGTAGAGATTTGTCTGCAAGTTAATTATGAAATGGCTTTGTGATGCATGCTGTGATTATATAGTTGCAACGACAAAACACTTTGAATCTAAGTTATTTCACAGTATCCGGTTTTCCTGTAGCTTTATGTGGTTTTTTTTCTCATTCAAGTTGATGTACCTTTTTAATGATGTTTTACAGTACATTATGTCCTCCACATTTCAGGTTGCAGGACTCTTGGCTAAATGGGACCTGATCAGAGCTTAACAAGGTGACTCTTTACATTTTACATGTTTTTTGGGAGGTCTGTATTGTTTAGCAGAGAAAGGCTGCCCCCTGATGCACAAATGCAACATTACAAAACCAAAATGAACAATGAATACAACACAGAAATGCATACTCCGTACAGCTACTATAGAGGTACTGAGCTCACACAAAAAATACAGGATTCACTACGTCATCGTCAAAAACAACAAAACATTACCTTCAACACAAGGTCTGGCTGTTTAAATGACGGGAAAGTATCGAAAGGGAAGCTTTACAGTGCTCTCTATGAGTCTTGAACTATGTGGATATTCAGCACCATCTTGTGGTATCAAACAGTCAGACGCATCCTTAGTAACAGTTTAATCATGAGGTAACACTCTCTGAAATGCCCTGTAAGCCAAGTGTAAAACAAGATGGTTTTACTGAAGTTACACACAAAATAAATGAACATGAACAGTTTCAAAGAATGATGGATTTAAAACCAATGGACTTTTCCTAAAAGTTTCCTGCAATTCTCTCGGCACATCACATCCAATCCAAACCGCCTTTGTTCAGAGACACTTCCACACACAGGCTTAGAGACAAGTTAAGCCTGAATGTTTAATATCGGCAGACTGAATATCAAAGCTTCTGCAAAATTATAGATGAACCGGTTAAATCTGTTTGAGTGAATTAGATGGAAAGACATGCAGACGCATGAATGCAATACAATCGTCATATGTACCGATACTCATACTATTGAGAGTGTACTGTACCTACATTATATCCCTTGTTGGTTGTCTGTTCAATCAGAAGTCTATGATGAGTCTCTGTTCTGTGGTATTTGTAATCGCCATCCACATTTTTTGAGATTTCTTGTCATCAGTGTACTTCTTACTTTTTTTACCACTGGAAGTTGTACAGGTACAGCGCAGTGTGAATCACCTGTTTTTATAGTAACCACTACCTACATATGTGACCCGCTCTATCGAAATCAGTTGGAAGTCGAAACGGCTCATTTCCAAATAAACGTGGATTTGTGTAAAAAAATAGTTTTTCGGGTGTTTTGTTTAATTTTAAATAAACAAAGTCTTGGCTTTCAGAATATGAAACTTTTATTTCCAAAATCACACGCTAAATACAGTTTTGAAGCTTGTAAAGGGAAGATGACAGCTCTCACTCGCACCCTGCTCTTCCGCAGCGCCGCCCCCCTCCCTCCGGCTGAAATTATGAATTTAAGGCATATAGTAATCATAGATAACACGGCAGGGTCCGTTACAGTTTGTTTTCATCTGATTTCAAATATACAAAGTCTTGGATTTCAGAATATTAAACTTGTTTGGGCAAATTCAGATGATAAATACAACTTTGAAGCTTGTGACTGCATAATTTTCAAGCGGAGAACGGAGTAACGTGACGTCACAGCAGGCATAACAACAGCCGGTGATTATCACGAGGGTTTTCCCTGGGAAACAAACACAATACACACAGATGCAAAAATACACACACACACACACACACACACACACACACACACACACACACACACACACACACACACTCGCGAGCTTCCCCCAGACCAGTAATCCAAACTAAAATATCTTCCCTCCGTAGTATTTTGATCATTTGCTCCGCTAATAATGAATCAGATCGATGGATTCCAGAGAAGAGGAAACTTTGAAGGCCTTTTAATCAAAATGATGACTCGGTGACAGTCATTATATAATGTGACATATTTTGCTTAATACTTGGAGTACAAAAACAATCCTGATATCATTAGAAAGCTAGGAATCTCCTCAGTGTATACAACTCAAAATGTGTCTTCGGGTCAATGCGATTCCGATGGAGCAGGTCACATATATAGTATTCATCCCTCTTGGAGGTGTTCATCTTTTATTGTTCGACAACTTAAAAATCATGTCTCTTTTGTGTCACTGGTCAACAGGAAAAGACCCCTTAACTGAATATTTACATGGTAGAGGTCTGTTTTAAGTTATGTGTAGCTGCAACAGGAATAATTACAGGGAGTGAATACTTAATACTATTTAATTTTTATAATTGTACGTTTTCTAAAGATTTGTTTTTACATTGACGTGACATATTCGACTCTTCTAAACAAATATAAAAAAGCTACAATATTTTCTATTTTTATCACATTTATTCAAGCCAATAAAACATGAAGGCTTCCAAGGGTCTGACATAAGGGTCTACCTCCCTCACTCATGCATTATAGCCTTTGAACTCTTGACCTGCTGAATGTTTGATGTTTTGATATTTTATTTTAGCAAATCAGAACTTTTTCTTCTTCTTTCCGTTAGTGTGTGTGTGTGTGTGTGTGTGTGTGAGATGAGCAGAGGCAGTAGGGTGCTGTCAGAGAGGGACGGCTGTTGTTTGAAGTGCGGGGGCCGGGGGGGGATGGAGTCGAGGTAATTGTGTCTGACGGTCGGCGATAATGATGAGGATCAGATCAGCTGCAGATCCCCCGCGTCCCACCCCCCGCCGCTCGCCTTCCCTTTTCCCCTCTCTACTAATTGACCAGGCTCTGTGTCCCCTGGACCCCTTTGTTATTATTTATTAATAATTCATCACTAAATAATTCACACCCTTGGACCCGCAGTGTTAATTGAGTGGGGTGCGGTGGCAGCGCTGATGAATGTGTGTATAGGGGAAGAAGGGAGGTGGTGTAAAAAAGTATAGGAGGAAATGGGAAGTGGGCTTTACTCAACATGTATGGCATCAAAAAAACAGGAAAACGTTTGTTGGCCATAGGGATGAGGCTTCAAGGCAACTGGACATTACCATTTTACGTGTGTGCGTGTGTGTGTTGGCGGCTATATAGTAGGAATATACAGTATATACCATATAAGGTGTGTGTTTACAGGCATTTTATTGTATGTGTTTGACTTTTTGATCATGTTTTTGTTCCACCAGCTCAGTTGTGTGTGTGTGTGTGTGTGTGTGTGTGTGTGTGTGTGTGTGTGTGTGTGTGTGTGTGTGTGTGTGTGTGTGTGTGTGTGTGTGTGTGTGTGTGTGTGTGTGTGTGTGTGTGTGTGTGTGTGTGTGTGTGTGTGTGTGTGTGTGTGTGTGTGTGTGTGTGTGTGTGTGTGTTGCAATCCTACCATGGCTCACTAATAGCATTATGGTTCTCACTCTTGACAGTTTTTGTAAATGGTACTAAGGTAATGGAGGTAAGCTAATAAATGTTTAATATTAGTAACATTGCATTTAAGTAAGAACGCTTTGGCAAGGAAACCAAAAGTCGACTGACCGCTTGCAACTTCTCTCTGATTTATTTTTCGGTTTTGGATTATTTGTTGTTTGTCAAGACAGTTTGAAGATGGCAGTTCTGGCTCTATTTTTAAATAAATTAATAGTTAAAAATAATCATTCACAACATGTCACTCCCTTGTTCTCTCCATTTCTGTCTGCCTAACACTTTCATCGGTTCAACAAAAGAATCTAGAGAGCGGGTCCACCAGAGAGCACCAACATGTTCTTTTAACATTTAACATGCCTTGGTTTCATTTCTTTGAGTAACAACTTTAAAAGATTCTTATTAAAATATATATTTTTTTGTTGTATATATATTTTTGACTCTACTATCGCTAGTAGCCTCAAAAGTCCAGTGTCAGAGGGCCCAGTAAGTGGGATGGTGCCTGAGAATAATGAGCTGCCACAGTCTGATTTATAATCCTGCTTTCAGTAGCAGAGGCGTCCAGTAGAGGTCAGCATCAGATCAGCAGAACACCTCCCATACAGTGCAGCTGCTCCATGTGTTTGTAAGGCTGCTGCTAATTTGGAATCGCATGCTTTGTTTGTGTTAAATTATTCATGCAACCTTTCATTAACACCCTAAACAAATACAAATTGCACAGCATACAGGGAATCACGGCAGTCATACTGAGCCAAGAAATGTTTTCTTAAGAAAATGCCGGCTTGCTGATTTGTAAACTCGCTTACTGTATATTATTACAGAGAATCAAACATCCTCGCCAAAACCCACAGGCCGGCTGTTTATCTTTCTGCTTACCAACTAGTTTGCAAGTTATCAGAGCACATCAAATCTGAAAAAGTCAGATTTGAGACTTTTTGTTGCCTCTGGCCGAATCGCTCATCACACTGAATCCAGTGTTTCAAATCTGAAGATGAATTGAATCTGGAAGAAGTTACAAAATCATTCTGTCTCTTCCCCCCCCCCCCCCCCTTTTCTGTTCCTCACACTCAAACACTGGCACTGTAGTCGAGTCACTTGGGCAATGCTCGTCTTCAGAGCATTGCCTAGTTGCTAAATCTCTTTTAAGCAGAGCAATATATCAAGAAATCAAAGCCACTCTGAACCCTGTCTTTTAAAAGTTTAGATTTTTTTTTTTGTCCGGGGAAATATCTGGGTTGGGGAAAAAAAACAAGTTTGATAAGGAAAAAAAAAAAACCTCTCCCTAGTTTGTGTTTTCTTCTGGGAATGATGCATCTGAAGCTGTCGACGGGGTCCATACACGTCTCCCGCTACCACGCAGCATACAGACCGTCTTTCATGCTGCGGCGGTTTGGGACCAGAGAGGAAGGGCCAGCAGAGAGGAAGCTGTCTAGTCGAGCTCAGTGTACACACTGCATGTATTTCTGTAGACATCGCTGTAGACTTCACTTAATCTAAGAGTACATCAAAGCATCCTCTTCTCCTCTTCTCCCGCTAAACCCTTCTCTGGTCCTTATTACCAAAGTGCTCATAAATGCCGTTGGGGAGTTGAGAAGAGGGAAAAACACAAACAAAAAACAAACATGTTTGCTTTTATCTTTCAAATAACTATTAATGCTGGTACAAATGAGCTTCCTGAAAAGGGACCGTATTGTAACTTAGTTGGTGACTGAAAAAGAACAAAAGGAAGACATTGTGCCGCCGAGTAAATTGTTTTCGTGACGTTTGCCAGAATGTCATCGTAGCCGGTTGATTTGAGTGGGCTGCCAATCTGGAAAATTACTCTTTTTGATTCGGCAAGTGGTTTCAAAGGACCAGCGAACATGATATTAACAAATGGCTTGCACCCGTCTGTTTTTGATTTATTTTTGATGGTTCTGATGATGTGAGCGTGGTAGTGAAGGGACTGGTTGTATACTCCAGTGGACCGCTGCGCCGCCGGGGAGTAAACAGGCTCTCAGCGACACAGGAGTCTTTCCATCAGGATAGAGAGTGTAACCCCATGGAGATCCTAGAGAGTTCTGAAGCCAGAGATGGTGAATAATAGAACAAAGTGAGAATCAGTCTTCTGAGGTTCCTCTGCTCTTCAACATCTCTCCATCTCTGGGAGAAGGGGTGTGAGAGAGAAAGATGGAGAACTTCTCCTTCTTGTCTCGCTTTAAACTATGAAGAAGTTGGCGTGTTTGTGTCGAACCAAGTAAAACACTGCATCACCCAAACTTTGTTATTGTAGCCTGAGACAAGGACACATAATCACAATTCACATGGCAGCATCTAAACCTAATCCCATGGGAATGTGGTGTATGTCTCCTTTTTTTTAACGCGCTTATGAAAAATTCACCGCACCAGACCCCCCTTCGTCTCTCTTCTGTTCGTCTCCAACACGGAGAACTGACACGCGGTAAACGGAGAGATATTCAAAGGCAGGCCGGGCGCTGCTTGTCTCCCACAGGGTCTGCTTTTTTACCCCCTCACCACTGCTGAGAAATCAAAACTCTTTGGACGTCACACAGGCCGATTGAAGTTCAGTGCCTGCTCCGGAGCGGTCCCTTGCCCGACGATGGCAGGCGTCATTAGAGCTGTCAGTCAGACCCTGGCAACGGGCAGCGCCGCGGGGCACCCTCAGGGCCCAATCAATGTCGGGGTCCCCAGGAAAGTGCCATCAAACGCCCCTGTAAGAAGATGCTGTAACCCTGCATCGCCGAGCTTCGCGCTCATCCCCCCCCCTTGATCACATGATTAATAGCACAGCTCCACACTTTCAGCCCTATGCTTTTGAACTCCGATGCGAAGTCTTGTATCTTTAATCAGTGACTTCCCATTGACTCGGGTATGGAAATGTGCACCCTGGAAGTCTATATAGGAACCGTCTTATTGAAACTCTAATGATGGAGGAGACTGAAAACTCTCTCTCAAACAGATCCCCAGCAGAGGCAGTGGGAAACAGGAACCAGTTATTTTTTCTTTGCATCATTTCAGACTGCTTTTTTCCCTGTGTGTTGCAATTACAATGAGTCACATGATGCAAGGAAAATAAATGAGCCACTGGGTGCTTCTCTGTCCAACAATCTCAAATCCTGGAACAATGAGATATCCACGAAATCACGGCACACAATTGAAATACAGGAGCAAACAAAACCCAAACAAAACAAAGCATCCGTCTTTGAAGAGCGAAAAACTCAGACTGCCTTGGTTCCTTTCAACAATATACAGAGTGCAATATTCTCAGTACCAGTATGTTATTCAGAGCGTTCCTCCAAATATTTGGAGAGAAGGAGGGGAGATGAAACGGGGTTAGAACAATGGGACTGTGGCTGTGTTATGGCGTGCGTGCACCTCTCCCCGCTAGCCCTTTGTAGTGTGTGTGTTGTGTAGCGTCCGACTCCCCCGTTGGTCCCCCGCTTGTTCTCAGTCCAGGTGGGGTCTTGGCCCCCATCCCCACCACCCCCCCCTCTGCTCACCCTCCCCCCTTATCTGCCTATCTCTCACACACCTGCTCCATCACTCTCACACATGGACACACCTTGCATCCAAATATATTACAAAATGTTTTGAAAATTCAATCAGAATTGTTGCCTGTCATGATTTACCCATCCAACATTTTAATAAGACAGTATCTTTGATGGTTTGGTTTAATTCAGTGACATATACAAAGGTATTTTCAGTCTTGTGATTACATAACCTAATGTACGCAAGTATGATCTGTACTTAATATATACATATTCATTTAATCATATATTATTGATTACAAACAAGATCTCTTCTGTCAGCTGCTGTGCATAAATGAAGAATTATAAAGGATGTTACTAATTTATTCCGGCTCTCTTCTCATGGACATGGGTAAAATATTCTCTCTGCTCCATAACAGTGAACTTTGGAAAGTTGGGCAGAAAGTTTCCCTCATTTTGAATGCATTTCAAGTTGCCCTTAAAATGCCCAAAAGCAACACATATAAAAGTGGTAAGATATCAACTTCATTTTATCTCACAAATCCACCAGATATACCCTTCTCTGTTCCCCCCCCCTTTCCCCTCCCCATGTGCAGTACCCATCCTGACCACCAGGGTGAGGCTGAGCTGAGCGCCGCACAGAGATGATGAAGTTGTTGAATCTGGAACAAAGAAAATAAAAGTAATGATTTCTCTGTCAGACATTTGGCTTTGGGTACAGAGCAGTACTTGTGTTCTTCGTGAAAGGTGATCATTAGCAGGTAACAGGAACTGCAGACGCCTTTTTTTTTTTTTAAATCAACCAATCAAAGGAAAACAACAAGAAAAACGAGGTCTGACCTATATTCACTCTGCAGCAGCGTCCCAAAGGAACGACAGGTATCAGGCCCCCTGCCTAGCAACACATTAACTTCCTACAGCATGTGAAAAGTGCATTTGTCTCAAACTAATATGAACACAACCTTTCTACTTTTGTAAAGATGGAAGAAACACCTTTCGCTGAATCATCAATACATTCAACTATTCAATATTACATTTAAATCTGTCTTTTCTCCCTCTCCCTATGGGGGGGTTGAGAGGGTGTCTATGGTCAGCGTGTAGAGGCTGTGTCTGGTGGAGGTAATCCTTGGTGATCTGCCCTAATCTGTCACAGATACGCAGCTGAAGCGCAGGGAAGCTGTGAGAGGAGAGCGGAGCAGGGGGGGGGGGGGATGAGAGTCAGAAAGGGGGGAAAACTGGATTATGGCAGTACGTCTGCATTAACTCATTGGCCTTATCTCTTAAATGCTCTGCGAAGACAGCTTTGGCTTGTACACGGAACGGTGCGGTGAACAAGCTGGGATGCATGTGTGTGTGTGCTCGAGCGTGCATGTGTGTGTGTGTGTCATGTGAGCTGAGCTTATTTCATGCCAGCCATACAGGCCTGAGAAATAAGTGTCCCTGTTATAGAGAGGGGCATGCCCAGCGCCACCTTGTGCTGAATCACATATAGCTCCCTGACACACTGTGGCTATTCTCAGGTGATTCAGTTTCCTTTTGTCACATCCTTCATTGGCTGCAGTGTCAAAATGCATCTTGGAATATGATCTCTCAAATGTCTGACATCAATTTCATCCCAATATCTGAGAAAGATGTACTTTCGACACCATTTTCCTGTTTTAAACCTGGTGCAATTATGGTGAACGCCGCTATTGTGGAAAAATAACTAATTGTTAGTCGTTGCGGATATAACTGTCTCACATGTCGAGTCGCGCCCTGGTTCGGGGCCTAATTTACCCGGCAGCACAGGAACACACACATCCTTCGCAGTCATAAACACACACACACACACGCCCATCGACAAATCTGTTATAAAACTGATATTTTGATTGATACACTCTCCCTAACACAAACAGCCAGAAGCACGCACAGTCCCTCTTCTCCAGTCATGGGAGGGTCACCCCTCAGCCCTGAGAGAGAGACTGTGTGGATGCTCTCATGTTTATGTTTGGGAGATTAGCAATGATGAAAGAATGCCTTTTCAAGTCTGGGCTGGAGGGGCCTCTGTTCGATGCCCCACCCTTTCACCGCACGCACGCACACACACACACACACACACACACATACACATACATACATTGCATGTTACTTGTTAGAGGCCTTTATCCAAAGCGACTTAGATACTCAATACTGTGGACAGTACAGGAGTCCCCACAGGAGCAACTTGGGGTGAAGTGTCTTGCCCAGGCCAGGGACACAACTGTTGGGGAATAATTTGCCCTGCATGTCCTCCTTCGCCCTCTGACGCAGCTGACCAACCTTGAGCAGCCATTATCTCCCATAAGGAGGGGCTGCCCTAGCATATTGTTGATGTTGCCTGTTTATGACCGGGCAACTCTCTGTCAGAGATAGTTATTGTTGTGGGACACCTGGAACACGTCCTTCTCGAGGTGTAGATGACCCCGAGCCATAAGCGACAACAAATGTGATTCAGTGTCCTCAGCTGTTTAGTCTATCTATTGAAGAATGTTGATTATTACACTCTGAAATAGTTAAAACCTGGAGCTACAGCAGGGTTCTTCAGAATTGATTGTGACATCTCTACCGTGTGGTCAACTCGTGGCCCTTTGATATGTCTTGTGAATTCTCCGGCCAAAGCTCCGAATAAACCGTCAGTGTTTGCCATCAAAGCTCCAGCTCTCCATCGTGTCTCTCTTTTGCGGCTTTCACACCAGCGCTTTTCCCATTCTAGCTCCGTGCTGGAGCTTTTCTGGTTGAGCTCCGGTTTCCCTTTTCTGCTCCCGCTTTGTTCACACCGCCCAGAGCCCGACTGGTGCTGCCGCTGCTGCATCATGACGTCACCGTTTACATCGCTGATTTGCTCCCCAGCGGCGTTCACAGCAACAACAACGGGGCACTGCGTCGGGTCGATCATCGTGTTGCTTTTAATTATACGAAGCCAGATTAAATTAAATAACGACTTCTCCAACCTTATGCTTTTCTCCAGAGTGCCGTGGTTCATTGTTTATTAATGTGTTTCAGCGGCATTTACCGACCGCTGCAGTGCTGGCTGCTCGTCCACTGGAGTTTATTCTCCCGTTAGCTCCGGGTTAGCTAATACTTTAGAGCGGCCTCTCTAAAGTATTCACTGTCTGACTGTCACACAAGCAGCTGATACATATCCCCAGTTCCCCTGAAATGAATGTGTGTCAGTCTGAATTGACGCTGTTTGGCATCACAACGCTGTTATGAAAGTGTCTCTGGTATAAAATGGGTGATGTTAGCATAGCAACCGAAGGTAAACTGACTACTTGCTATTGCTATCCTATTGTGGCATAAGCCGTTTTCTACAGGCACATTTTACCGGCGTATTTTTCATTATGATTCAACTTGTGATAGTCGGACATGACAACCTGTGCAGCCCATGTATTGATTCCATCCGATAGCTACTATAATACAAAAGAAAACGTCTGCCTGCTCTCCACAATGATCAATAACAGCAAGCGGATGGTCAAAGTAAGGTGCAAATAAACAGAATCACACGAAGCCTGGAAGTGTTGCCTGACTTTATAAAGTGTGTTTTTTATAAAGTGTGTGGTTGCCTTCTAGTCACTTTGCTCAGCACTACTGCTTGTAGGCAGGCATGACGAGACTCTTCAGTCGACCCATGTTCAGAGGAAGTGGGTTTCCTGCACGCCTCGACGTAAGAGAGACGTAAGCGACGCCGCCTCTTAGCTCCGAAGCTCTTGCCTCTAGACCGACAATTTTTTGGAGCTGGAAGTGAACCGGATTCCGGAGCTAAGAGGCGGCGCCTCTGCGGTGTGAACAGGAAAAAACGGTACTTTTCAGGCTCCAGCTCCGAGCCGGCTCTGAAAACGCGTTGGTGTGAAAGGGGCATTTGAGTCCTGACTCCAATTGCTTCAGAAGTTTCCCCCAGCAAAACGACATGCTGACTGCATTGGGGATTGAACCTGTGCTCCCCTGATCCAAACACCAAGGCACTAGTCCACACACACACACACACACACACACACACACACACACACACACACACACACACACACACACACACACACATACTAGTGTATTTGTGTGTACTTGCATTCAAGCATTCTAATAGATGTCTTAAGTCCGTCATCAATCCCAACATGTGTACCTCATATGTTCACCACATCCAAAAATTGGCAAGATTGCAGCAACAGTGCCTCCAAATCAATTCAAATAGCTTTATTAGCATGACCATAATGACATACAGTTTTGCCAGACATTTTGAACAAATGCAAGAGAAACACAGAACAAGAGATAAAGTTAAGGTGGGTTGTTGATTATTGTGCAGGATAATGCTGAAAGTCAATTAATATAAGAAATGAATAAGATAATCAAATCAAATCCTTGCCTGACATCAATTCAGAGCTCTCTCAGGGTCCAGGATCGCACTTTACGTGGAAGCTGCTCGGCCACTTCCCCATCATCTATCCTCTTCCCTCTCATCGTCCCTTCATCATGAAACCACAATGAAAGAGCCTCATTGTTCTCCTCTGCCTGTATGTGGTCACTCAATCTTTTCTCTCTCTTCCCCCATCTCAGTTGCAGCCTTATGCTTGGCCCTCTATGGTGTTTCTTCGTCTCATCTCCTTGTGCTGCCATGGATTATAATGTGACATTTTTTGAGGGTTCCCATGCCAGAAGAAGAGCCCAGTCCTCTCGATCATCCTTGTCATTGTCTCTCCCCACCAAACCAAACAGAAGAAGTTAGAAGGTTTAAAACTGTCTCTTTGTCTCTATCGGTTGTGGATTTAGATTAGGGAATCCCTCAGTTTGACGGGGACAACATGCTCGGGCAATTTGTTTCCCATTAGCTGTGATATATAGCAGGGTTTTCCAAACAAAACATGACTACTAATGGGTGAAGGACTCACTGCATCTAGGCCTCTCCCAGAAAATGATCTAAAGACTATTTGGTCACAGTCTCATGAACCCTTTCTCTCTTTAACTATTCTATTTTCTGAAATGCATCAATCACTGGTTTGTTTGACCAGGTATTACAGGCTCTATTGTGTAACTATTCTCCTTTTTTATGCAAAGCTGATTCTATTTTTGTTGGCGCCTTGACAAGGCCCCACATGACAGCTTCACTCACTGCAGAGACTCATGCTTGAGGAACAGCTCATACTATACGCCAGAGTTCCTGCCTGTCTTTAAACTGACTAAAGTCTTTGATATTCGCCGCTTTTATTACCCCGCCTGGTGACTGTATCCAGCTACCTCCTTTGTTGTCTCGGCAAGCAAACCATTCATTCATTAAATTGTTGGAACCAACAATGTAATTGAAGTTTTTAGTACGATCACATATTCTGGGGGGGCTGTTGAGAAGCAAACTCCCTCAGGTCTTTTTAACCAAACAGTGGAAAGCACCTTTTCAGGTGAGAGTGCAGATTTGCGGTGGAAGATTGAGGATATGGGAAGCAGAGGTGTGCAGTTAGAACTGGAAACGACTTAATTAAGCGTAGATCCAGATGATATTCATTATCTCCTGATTGGCTTGATAATGTGTTAGCAACGGGAGCCAACGTCCTGTTCATGGCTTGGAAGGGAAAGGGGAAAGTTAAAGCCAAAGAAACTCAGACGTATCAAGGAGGTATAGAAAAAGATAAAAAGCTGTTGCTAAAGCCAACTTAACCTGAAGGCACTGGCTTGGCTGCCTGCGTGCAACATGATCTGTCCTCTGTGACAGCTGCTGACACGGCGCAATGTGTAGACTCAGAGGTTGTGGAGCCATTAAAGAACTATGGGAGTGTGGTTGTGTGTGTGTGTTGTGGCGGTGTGGGGTCGGGGTTGGCATGCTTATCCAAAAATGCCACAAGGCAAATGATACACCATCCTCCATTTTTAGAATTGTTACTTGTGGATTAAATTGCATTCCAGCGTGCCACTCACTCCAAGAGTGAGACATCTTGTGCGTGGTGCCTCTCAGTTAGCGACACGCAGGAATGTGATGTCACGGTGAGCTGACCTATATCAGCATGCCCTTAATGAAGATTGTTAACACCAGAAGCCTGCCTTCTCCGCCGTACAAGAACAGTCAAAATAAGACAACAAACACATTGGCTCAATCAACATTGTCCTCATGAAACTTGAAGCAGTTGGATAAACATCCTGAATGTATGACACAGTATATGTCCCAACATAAAGCCTATGGAACGAACAAAGCTGCAGCCTGAGGAGCTGGTCCATACGCAGGATATGTGTTTGGAGAGTTTGTTGATGTAGATGTACAGTATTTGTTATACATGGGGAGCAGATGGCACTGCCATTGACCCCTCTGTGTGTCTTCCTGTCCTCTAGCTGAACCGCGGCGCAAGGGGGCCCTTATCTGGTCAAACATGGGCGGTGGGGAGGGGAAGGCTTTGAAGGCACGCTTGTGTGGCGATGCAATCAGGCAGACTGCTGTAGGGCCACAACCCCCCCCCCCCCCCCCCCCCCTCTCGCCAACCCCTCCTGTCCAATAACCCTCTTTGCCCTTCGATACCGTGAGGGATGCTTCTGCGGCGCTCCGAGGCTCCCTGGGTGTTACAGAGGCTCCTGGACAGGCCTTGGGAATTATGCGGGCCGTATCACGTAGGGTCCTTCCCATTCTCCAATAACAAGAAACATCTCATGGAGAATCTCTAAGCGATAAAACACTTATGGAAGCCCGAGGGATTCGTTGCAAATTTTCCACCCTGGACAGAAAAATAAATAGAGATTATCTAAAGAGACAATGTGCTCCCAGCGGTCCCCCTGCACTCAACCCTCCGCATGGAGGATGCAGATAAAGCCTCTCAGATATCGACGGGAATAAACTTAAGGCTTCTTAGGTGGATCACATGAACAATTGGATGTACTGTTGTCAAAAACTGTGAGGAAAGGTCAGCTATCTTCAAGTCCTAAGCATTTCATTTAATTGTTGCTGTACCCCGGTACCCCCTAACACAAACACGCCTCTTTGCGATCCTGGCTCCAAAATGGTGGAAAGAGCTCCCCATTGATATTAGGACAACAAAAAGTCTACATATCTTCCGTCGCATACTGAAAAGCCACCTGGTTCGCTTGTAACTTGGGCAATAAATTCATCAACATTTATTTTTGGCTTAGTTAAAGCAAATATATCTGCACTTTTATTGTTGTTCTGAGTTCGTATCTTTATGGTTTATGGAAGTATTTAAGTCGCTTTGTAAAAAACATAGGCTAAATGTAACGTTATACATTTGTTTTGGCTCGTTAAGTGGTAATGCGCAAACAAGTCTCATCGAAGCTCTATTTTTAAAATGTCCCTGGAGCTAAGGAACTGCTTCCAGTTCACATGTGTTGGTAGAATATACAGTAAGAACATTTGCATGTTAGCAAAAATGTACGACTGCTCGCCCAGATTTTTCCAATTATTTCCCCTGATATAAAAGACATAATTTCATCTAGCTAACCACTTTGATGCTTTCATCTTCCGCTAATATGTTCCACACCAGCATTGTAACAACACTCCACCACTCACAGATATTGATTTGGATTAGGCTCTGTCACGTTCAGGGATTGCATAAATGAGGCTTCTTCTTCTTTTTTTCCCTCTATTCTCCCCTCACTCATTTTCGTTCCCCCTCTCGCTGTCACATCTCCATGCTGCCTCCACACAGGCCCTTTGATGTGCCTGCTTTAATTTTGAGCTTAATGGAATCTGTGGCACTGCTGTGCCTATCGGTGGCAGGATCACAGATCCCAGGGTTCATTGCGGTATGCCTCCATTCTGGTGAGTGGGTGTCGAGATAGCCGTGAAACAATGGAGGAGGGCCTGTAGCCCTAGGAGACGAACTGCATTTCCAAAGCAGATCCAGAGTATCGGAAGCCCCTGTCGGGTTATTGCCAGTGTGTTTTACAGGAGGAAATCCCATCTGTAGCTCAGTATTACAAACAACTGTTGACCTAACAAAGACATACAAAGCATAATGCCCTTTTATTGATATTACACAGTGCTTAGAGTATTATGTGGTAAAGATTAGGGGGGCACACTTTTTAACAATAAAGTAAGTAGGTTATAGATGAATAATAATAATCAGAGTAAGAATGACATCAATGACAACACCAGGAGTCACTGCAATAGCAGCAATACTGATAATTGTAATATTATTTAATTGGGTCTGGCATTTTTAATTCTGACCATAATCCTAATGTTGGCTGTTCAAGTTCACCCACATTTAATTTAATAAAGACAAAACTGTATCTAGCATCTTTCAGGCCATGCAGACACATACATACTGTAAATAAATGCACTTACATATTGTAAATACACTACAGTGTATGATTATACATGTCCACTTGCATATCCTGCTGTGCAGTACAAAAGTTCTCGATTTTTGTAATCTTATCAAAATGAATAGATTTACAATTATTATAATTATAATAAGGAAATGGATAACATGTTGAGAAACATACATTCAGAACAATCACAACCACTTTTCATAAATGGATTCTTCAGGATTCCAGATTCTGTTCTCACAAAACAGCTGGACTTCCTCTAGGGGATGTGCTTTGACTGTTATTTCTGAAACATGTATTTTTTATAGCTAAACGTTCTGGCTCATGGAGTTATGTGTGCCCTCAGATGGCGAAGAGATCATGTGGTTATATGCACACTTTATATTCTCCTGCCCTTTGCAGGTGGTGGACACTTGGTTTTTGAAATTGCTCCTAATGTTCACAGACCGTTGATCACACATTGTCTTTAAAACTTACCAGCTCTCTCCCTTTTTTAGATTTTCTTTCCACAATGCATGTCTATATTTAAGTCTAAACGATAATCGAGGCCATCAGGCTCACGGGCTGCCCAGAGCTCAGCAGAGCGACTGAGGCCAGCAGAGATGTCAGGGATTTCTCACACTGCCGTCCAGACTACAACTTTGAGTCCATGGGGCTTATAAATCAAAGCAGGTGGTTCCCTCCCCACAGGATAGAATGCTCGGAGGCAGTAGGGTTATGAGCGAGCGATGATAAAAGTAAGGCCATAAATCAATTCTCCATTCTTATCAAAGGCATATTTCAATCACTGTATGTACAGTTTAACTAGCATGCTAGTAAAAAAAAGACCGAAAGAGAAGGAACTTCCATCTGTGTGTGGAAAGACAGGATCTGAGGCCTGACGAGAATACGCCCTCAGCCATGCATCTGTACTGTATTCAAAGACACTGGCAGTCGTGTTCAGACAATATGCTTGCAGCGGGAAATCCCCCAATACAGGGGCCTTTATCTCTCCTCACATACTTAGCTTAATGAACTCTGCTGCATGTAACGGCACATACAGGAGATGTTGGAGGTGCGCTGCCTCTGTCTTTCATCCATGTTTGCATTTGATGTGCGGCTGCCAGATCATTATATCGCAGGGAGAGGTGTTGCTGTCCGCCTTTTTAATATAGTGGAATAAGCATCACACAGAAGTCAGATTTTGAAGTAAAACACACTAAGGAAGATTTGAAATATATTTAAGTTGGCTGCAATCAATAGATTAACATGCGGCAATATTTGTTTCGTCTCAGCTACAAGTGAACTTTGTCTATTTAACCCCCCAAGGGTGTGTGGGAAAAAAACAGCTTTGAACTCTGAGATATTTACATTTCACATCGCAGTTTACTCAAAAATAAAGACATGTATGCACGAAATCACTGAAGTGTTAATGCAATTTCATTTTGTGTACGTCAATACATGGAAATCACGACTGAATGCAGCAATATGAAATTCAGAATGTCTAACTGGCTGTGAGTAATTCAGTGTCCGTGCGCGCAGAAATGAAATATTGCCAAACATTTCAGAGATTTTCATGTTTCACATTTCATATTTTCAAAGAGCTTTCGCTAAGAAATTAAATATTTTTGAACAGTCAAAGTAATTAATTCTCAGAAACGGACTCCTCTCCTGTGTGCTTCAGATTTAAGACATTCTACTGACGCAGATTCAAGAAAAAAAAAGTATTATTACCAGCTTCTGCATTTATTTGATGTCTGATAACTCCTCATACAAAGACATATATTACACTTGACTTCATTGCAGTTCAAAGCAAAACATGTATTTTTTTTCTCGCTTACACTGGTTTTAATACTCCTCACGCAGATCAAAGCAGAAAAGTTCAATCTTAACTTCGGTCAAACTCAAATTCCAATACACCCGCAGGCATGTAAACAAGATCTGCTTTGTTTGTGTAATGTACCTTATGCTATATCAAGTTAGAAATCAGCCACTCTGGACCCACCGCTGTTGCTATAGTGAGCTCCACTTCCTGTCATCCCTCTGTGAATGAACTCAGTGATATTTAAGAAGCCATGAAGATAAAGGCACATGGACAAATTGTTAATACCATGAAGCAGTTTACTGGCTGTTGGACCGTGCTCTCTCGGTGGCTTTGATGTGCCGACATACAAACCTTTATGGCTTCTTGTGGAGACAACACCACATCAGCCCCCGCTTCGGGACCTGGAGCTGAACTGTTTGCGCTCTCGCTCGTAAATCGACGTGTGTAACGAAGGTAACAATGAAGCTGCTTTATCCGAGCTGTCCGAGCTGTCTGTTCCATTCAAATTTGACAGATGAGCAGGTTCTCTCGGCCCTACCTGTGCACCAGAAGCCTCTCCCTCTGAAGTCTGTCTGTAAATTGACTTGCCTTTTCAGGCTTTGACCCTGATGTCTGATGTAAGACCCAGACACCCACACATCAAAGGGAGCTGGGGGTGGGAGAATGGATTTCTATTTTGGAAGAAATATTGACTTTAGGCACTAAAGTGATGAGGCATCCAGCTTTTCGTATCCTGTGTGATATTACAGAATCCAGAAATTGATTTTTTTTTCTTTAACTCAAACTGTCATAAACTATCATGGGCTGGTTGCACTGTTTGGATCTGTTTTGCATTATTTAAGCATTTCCCCCCGATTGAATACAAGATTGAGTCTAATAACACGCTTTAACCAGACGTGATTTTTTAAAAGAAAATGGTTATAAACAAAGAAAGACTACTCCAAGTATTTCATCACATAATTAACTGAAGTGAAAGTGCAAAAGTATTCTCTGAGCTGTTAATACTGACATATTAAGCTGGTACTTTACTCGAGTATTTCCATTTTCTGCTCATTACTACTTTTATTCCACTACAAATATTGTACTTTCTACTCGACAGTACTCACTACTTCTAATCTACTTGGCAGAACACAAAGTATCCAACATTTGCTTCACATTAACGAATCACAGCATTTATCATTTTTATTTTATTGATAAAAACAGAATAATTTAACATTCTATAATCCATATTTTAAAACCTTTCCTTTTGATACTTTCAGTACACTTTGTTGATAATACTTCTGTAGCATTTTGAACAAAGGACTTTTACTTGTAATGGATTATTTTCAGACTGTGGTATTATTACTTCCATCACTGACTACACCTAATACCTCTGTCCGTCCTGAGAGAGCGATCCTCCTCTGCTGCTCTCTCCGAGGTTTCTTTGGGAGTTTTTCCTTGTACGATACGAGGGTCTAAGGCAGGGGTGTCAAACTCAAGGCCCGGGGGCCAAATCCGGCCCGCGACTTCATTTTATGTGGCCCGCAAGAGCTTGCAAAGAATATAATATGTTTATTATACGGTTACATGCCGTTTTACAGAAGCACATTGCCAATAAACAACCTTTCCCACAATGCATCTCATTTTGTGACATGCACACTGAAGAGACTTGCAATTGTTTGCCATAGACTTCTGCATTCAGACGTAGTTACTTATGAAGTTATTACCCTATCCGATAATAATCCAATGCAGAGGCAGTAATGTAATACATCATTTTATATATTTATATCGTCTTAAAGCTACAACCGGCCCTTTGAGTGCAACCATAATGCTAATGTGGCCCGCGATGAAATTGAGTTTGACACCCCTGGTCTAAGGACAGAGGGTGGTGTATGCAGTACAAGCAGTAAAGCCCTTTGAGCGATATGAATAATATTCGAAGAATGACGTATCAAACCATGATGAAAATACTCTAGTCAGTGCCGCCAAATGTTAGAATATCTCCTCTTCTCATTTAACTAGAACTCTACTAAGTGTACTTTACATTACTTGGAAAAGTAAAACCACCTTCCTGCAGGACTTTATCTATGAAATAATTCAGACGAACTTGGATCTTTAATGTTAAGGGATTTGTAGTTTGTGCGGCTGGATCCTGCAGCCCAGTATCAACACCGGACCCCAGCTGCCGTCTCTAGAGGCCGGGGGCCACCTGCTGCTCCTCCTGCAGGCCCATTCTGCTGCAGCGTAAACATACCTGCACTGCTGCGACACACACACACACACACACACACACACACACACACACACACACACACACACACACACACACACACACACACACACACACACACACACCGAGCACAGAACCAGTTCTTGAGGCCTACAGGTGCTGATCTTACTGATAGCTTAAGTCAGAACAAGGATTGGCTTTGCTGGATTCCAGTAAAGACTCTGGTGAAGGAGCTGTGGTGAGTCACACACACACACACACACACACACACACACACACACACACACACACACACACACACACACACACACACACACACACACACACACACACACTGCCAGGAAACCAGTGGTTTACTCCTGTTTTACTGTGCAGTTAAAGAGCACTTCATTTTTTAAGTGCAACTCACAGTCTTGATATATATGTTTACAGTTTTACGACAAATAACGTGTCAAGTTGAGGAGAATTTATTTATATAGCACGTTTTGAAACAACTCGTTTCGACCAAATTACTGGTCAAGTTCATGTAACCAACAAGTTAAATATCATCAACAATAACAGGAACAGAATAAAAGGGGCAATTTACCAAAAATAAAGCAATGTCTTTACCAGAAACCAACACATTTTTCGTGTCTAAATGTCTGTTGAATCATCGAAAAGAATCACCCATTTATAGAGTATTTAAAAGAAGTGGTGAGACTGCAGCCACACACACATAGCGATAGTTTTGTAGAAGCCCAAAGATAACACTAAAGCTCCTGATGAAGAGACTTTTCACACACACACACACACACACACACACACACACACACACACACACACACACACACACACACACACACACACACACACACACACACACACACACACACACACACACACACACACACACACACACACACACACACACACACACACACACACACACAAACCTAATGGCAGTAGCAAAGCTCTCGGTGATCTTTGTTGTGAAAGTTTGCTGAGACTCCAGAGCCATCTTCAAGGTTCAGTCAGCCGCTGTGCTCAGAGAGGAGTTTGCGGGATGGAAAAGCATTTAAGCTGGATTCACAGTGGGGATCTCCACAAAGCACGCTCAGAAGACAGCAAAACCGAGTATTATAGAGCTTTCTTTGAAGAGTGGGAAATACCAGTTGTTATGTTTCCCCAAAATAAGCAGCACGGCACACTGTGGGTTTGTACCTTCAATTTCTCTCCTTGTACAAATAAAACTAAACATGGGGGGAAACGCAAACACACACAGCCATGCATAAGCACACAGGAAAACTCTTTTTAGATGCAGAGGCACACTACACACATGAAAAAGCCTGTGATTTACTGCTCTTGTACACGCGTACACACACTACACACACATGGCAAACCACTTCCTAACCCTTTACCACTAAATAGAGTGTAGCAGTCTGAGAGTTATGTCCCTCCTCTGACTGCTCTTCTCATAATCGTCGGCTGGCTGCAGCTTCAGCGCTGCCTTGCTCAGGAGCCTCAGGGAAAACAGAGCCACCTGTGAGGAAGGCCGGCTGGCACGGTGCCAGAACAGAAAGCAGATATGAAAGCTAGTACCTGAGAAGGCGTCACACTCCAGCGCAAACCATACACACCGACACTCGTGCACACACACACACACAAAAGGGAGGATAATTCCCTCGGCCACATGAAAGCGGGAGGCGGTGGGCAGAGCGCCAGAGAGCGCTACCTGGAGACAAAGGAGCAGCACCTCTGGGGGGGGTTTGATGTTCATCTGGGATTCAACATGCTGATGGATCCTGCCTGAGAGGGGGAGAGGCAGATTGTGTGTGTGTGTGTGTAAGCAGATGAATATATTGGAGCCTGCGAGCGATGTGTGCTCCCAGCATGCTGCAGCTCCGTAGTCTGCAATTAATCTCTCCGACATCAGGCCTTCCCCCAGAGGGGCAGGTTTCTCTCTGCCACTGATCTCCCAACGCTGCAGGCCGGGGGTGGGGGGGGGGGGGGGGTGGTCCGGAGCTCTCCCTCTCTGACATGCGGGAGGGGATCCACCTGAGCCACAGCACGGCTCACCTGGCTTGGCAGCGTAGAGTGTGATGTAAGATTAGCTGTGATTGAAGACTAATTAAGCGTAAGAAAGCACTTTAAGTAATGTCATGAGTCATGACATGTTTATTTTCCTCATCATTATCTTCCCTCAAAGCTTTGTCTGTCTGTCTTTAGACTGACGTCCTTGGTTACATAAAAGTTGTATTTGTGTGCTGCAACTCTATTGTTGTCATGGGAACACTTTTCTCTCTCCAAAGCTTACTATTACTTTGTCTTTAGGATCTTAGTGGATTTTGCTTTGCTGACGATACATTTTGACGTTATCCGATGGGTTTTAAAAAGGCTTTCACAAGACTCTCCTCTCCTCTGATGTTGTCTCAACATTTTATTTCAATGATCTGACAACATGAGAATCGCCAGAATTGGAGGTGCAACGTTTTCAAACATCAGCAATGAAAGACAGAGGAGTACAAATATGAATATAGTTATGCATATTTATACTGCACCATGTATCTTTTATATTTGTTGCATTACATAAACTAATTTAGATTTGAAAAAAGCAGAATGAAATCCTAATTTGATAAAACTAGAAAGTCAAATGAGATCTGGCATCACAGGCTCCCATAGCATGAACTACTTGTTGAGGTAAGACGCATAGGAAACAAGTCATATAGTCACCCTGTGCTTTTTTAGATATTGTGATGGCCCTTTTACCCTGCTTTTATAATGTTCTACAACCAAAACAATTACATGAATTGAGAAACATATCTGTAGATGAATCCAAAATGGAAATAATCTTTAACTGCAGCTTTTTACTTACGTATTGATTCTCAAAGTCATCAATTATGTTGCTTTGAATTTACAAATCTACCAATCTTTCCACCTTTGCTCTTGTTTCGATGGCATGGTGCAGCTGGTACATGTTTATGTTTATTAAGGACCCCCATTAGCTTTTGCTCTCGACAAAAGCTACTCTTCCTGGGGTCCGACACTTAAAACAATACAACAATACTACAAGAATAATACAGCAACATTTAGGACATAAGTCCTGACCATGGTCCTGACATCATTAAAAACATTAACAACATTCAAAACATTCAAAACATCAACAATATCATCAACAACATGCGATCAAATTCAATTCGGGTTCACAGCTCACATAAACACTGGTCTCCTAAATCTCATATTCAACTTTCCACCTGCTAAAATCAAGTGATCTGTTCTCATCCCCATTCTCTGGTAAAAGGCTGGCATCATATATGAGCAGCGAACCAGAGTTACATACTCTGAACAAGAAGAAGAAAAAACGATGCTGCTCTTCAAAACATTGCATATTCCTGCTTCCCCGCCTCTTGGTTCTGTTCCACATACGGTACGGCTGACTGATGGCACCGGTGCCGCGGCTCCTGCCAGATAATCTGCTGTTTATGTTTGCATGTGTATACGGAAACATGCACAGTGTCAGTCCTCATCAGTACAAAGGACCTGTGATGTGAGGATTACCACGCGGAAGCCACGCTGCGCTTTTGGTTTCATGCGGTGGGACGGCGCTCGGATGCTGCGCCTCTGCACTGTCCTAATGATGTTGTCTGAGCACCGAGGGGTGGGGATGTGGGGGGGGGGAGAAGGAGAGGGGTGCAGGGGAAATGGGGGAGGGGGGATGTGACTTATCTCCACTGCTCGGCAGCATTTCTCTTAATTAAAACTCCTATCTGTGTCTTTGAAGTTCATAACGAGTCAGTTTGGTTACGTGAAGGAAATAAGGCCGGGGCTGATATTTATACCGTTACTTCTCCACCTCCGATTCCTCCCGGTATTTCGACCCCGTATTGAATGTATGTTACTGCGTGTTCCTGCCAGGGTGCGAGTGTGTAAGGCCTTGTTGTGGAGTCTCTTCTTTAGTCATCAACATGAACCCAGAGGAGTGACGATGTAAGAAATTAGGCCGATAAAAAAAAGAGCTCGTGCTGCTCATTTTTCATTATAGGACGTGAATGGGTTTAATCTTATCACAGGCTGTTCCTCACAGCTTGTGCTGATCTCTCTCTCTCTCTCTCTCTCTCGCTGCACACTCCTGCTTTCACAGGCCTTTCAGATTACAGTCAAATAGTACAGCCCGTGACCAATCTCCAATTAACCAAATGTTGTAGGGGTATAGTATCACCCTTGGCTCCTTTCATGCTCCTTAATGCCTTTTCTAGGGGCTTGAATATTTTTCACTTCTGTACTATGAAACATCGTTCTGTTAATGCTTCCTTACTCTTCCGCATGTCACCAATGGAAGCTTAACCTAAATAAATCAGTCTTCCTCCTTAATGTATTCTAAATCAGCTTGGAATTCATTGAACCTCACATTTTATTCCAATCAAGTCAATTACCACAGCATGGCAGTGTTTGAAGGGCTGACCAAGGAATTTCAGTGTCTCTAATTTTCCTTACAAAATACCAGGCATTATGGAGCGTTACACGGCTGATCTGTTGACAGCATGGTCTACATGGGCGACTGTGGCTGCGAGGGAGTGCGGTCCTCTTTCAACCAGAAGGTTGTGGGTTCGATCCCAGCCCGTGCAGCCAACATGTCGATGTATCCTTGGTAGGGATGTCCCGATCACCTTTTTTTGCTCCCGATCCGATTCCGATCATTTGATTTTGACAATTTGCCGATACCAATTTTTCCCGATCCGATCTTTATGCAATGCATTAAGAGAAAAAAAGAAAAAAAGCATTCAAGTTGTCCCTTAAGGTTATTTTTTTTATTTAAATTGGATATTCTATCCAACATGGATATAGCTTCTTTTTTTCACAGCAGCATTGGATCAGTTCAGTTGTGCAGCATTGGATCAAAACTAAATAAAGCTTATCAGTACTCGTTAGCTTACTGCTACTATTAGACACTGCGCCCACTCTGTTTCCAGATTTGAGAGAAATAAGCAACCAGGTCCATGAAAACAAGCCCCAAAGAAGCAACACATACATGATGTTGTGTAATTTGAAACCAAAACTAAGGCCTCAGGATGACTTTAAGACTTGAAAATTGTCATTTTTGTTTTGTAACATTGAATACAAAATAAAAAAAAGTATTTAAAAAAAAAAAAAAAAAAATCCCCATCCCCGATTTTTTTCTCCCAATTCCGATCTTTTGAAAATCACGTGATCGGCTCCGATCCCCGATCACGTGATCGGATCGGGACATCTCTAATCCTTGGGCAAGATACTGAGTTGCTCACGATGAATGTGTGAATGTGTATGAATGTTAGGTCCTAGAGTAAGGTACACTGGTCTGAATAACTGGGTGTGAATGAGTGAATGACATGTAGTATGTAAAGCGCTTTGAGGGGTCGTCAAGACTGGATAAAGTGCAATATAAGTACAGTCCATTTTACCATTTTACCATTTGCATGCATTTTGCCGGATTACAAGCATCCTGTTTGTGTGCGTTATGACGTGCTTTGGCAGTAGTGTCACCGTGATGTTTTTTATTTATGCTTCTTCCCCTGTTTATGCTTCATGATCGCGTCCATATGCTCTCAGTGAAGACAGGAAGATAATTACAGGCTGAGCATTATGGGTAGAATAAATCACAGAAAAGCAGGCAGGTCCAATAACGATAACCAAGATGCAGATTTAAGTCTCTCTTGCTGAAGACTATAAATGTGTTTACAGTACGCATGTGATTTGTTGACCTGCACAAGTCTACATCTACACGTTTCTCGCTGTCAGATTGTTCCTCGAGTGCTTTTCTTTAACTTTGTTTTTGCATTCACCATGAAATGAACCTCAGAGATAACCTGAAGACTATCTTTATTCTTTCCCCCCCATCTCTTTTTAAACTCCAGTTCCTCAAAGCTGGCATCTTTTGTTTAGTTGTCTTCCATCTAAAGAAATCAGCATCTTCATGTCCAGATACGCTGAAACCTCAGATATCATGTTATTTATATCTCCTTCTTTTCCTCGAGTCGAGAGAACTTCAAACACACTCCCAGATAGTGAGAGCATGTTTGATGTCACCAGGAACACATATTGCAGCTTACACTGATGTAGCGCTGAAGAAGGTGCGGTAGAAAGCTTAATAGGAGAGCGACAGAAACATACAAACACTATGTACCGGTACTATAGAATATATACTAGGCTTTTTCTGTGGCACTATACTGTACATCATATATGGCGAGATAGCGCCTTTGTGTTTTGGAATGAGTTTGGATTCAATTTCCTTTTAGTTCACCTTTTTATAAAAAGCTTTTGTCTGTTTTTTGAGTCACGTGTCACATGTCAAAAGCGACTTCAGTGAGAGATGAGGCCGATGTGTGCTGTGTGGCTCTATAAAGACTGATGACTGTGGGAATGGAGAGTGTTTTGGCTTTCTGGCATTAGATTTGCTGATTCAACTACCATCAAATAAAGTCCCGTGGCTTTGGATTGCTAATTCAATTGTTTTTCATTAGTTTCTCTCAGAATCAAAGGCAGATTTGATCACTTGCAACGGCTGATGTGTCATATTTCAATTCCTGATCATTCTGTGTCATGGGGTTGTAAATCAACAACTGTATGAACACCATGTGTCGACGGTTTTAATTACTCATAATCAAGCTCTGACTAAAGATATTACAAACACATTTTTATCAATCGCTTAAAGATGATAATGGTATGAAATACTGCGTAAAGCGTAAAAAATGTGTCCACTGAAGACGATAAAATGCTCTGGTAGAGACACATACTGTAATGCATTACTCTTTTCATATTAAACAGTCATTTACCCCTCCTATTGTCTTCGTTTCCCCCCCCTTACTTTGGTGTTGGTGGTCACATTTGACCGGTCCTGTTTTAACTGCTATCACATTAACACAAAAACCCTTTCAAACTGTAAATATTGTATCAGACTACTGGTATACATGAGTGTGTGTGTGTGTGTGTGTGTGTGTGTGTGTGTGTGTGTGTGTGTGTGTGTGTGTGTGTGTGTGTGTGTGTGTGTGTGTGTGTGTGTGTGTGTGTGTGTGTGTGTGTGTGTGTGTGTGTGTGTGTGTGTGTGTGTGTGTGTGTGTGTGTGTGTGTGTGTGTGTGTGTGTTACTGTCATGATGTGTTGCTATCAGTAAGATCAGCACCTGTAGGCCTCAAGAACTGGTTCTGTGCTCGGTGTGTGTGTGTGTGTGTGTGTGTGTTACTGTCCGGGAACACCATGGGTGTTGCAAAGTTGACTAAATCGTCCAAAATGTAATGGAAGTAAGACAACAGGAGGGTTAATATATAAATAACATACAAGTTTTGGTTAGCAGCTCTGAAACCTTATTATTATCAACTTCGGGCCAAATGAATAAATAAAAACCCTGCAGGAGCAGAAGTAATCAAAGTTTACATGTTTATCACTGATATCTCAAAGGCCAGGGCTCCAGCCGATCCCAGATTTTTCCGGCACCTCCATTACCGACACAAACAGCCCTGGGCCTGGAAATTGCCTTTCTGTGTCCAGAGGCAGAATTCACTGCATCTTGAGAAAATACATCTGCAAGGACACAGACGTCCTCTTCAGGTCCGAACCTTTGATCCTTAAGAGACCCCCACCTTCCTTTTACCCCTTAGGTACAGGCATCAGTGTAATTGAAGATCATTACAACCCACAATGCAACCCTCTCAGAGACCGTCTCCATAATGGAAATGAATTGTTTGGCGCCGAGCTGCACACAACGGCAGAAAATGGAAGCCAAGAGGTAGACAGAGCGAGGGACGTATTCCAAATTGAAATGAAGTGGAAATATGCTGTCCGCGGTGCCATTAGTTAGCCAAGGAGCCGAAACGAGTAAGATTACTGGCTTACATTTGTAGCTCCTCAGTGTTTTTGTTTTGTTTCGCTGAAGTGGGGTGGTAAGGGGGGGGTTGGGGTTGTGTGTGCACTTCAAAAGAATTTGCAACAAACCTAATTCATCTGAAGCGTAGGATGAGCTGGTAAGAAAGATGAAAGTGAGTTGGCATGGAAACAGAAAGCACATCAGTGCTCGCTGGCTCACAAAAGAGCTGCCTGTGTTGCATGTTGCATTTCTGCGGGAAGGGATCCAAAGAGGCTTCAAGTGCTATCATGACCTTACAAACAAAATTAGCCAATTATGACTAACTAGGGTGCTCAATTTCCACTTTTTTATGAGACCGTGTCTTTCTCTATTTTTACACAGGCCTTTTAATCTGGAGCATAGAATCAACATTTTTGTTACACACCTTCCAGTATATTTCCTCCACGCTTGTTATGTTGGAGTGTTGCTGATCAACGTGAGGGAACACATTCAAGATTTTCCAAAACACCTGAGCTCATTCCTTCTCTGTTTCACACTTTCTCTCGACCCTTGGCTGTCCCCATCTCCGTTGTTATCACTTTTTATCTTATCGTAGACGCAGGTGAAGTATTAATTGGCGAGCAGTGAGAGACCATATCTATTTTTCTCCATTTGATCTCAGCTAGGGGAATTCCACAAGTTGCTCCTGTGCAGACCTCCAGTGCTGCTGCACACACACACACACACACACACACACACACACACACACACTCACACTCACACTCACACTCACACTCACACTCACACTCACACTCACACTCACACAAAGACACATGCACGAGAAAAGTCAACAGAAAGTAAAGAACTCTGTAAATATGTCAGAAATAAAGTTTTTCTGCAAACTACAGCAGCATTCAAAGAACAAACACAATGAGAGAAAGAAAAAAGAACATTAAAGCAGAGAATCACTTCCAGAAAAGCAAACATTGTACAACATTGTTGCCTCTAAACATTGGTGGTCAGAACATTTTGAAACAAAGAGAGCCTCTAAACAGGTAAACCGCCAGGACACATTGTTTACCATTTCATGTTCTCTCTCCGCGGAGGAGTTTGATCTTTTTCTCCTGTATATCCCGCAGTGTCACAAACACAATGCAGTGTCTCGCAGCTTCAAAGGCCCATCGGTGACAGGTTCAGGGGGGAAAAGATCAAATATTTATTTCTAAGACACAGAATGGAAATTAAAATGAAACACGGTGAGAATAGCAAAAGAAGTGCTTGTGTCAGTGGTGACAGGGCCTCGCTGGAGGGGAGAAACCTTTGGGCTCTCCTTTGTGTCGGGGGTTTGTGTGTTTTTTATTTTTGTGGACGATCGCTGTTTCTCTTCTTGAATTGCCTGTCGGGAGAGTTTCATCCTTAACCGAGCTCTTTGTTTGACAGTCGGGGAAACAAACGGACTGGTTTCAATTATTCCTTCCAACTGAAAACCGTTTTCAGCCCCTTATGAAGCTTTTTGGTTTCCCACTCCTCACTGTAGCAGACTTTGTGTGTGAACGATTGCAGGCTTGTTTTACCCTTAATTAAAACTTCTCAGTTTGTTGCTTGTTATGGCACCAAATCCTGTCATCATATCATCATATTAACTGGCAAACTTCCCTTGGCTCACTTTTCGCTCGCTGCACACCAACAAAACATCCCTCTGGGCCTCTGTGGCACGCCTAGCAAAGAGCTAATTGAATTAAACTGCATGAATATGACTTACTGTATGTCTTTCCGACCAAAGAAGAACATCACTATTTAATGCCCTCATGTTTATGATTAAATGGGATATTGATTCCAGCACTTTAAAAGCGATGTGCATTTTATCATATCATCCAAACAGCTCTCTCACGGTTGCTTGTTTACAGCAAAACCCGTCTAAATCGTAAACACAGATAGCAAACGCATGCATGCAAAATCCCCAGAGCAATTTGAATACCAATCCTCCGCTAACACCCCTTTTGACTCTTTACGCACTTCTGGAGGAAGAGGCTTAATCTCTCCTCTCGGAGGCGAGCCGGGTTGTCATCTGAACTCTGGGCGGGCTGCGGACCGTTTGCAAGATGAGTGTTTCATCGATATAACAACAGGCCTGACCTCGAGACGCCTCCCAAGCCAAACTTCACAGAGGGAGGAGGAGGAGGAGCTGCCTCCACTTCTGTTAAGTGTGTGAAGAGGTGGAGGGCTTTACTGGATTATTGTGATCCCTGCCTGGCTGCCGCTCGCAAGGGAGCGTCTGCACTGACAGTCATGATATAAGGAAGACACTTCGCTGGCAAGTGTGCTCCTGATGTCACTTTTCTTGTGCAATTTGACTTTAAATGTGCCGCACGTGTGCTTTTTTAGATTCAGATTCTTTTTTGATTCAACTTCTTTGAGCATTAGGAAAAGCGCAATACGAATCCCATGTAATATTAACTTTATTGTCATTGCACAGAGTACAACGAAATGCATCCAATTTGCATCCAACCAGAAAGTGCAAAGAAAAGTAAAGTAAATGAGGTTTCAATAAATTCACATATATCAATCTACATAAAGGTATACATATTAATAAGATAGATAGATAGATAGATAGATACTATATTCATTCCAAACTGGGAATAAATGTATTTTGATAAGGTGCAATTTTAGAGCATAAACATACAGTATAAGGTTCTGGTTTAGGCATATATAAGTTCAGTCTTATAGTATTTCTTATCAAATACAGCATACAGCACAAAAGCCAGAATTCAAATGACCTCCCTTTTCTCCTCACTGCACCGTATCATTCCTTGTTACATTTTGTGTATGTGTGGAAGCATCTGAAATGTGAGCGTCTGCTCCAGCAGAGTAGAAAGCGGAAGAGAGACCAGCCGGCACATGTTGAAAGGCATGGCTGCTCTTTAATGTGGCTCCAGCTCGGGAGTCCCGGGCCTAATGAGGAGCTGTGGAGCTCCGCTGCTCCGTCTCCAGCGCCTACACTCCAGCAGCCCACATACTGCCACCGCTGCACCACTCAGGATCATTAAGGAGATGCTCCCAAATTCCTCCAGGGACCCTGGGAGAGAAGAATGAAAAGAAATCCAGGATTGGCACGCAGGAGGAGTTTGGGTGAAAACTACGCTCCAATCGCCAGCAGCCACACCCAGCAGCCAGCACACACGCACACACACACACACACACACACACACACACACACACACACACACACACACACACACACACACACACACACACACACACACACACACACACACACACACACACACACACCCACCCACCCATTCAATCAGAACACATTTACTATTGACCAACACTCTGTCTATTTCAAGACAGCTGGCCTTGTTTACTTCACTAAAGTTTCATATAACATCAGTAGACACGGGGCCGGTTTGATCAAATCTTCTTCTGATTCTCTTCTGGTTTTAGATTGTGGTTATTTCTGATTCTTGGCTTGTTATTTGAGTAAGAGAAGAAACCGAGCAATGTTAAAAGCCACCAGCATTGTTTGCAGATTTGAGAAAAACTCAGTCCTTTTTCATAAATTGGCAGATTTTGGGCAGAGGAAACTTTTTACAATCGGCTACACATGTTGAATGTTCACTGTTGACATGTTTGAGTTTTACATGCTAATATTAACCTATTCTAGAGCAATATGACTAATAGGGTCAGCAATGAATGGTTTATGCAGTGAACATTTTCCATCAAAAGCTCAAAGGATTCCAGGTGATGTTCAAAATGAATGTTTGTCCAACCAAACACCTTAAACCAAGAGGAATGACTAAAAAGCAAATGTTCTTATTGTAGTATTTCCACTTCAACTCTGTCAGCTTGGCTCCTATTGTCAGTTGTCAGTTTGCACTCCAGGATGATTTTCAGATGACAGAACCTGTGTAGATGCTGGGTCGTAAATGTCAAACATTGTTAGGTACACTAAGAGAGGATCAGGGCTGCGTTTCCAAAATGGAAATGGAGAGCACTCATGGTAACACGGGTAGTGTCCTGAGTTTTGTGTTTTTTATTGTTATGTTATCATTATAAAAAAAAAAAAAGGGTTAAGCCAAAAAGTCAGATGGTCATCCCAAAGGTATTTGGAATTGGTTTTAAAGAAGATTCCCAAAATGTTAACATGTAGATTTGAGTGATAAACACACACATTCTTGACGACTGTTTTTAGTGCTGTGCGACAAAAAACGACTTTCATGCATTATAATAATACCACACTGCACTAACACTGCACATCCTAACAGTATCTTGATGACAACCGCACTTACACATCAAAGTGTTGCGATGGAGAAAGTAAAAATTCCTGAGCAGGAAATATTGGTGCACTTCTGTGTATGTCTGTATATGCATGTGCTGTGACAGTGCTATAGCGCCCAACATGGTGAATAATCCCCAACACCATCAAAGGGTCCTCAAGTAGGGAGCTCAGGCCATGACAGCGGCACATACAGCGAGTCTCCCAGCCTGTCTCTTACCCCCCGGGGACAGCACAGGCCGAGGAGAAAGGGGAGAGAAATAGAGAAATGAGGAAAATGACGGGAGAAGAGAAGGGGAAGGAGCCGGGAGGGGAAATTGGAAAAGGGGAGAAAAATGGAGGAGAGTTGCTGGTTGAGGAGAAGAGATAATGTTAGCTGCCGTCAGTTCAAGAATATTTAGGAACGATTCCTTTGGGTGATGGAGACGAGGTGTGGTAGATGGTATGTCCCAACGTAGGGCAGCCTGCTGGCAATATGAAACATGGACTTGTCTCTAACTGAACTGACTCTCACTGATTTATTTTTGGAGTGAGCAGTGCCAAAAGATACAAAAGAAAAAGTGCCAAATAACAATTTGATGGAGCACCTGAAGTCCCGACACATTTGAACATGGTTTGCACAAATGATTTATCTTTGCATAACATTTCTAATTCACAAAAGATGTTGGCAGATAAGAGTATTTACGCAAAAGCCATTATCTTAGTGTGATCTCAAATGACTAATTTTGAAGGACTTGGGGTCCCTGAAAACAATAACCTGAACCCACCTGTCAATAACACAGCTTGTCACAACTTCCGGTCATACTGTCACTTGATTTTTCAGTTTCAAAATTTGAATTTCACAATATGCAATGGACTTTCCATGAGAAGTGATTTTAGAAAAAGGTGATGACCCTACTGTATATGAAATCAAGTTAATTTTCATAGACCAAAACAAGTCTAAAAGAGATTTACAGTCTGGACAACAGACAACTTGGACACTAAACAACGCCCTCTGTATTTTAACCTCAATTTGAATAAAAGTCAAAACTTCCCAACATTTTTACAATATGCTGCATGTCATGGTCAAACGATATAAATGTATGTCTGATAGCTAAGTAGTAATTTGACCGAATACATTTCCATTTTATTTTTTGTCATCGTGCATGTTCTTTGCTTGTTTTTTTAATCTCTGTTAGTAATTATCACATCTTTTCTATATGACATCCCCATCACTGTAGCTTCAAATCCTCTCCTCTCTCCTCTCTCCTCTCCTCTCTCCTCTCCTCTCTCCTCTCCTCTCCTCTTGGCATCAGTGTGTATTGGCCTGTCGGGGAAACACAGTAGATCACAGCTGGCTCGGTGCCCACAGATAGAGCGACTCTCCAGCGCCCTCACACTTTGCCTCAGATCCCTCGCCAATTCTCGGGCCCCGCCTCGTAGGTCAGCCTTGGCTGCTCTCTCCACCCTGACTCCGTCCCCGGAGGAGATGCCCAACCCTCCTCCTGTGGCACAAGAGTCTCCTGCCTTCTCCTGCCAGCTCTTCACACAAACCGAGCAGCACACAATGCAGTGTTTTTGTTAGGAGATGGACATGTAATTAACCCCGGACCATGGGTGTTATTACTGCGTGTCAAAACTCGTGGAGAGGTTCGGAAGGCAGTTTAGCAAAACAGTGAAGAAAGCTTGTGAGGGGGGCTAGATTAATGAAAGAGCCATCCATTAACCTTTGTGACTCGCTGGCTGTTCTCTCAGTCTGCACTTCTGGGTGGATCTCAGCAATGTGAACGGCAGAGACAGAAATTATTCACGTTTTACTTTACTTACTATTAATGACGGATTTTAAATGCCATTTTCTTAATGTCTTTCATTTTGTAAAGCACTTTGAATTGCCTTGTGTTGGAAGGTGCTATATAAATAAACTTGCCTTGCCTTACTGCTGCAACAGTTAAACAATTGACTGAAAACTCATCTGTAACATTTGATAATTCACGCTAAACATTCCCTTGTTCCAGCTCTTCATTTTTCTCTATTATTCTGTTTTATAGAACATTTGATTTATGAGTTTTGGACTGTTTTTTGGACAAAAATAAGGAACTTGAGACTGTGGTATCAGAGCCCTCTAATGGCCATACTGTAGGTTGTATTTCTTCTAGAGCAACACAGTAAGTAGTTAAGGAGATTGAGATGTATAAATGGGTCTAACAAAAATCAGATACGGGAGACTACTTTTTATTTTCATTGTTCCCACTTGACTCAACGTTACAATTATTTTTTTACAGAGTCCACCATCGTTCCCTGTCCTTGACCAGGTATTGTAATAGTGCCAGTAAAGGCCCGGACACACCAATCTGACAACAAATAACTGACACAGACGGACCCCAACTGTTGTGTCTCCTCTCCTCTCTGCGTTTTGGCCATGTGTCGCTGTGGAACGCACCGCAAAGACTTCAGCCGACGGCCAAGAAGCACGTACAAACTGCGCATGCGTGAGTGGCAATAACTCTCCTTACCAGCAGGCGGCGGTAGTGTGTATTCGTCATTCAAAAGAGGCAACAACCGGAAGACAGACTGCGTGATAACCAAGAGAAGAAGAACAGACTGCGTGATAACCGAGAGAAGAAGAACAGACTGCGTGATAACCAAGAGAAGAAGGACAGACTGTGTGATATAAACAAACAACAAATAGCGTGTGCGTTCCATTTTCACTCTACAGCGAGAAGCTCATGGGGCTTTCCCGAACCTGTGTCGAGAGCTGGAGTTAAATGAAATCTGAGGTTTGTTTGGGTCCCTCACTTCCGTTTCGCTTCTCATGCACTGATTCGCTAAGCTGAACAGCCAATCAGAGTGATTTCTTTTGCCGACTGCCTTTGGCCGACTGTTGAATCGGCGGGTTTTCGGCCGAAAAGGCGTCGGCCCGACGGTGCGGGACACACCAATCTGAGTAGGGCGTGTCGACGCTCATCGTCGGCCTGACGCCCACCGACGCCGATAATTGGCCTGGTGTGTCCGGGCCTTAACGCCTACCTTAACTCTGACAAAGTGGTAATTTGAACCTTTCCCTAATCCTTATAAAGCTATTTTGTACCCTAGATTAATTTGTCCAGGTATCAAAAGTTGTCCGATCAGAAAACCGCTATGAGGCCATGAACAAATAAGGTATTGTGTGGTTTAATTTGGTTTACATTTATGGACATATCACTATTTCTTTAACCTTTCATAAATACAATGATTGATTGAGTAATCATTAATGAAAGTAATTGTAATGTGCAGCTTTATTTATACTGTATACAAATACAGTACAGATGACACCTACGGTTCCTGTTTACCTTTCCTTTCTTAGAAACTGTGAATCGTCTGAGGTGTCACAGTTAAAATTAGATTTGCACAGTCATACGGCTCAAATGTTGCTTTTAATATAAAAGATAGTTCCCGTCACATGACCCTCTAAGCCGTCCCTCCCCCATGTGCCAGCACTGTGACATTGTTCATCAGCAATTACATAAAGCCTTTACAGCTGCTGTCGATGTTAGGCAGCATCTATTCACATGCAGATGTTACTAAATCCTCTTCTTGGTTTTTTTCCGGGGATGGCTCATTTTCTTTTGGCTCCCCCCTCCCACAGCCCCCCCTCCTTCAGTGTATGTTTGTCTCCTTATTTGCATGTATTGCCAAAAAAAAGAGGTTAAGCCCAAATGTGGATGGTACAGAAATGTTAATTGGTTGCGTGGTCTATATAATCAACCCCTGCACGCTCTGGGGGACTGTATAGATCACAACTGATAAATATTTTATTCTAGCTGTTCGTACAGCATCCCCCATCGCTCTACAACGCTTCTTCCCTTTTAAAGGAAACCAGCCGAACAATAGGCCTGATATCTTTCTCTTTGCTTAGTAATTTCTCTCTTTCCCTTCTCATTCTCCGCCATCCCATCCTTAAAAAGAGGCTCACAGCTGCCCTATCAGCAGGGGCTCCCTTTCATCATATGCCGAATCCATTGCTCACCATTTTTTTTCTTTCATCAGCCTCGAAATAAGTCTGGAATCACGGCGACATTACGCAACATGCCGTAACACTATTACCTCATTGTCACATTTTAGCGTTGTGATGAAGGCGGGCACAGTGTCTTCCAACACCGTAATCCAGCAAATCCAAACGTCCCCTCACGCGGAGAGACCCGCTGTGACTTCCTTCCTCTGCCAGACAACCACACTGTGGCTGCTTGGCCATCTCTAATTATTTCATGCCCCTTGGTTCTGGGTGTACGGGACGACACGGCATACTGTTGGAGAAGAATGAGGATGATTGACAGCCAGTCTCCATCCCACAGGAACTCATTAGGCTTCCTGACTAAAAGCTAGTGGGCATGCTCATGCTGCTCCTGCCTCCTTCTTCCTTTGGTCCTCCTTTTAATCCTACATTCAGTAAGTTGGAAAAAGAAATGCCTGAACTGAGCTGCGAGCAGAGACTGAACTTACTGTGCTCTTATCTCATCTGATGTGACGATCAGCTCAGAATAAAAACATGTCTTTGGACTCCGTGTTCTTTCATTTTGAGTTTCTTTTTCTGTGTTAGTGTTTCTCTGCTCATCTCAGCCCCTATGACTCTTTTGCATTTGAGTTTTGGAGTGTTCTCCCTCTTGCTCGCTGTCTCTTGCGTTCTCTTCTCATTTCTCTTTGGCCCTCTTCTTTCTGCCTGTCCCCGGGTGATACAAGGCAGTGGTGCGGGTTCTGAGAAACCCTTGAAGTGTTGGCTGCTCCGAGAGCACTTTAAAGGACCATTTCATCATGTTCACGAAGCAGCACTTGAGACCAAACTCAAATATGACTTATGTGAAACTAGCATAAACTCCCTGGAAAGTTTTGTTGCACCCTTATAGTTTCGTACCAATTTTCTGTGATGTGGATGTCAGCCCTGTTGCTTGTTTGAAGTCCTGCACTTGCTTATCTTCTGATCTCCATGCATGCATATAATGTTTCTAGCTCAAGGAAAAAGGAAAAAGTGCGTCACTGAAGCTGATAGGCATTCATTATGTTGAGTTTGAACACTGATCTGAGCTTTTCAGTTTCCAGAACTATTCTATTGCATGCTTCAATCTCTACATTTCCTCTGCTACAAAAGAGCTTGAGGTGCAAAGACGGCTGCTTTCAGTCATTCTGTGTCCAGCCTTCACTGGGCTTTGTGGAGTGGCAATTATGACATGCCAATTAGACAAAGATAGAGGGATGGATGTGCAGCTCTCCCTTTTCTAATCCGCTCCCAAACTGGGAAATCTCCAGACCGAGTCAGATTTGATTCACTCGCCGCCCTTCATTTAACACATCTGTCTCCACACACAGGCAACAATGGCCTGGCACAAAAATAACACATCTGGAAGGCAAGAGTCTAATTTCAGTTTGGTTTTGTTTCATATTTGTCAGGTCTCCAATATAGTTTTTTCTCCCAATTTTCACAAAGCATTTTCTACTTTTTCAATTGAATTTAACTTAATATTCCACGTTTTAAACAAAGACCTATTAAATTATATTAATTATGTTTTATTTCAGCACAAAAAACTAATGTTTAATTGTGACTTTAAATTAGTTATTCCTCCTGTCTAGATAATGAAGTAATTAGTTTATTGCCGCCATGATACACACACACACACACACACACACACACACACACACACACACACACACACACACACACACACAAACACCATCTTGTCTACAGAGGCATTTCTTATTAAAACTGTGTTTGCGTTGTTTGAGTTCACATTGACCCAGCTCCATTCACCGAAGCTGTTTGCTGTCTCCCAATTAGCTTCATAACACATACAAGCAATTCCTATTTGAACTCATGCAAGTTAACGTAGACAATTACTAGTTCTCCTCACAGTGTAGTACCAAGGCTTTAAGGCTCTACAGCTTGTTGTGGGAGCCCGGGTAAATACAGTGCTGTTTGAAAAAATGTTGATGGTGACATCACAGCGTTTCATTTGAGATTAACATTATTTACTACATTGTTTGGCCTGGGTTTAGCTGTAAGAAATTAATGATTGATTTTAGTGGGCCATAAACACCATCTTTTTTCCGTGCCAAGCCAGTGGTTAAATATAAATTAAGAAGAAAGCAGAAGATTAATAGGGTCTGTATCTCCCTCAAATCCCCCTTGCTTTATGATCTGTTTGATGTCTCAAGTGAAGAGCTCATTCACACTAAAATCAAAGACCTGTCATCTCGGTTGCAGTGAGAACAGATCATTTCATGCTGCAGGTCGTTGGGCATTGGTTTGTTTTCAAGCTTTCAGGAAAATGTAAGTAAGTAAGTAAAACTTTATTTATATAGCACCCTTCTGATGTACAAAGTGCTTTACAGTACAGTACACAGGACACAATTCAAAGTACAACTATAAAATGTAGAATAAAAGGCATAAAACAACAGCAGGTAATACATACGATAATACATAGGATAAAACATACTGTAGCATTTCCCTCCGAATAATGGTCGTAGGCTTTACTGATAAATTAGAATTTATTTGTAACTCCAGACCCAACGTAAGAGCTTGAGCCTTTTCGGGAGGTGCTAACATTTAAATATACAGTCCGTTCTTCTCTTTCTCCGCTGTTACATAGAAGATATTACTTTCTCCGTCACGTTGTTTTCAAAAGCTACAACCACTTCCTGTCAGCCGCGTTAACTGGCCTTCAAAATAAAAGCATACAAATGAAACTGGAAGTTCACCTAAATTACATTATAAGATATATATATAAAACTGCAACGAAAGCAACAAAAACAATGCAACATCCCCTTCAGTCTCAAATAACACAAATTGGGTTATCTACACATACGATAAAACACCAATAAAAGACAGCTACTAACTCACCTCCCCCCACGACCCGAAGGCCTGTCGGAAAAGGTGGGTCTTTAACTGCCCCTTAAAAATCTCTATTGAGGCAGAGGTTTTTAATGTTATTTCCACACTGAGGTTTTTAGGGCTAGTCTTTTTATCGCTGCATGCTGACCAACTTCTTTACATCACTTACTTACTTATCATGGGATGTTTACCAAACCGACTCTGTAAATTGAGTCTTTTCTAACATGCTGGACTTTTTTGTCATCATTCAAGGTGAACTTTAGTAAACAACAGTGATGTATGAAAACGGTTACCTTTCACCTTCTTATAACCCTTTTGATGTCTTCTTTCTTAAAATACTACAAATCGCCTAATTAAAAGGACAGATCTACATGACTGCTCATTGAAGGGTATTTTTTTCTGACTCGAGGGACATCTTTGCTCAGTGAGTCATATCACACAGTTTTGTGAAGCTTGTGTTATATAAGTAAATTCCCTTTAGTTTTAATTGCATGTTTTATGAGGCACTCGGCTGAATGACTCACTCACAAGCAAATCTTTAAGAAATACTTTACCCACAAAATGACATGCATATCACTTACTCACCCTTACCTTTTCTAATTCTTGAAGGAATCGTAGTTTGTCTCACAGGCCTCCACGGTGAACTCGCATTCAAACCCAGAGAGAAGCCTTACATTGAAGTAGGGCTGCTCAATTAATCGTATTTTAATCGCAATTACGATTATGGCTTGCAACGATTACGAAAACAACGTAATAGAAATAAAACGATTCTTCTTTAAAACATTTTTTAAATGTATAATCTTTTTTTTGAATTGTTTTTTCAGTTGAATTGTACTTCAAGTTCAGGGTAATCAACTGTTAAAAACATACCGTTCACATTTTCTTTCTCCAATACATTGATGTTTTCAAAGTAAATGGACAATCGTTTTTAATAATAGTGATATCAATTATTGACCCAAATAATCGAGATTATGATTTTTGCCATAATCGAGTGGCCCTACATTGAAGTAAGTGGGGCGACGTTAAACCAGGAGTTCCCAAAGTGGGGGTCGCAAAATGATTATAAAATAAAAAATGTTATCAATTTTCTTTTTTTAAATTATTATTAATAATAACGTTTGCATAGACATTATGCAAAAGGGATCCCCCGTTGACAATCCACTAGCATAGTGTTTCTCAAACTTTTTCATACCGAGGACCACTTAACCAATAAAAGAACACTCAGGTTTTACACCTCTTATGAAATGTAGACTACATTTATACCGAGTTTATGTCCGAGACAACAGACTACTGAGAGATATGCAAAATACACCGCATGTAGTACGACACAAACCTCCGCTGTGGATTATCTAAACAAAATACAGTAAAACTATGGTCACAGGCCCAAGTTTAACTCTCTGAGGCCTGCATGGTCTGCCTACAAAACTAAAATAAAAAAACCTTTATGCAGCCCCAACCACAGCCTCTGATCATCAACAGACTTCATGCAATGCTTCATCGGATGCATATATTAGATAATAATCTCTATCTCACTCCTAAAACATCTAAATCTACTTTCAGCATGGTTAAATGTTCATAAAATACATCCATTGTTTGTTCTATATGCTTCTTGAAATCCAAAAAACACATTGTTTTTCTAGAACAGATTACAAATTGCCTGAAAATGGTACAAACAAGTGGCAACATGTATGATGAAGGTGTTGTGCTGGGCTATATAATGCCATCGAAAGTTAAACTTAAGCTCGCTCCATTGCGGAGATATTCCAGCACGAGTGCGGAAAACTTAAATGAATTCACTAGCACCCCAGGGGTCGCCAGTCTCTGGCACCGTTATTTTGGGGGTCGCGGGCTGAAAAGTTTGGGAACCCCTGTGTTAAATAACAGCAAAACTATTTCAAAACATCTTTTTACAAACTGTCATAAAACTACTGGATGAACCATCCAGAGCTAATCAATTAGCTAACAGACAGAAATCAAGGTTTACTTTGATAACAGATAAATCATTAAATATTGTTAACGGTGCCCTGATTCTAGGTCATGAAACGTATTGATTATCTACTTTTCTCTCTGTTTTATTTGATAATATACCTTTATCTTTGGGATTAAAGAGTTGATCTGACAAAGCATGCAATTTGAAGATCTCGCCTAGTATTTGTGTTCATTTAAAAGTGAGTTTGCCACTAAAGTATAAAGTAATACGTATAACAGTTAGTTAGAGCAGTTAGTTTGATCCATCCTTGTGTTTTTCTCCAGGAACATGTCATTAAATTAGAACAATGCCCCAGACCTGTTCTTTTTTTTGTTTTTAGTTCTTAAAATAATTATGCTTAAATGCATCTATCTTGCCCTGGAAAAACTGTTTTTCTGGAAAAGTTAATTCTTTTTTGTTGGGCTTTTTTCACTAATTAATCATATTTAAAATATCAGCAATATAACTACTGCCAACATCTGTCACAACTATTATGTCTGACCTGTAAAACCACTTGGTTGAGGACAGGAAACATCAGTGTTGGACTCTAACAATGTTAGCATATGACACAGGATATTAACCAGCACCAACATCAAAGAAACACACACACACACACACACACACACACACACACACACACACACACACACACACACACACACACACACACACACACACACACACACACACCTCCACAGTTGTTTTCACTCATGCTTCTTACTGTACTGAAAACTGAAAGATTGATTGTTTCTTTGAGTAGATGTTTTTCCCCCCAGCTGAATAAATATGTTTGTAATACTTCAAAATACTGTCTTCCAATGCAAAATTTGAACAGGTGACCCATTTCAGTGAATACTCTGGTCCGATGATCTCTTGTGACGTTGTGGAGCAGGATGTGGTCACGGCAGATGTGATAAGTCTTACGGGAGCATATTGCGTGAGCCTTCACTTATATTACGCATGTCAAAGCAGTGAAGGAAACCCACACAGCACCACATGAGAGTAATGAGATGAGACAAACAGAAACCACAAGCAACAACATAACAAAAACGCGTAGTCCTGTTAGACGTCACGACTGGGCTGCTCAATGTAAATAAACATTGTGTTGTGTGTGTGTGAAAGAAAGAGAGAGAGGGGGTATTGCTGTAATCGTGTGCAACCGTGGATTTTAATTATGCTGCGCCCAGAGTGCCTCCACCAATCAGAGTCCTTTCTCAGGCACGCTTCAGGGTGACCGCAAAGGAACAAAAAAACAAATGCTGGGCCAACAAAGCAGCCCTTATCCAAAGCCTGTTTTGTAATAGCAGCAACAGAGCTGTCAAGGAGGCGTTCAGGAACCTCCGTTTCTCCATCCTTTTCTCCTTACCCCAATTTCTGCTCCTCTTCCTCCTCTTTTTGACTTCCTTACTCCTTTTCTTAACCCATCTCGGGTGCATTCATCCTCCCTCCTTCCTTCTCTCCCTCGGTGTCACTCGGCCCATCTGGGCTGTCTGGTGGAGTTGGGAACATGGGTCGCTGTCAGGGGAGCTCAGTGGGGCCCTGTTGAAGACACAAAGGGCGGATTACTGCAGCTGCCAGTCACACTAAGACCCACACAGCAGCTCTTCGGAGTCTATTGCAGTGTCCTCAACCCTCACACCCAGCCCTATCACAAAGGGACATCATTAGCTCCGCCACAAAGCATCTCCCCTCGTCACCCCGTCTTAAGAAACACCGCAATCAGGCCCACAAATAGCGTGATTAGTCAAGATAATATGCATGAGTAATGTATGCTAAGGCAGTGTCATCTGCTCAAAATAGGAAGGGTACGTTGTGGGGCTTTGTTTTTGAGGAGCATCTTTCACACGGATTTCGCATCATGATGAGTATTCATAATGGTTGTTTCACTTTTCAAATATATGTCCGTGTTTGGGACGTTTTTTAGCTTTCAAGGAGGCGATTGTACATAAAAAGTGTCAATAGATAAATTTTAATTCCATAATCAAGAAATACAAAAGCTTTATGTCCTGGTTCTTTTGTTCCCTTTTCTTTAAAGAATCGTTTGTCAGAAGATTACATTTCTCATAAAATTGTAATGCTCAACTGAATCATGGTTATATTATATTTTAAGCAGTTTTAATTATAAATCAAATAGTTTTGTTTTAATTGGACTTTCCAGGAGATTTTCACGCCACATGACTTGATCCTGGCATCTGTTGAAATTACATTTTTCTCTGAGAAATCATTACAATTGATCTTAATTGCAAGAACAAAGAATCCCCTACCCATCACTCTCACATCATCAAACAAGCACAATACACATGGTTTCCTTTTTTCTTTCTCCTTATTTAATCATCTCTCATATCGCTGAGAAGAAACAGTTGTGTGATGTTGAGTTGGACCAAGATTCATTTCACTTTTCACCCACTGTGATCCGGCCCGATCCCCTATGACGGATCACGCTGAGCGTCTAGCCCGATCTGCTAATGCAGCGAAGCCAAGCAGCACTGAGGGGGCCTGAAACACACAATCAGCGCTCCAACGGCATGCTGGGTCGCCAACGCAGTCCAGCCCGGTTATAGTGTTGGCTGTAGACCAGGAGTGCCCACAGTTTTTCAGCTTGGGAGCTACTTTTAAAAGGACCAAGTCAAAGTGGCCGCCCCTGCCCAAAGTCATGTGGTGAGGCCCTGTGTGTCGCGAGCGGAGGGCGTGGGGGGGCTAGTGGACTGCGAGCACCGGAACCTCGAAGCGGCGGAGAAACTGTGGCGGGCTTACACTTATTGTGCCGCATCTGCGCTTCAGATGAGGAGATGAGGCCCCACTTATACCCTTTCTTTAGTAGAATTGTATAAATTGGAAGGCTAACTAGGTAATCAGCTCACCGGTGATTTGCAGCTGGCGCAGTTGACCGCGCATGCGTGTTGAACTACGTGTTAGAAAATATGAGATCTCAGACTGGCTTACCTCTACGTCAATAGGGTGACCAGGTCCCAACAAACCAAATGTGGGACAAGGAGTATGTTTGTGTGACCCCCCCCACCGGGCAAAAAAAAAATCTATATCTATTCTGTTTCATTTGGTTTATTCAACAGCCTCCAATAAACAATGACAGAAACTGAAGTCAAAATGCAGTAACAATTTAGTATCTTAATAAAGAAAAGTAAACTAAGGCTAACCAAGGCAGCAGGCATTATTCACTTCAAGTGTTTAGAAATGCATATGCAAATGCAAATGTAGGCACAACATAAATTAATAGATAAAATAAAACCATAAGTACAAGTATCAAAACTGGCCAGGAGGGAACAAAAACATAATAATACATACAATAAAATAGCTTTCAGTTTTGTCCATCACAGCAACAACAGGTGGGCCCCCCCACAGTGTGTGGGCTATTTTGTCACCTAGAACAACTGGTGTCTTTAACTCTGTCAAACTCTCCACAGAGGCAGGGGCAAGCACATCTGTTATTATGGACGCTGCTTTTGTACGACCACATGACATTTCTTTACTATCTCAGAGTCTGGAAAAATGCTGCTGCTGTTACCTTGTCTGAGTGGCCATCATTTTTTGGTTTGAGTAGGAATGTCTCCATAGAGTGGGATGTCTCTTTTTGAGCTACACGTTTCTTGTGAAAATCGCATTCTCGGTGTCTTTTGACGTCGTATTCACCGCCATATGAAATTGAAAAATTACTCTTGCAAAGATTGCAAAAAACTCTTGAGAGTCGCCCTGCACTGGCTTCAACCACGGGTAAGTGTCTTCCCAGTCTTTGTTGTATGTGCATCTTCTTTCCTTCTTAGCTGTAGTTTCAGTTTCCTCCATTTTCCATAACCTGCTGCGTCGCCTGCGTTATTGACTGACTTTCGTTGTTGTTGTTTGGCGGGGGCCGCGGGGGGGGGGGGTGTGTGTGAGTGAGTGAGTTACTCTCATTGGTTAACACTTGACCAGGACCCGCCGTGTGTTACAGTTTGATTGACAGGAAACACACCCCCGGGATGATAGCCTTCCCTGCTTTCTCAACAGCCATTTGATAAATCGGATTTTAGAAAAGCGTTTTAGCCTATCAAAATGAAATATGCGGGACATCGTCTCAATTTGCGGGACGCAACAAAAGTCGTGAAAATGCTGTGCAGTCCCGCGCAAAGCGGGACATCTGGTCACGTCAACGTCAATCAAGTGGCAAATGCCATAGTAAAGATGGATGATAGGCTAACTTTTCTTTTTTATTTGTTTTTGTTTTAATTTAAATTATTTTTTGTTTTGTTTCAATGCCATGCAATCTACCCACACTACCTTCGATCGACGTATTGGGCACCCCTGCTGTAGATTATCCATAATCTCATTTAAATACCTACTTGTTCTCCCGTGCCTTTGCAGACCACGTATATGACTCAGCAGTCTTTCTAAATCGGAGTTTTCTATTTTGTTGTGTTTTAAAATGTTTTTACATCATGTGGCTATAAGGATGGTTTTATTGTCTCGTGCTTTTACATTAGTTTATTTTTGTCCTATCGGTTTTGTCTAAATTTATTTATGCTGCTTTTGTATATATTTATTGATGTACAGCACTTTGGTCAACTCTGTTGTTTTCAAATGTGCTATATAAATAAAGTTGGATTGGATATAATAACGTCTCCATTCATCAAGTTTGGCAAGTTACAACACTGACTTGCATTGAGGATCACTTTCTCTCTTCAAGAATGAAATATATCTTTCTTCTGCCTTTGGTCGTGTTATTCCACTCTGCATCAAGACTACATGACGCCGATCAAAGGGTCAACATCACTGGTGCTCATGCCAATAATCTTGAGACAGCCTTGACATTTTAGCACTCTGTCTCCATGAGAGGATGTTACAATTTCTCTGGTTGTCGACCTAATCATAAAGGAATAGTTCAAAAAATGTTGGGGAATTTACTCAATCGTGAAGAGTACGATGAAGAACAATACCACTTTTATCTCGTGTGTTGAATGTAAAGCGTCACCTAGCAGCCTGGATAGCATAGCTTAGCATAACGTTGGAAACTGGGGGAAACATGCATCCTGTTAAAAGGAACCAAATTCTGCCTACTAGTAGCTCTAAAGATCATTAATAAAGGATATATCTTAATGAAAACCGAAGAGTGAAACAAACATATCCATTACTGTTATGTGCATGCATTTCCTTATCTATCTATCCACTAGAAATTGATTTCATAAATCTTCGATTCAATGAAAGCAAGACCAATTTTATTTTTTAAGTACTGTTGATTAAAGTTTATTTTACGGAAACTATTAAAGGAAAATTCTCTGCTATTACTTATTAGCCATATCTGAGTACTATTACTTCTATGTTGGTTAATCGCATTGCACGTCTTCCCCTTTAATAGTTTGTTGACGAACTAGACTTTTCCATATCAGTTGTTTTGTCATTGACTGTAGGAATTTGTATAACTTGACAAACTCTTTGAATGTGTTAGATTAAAGCGAGGAAAGATATAAAAAAAGAGGCTTGATAAAGAGGTTGAGAATGCCTTTTAAGTCTGAACCTGGACCAGTGTCGGTCTACAAAGAGAGGAAACTTTCACATGTTTAATGTGGTGGTGGTGGGAGGGGTTTCTGTCTACGGAAATGTCTGAACATTTAAAGTGTCATCAATGGTGGATTGGCCTCTCGTAAATTATTGCTTTAACTTCCGTCTACTGTATATGCGTCTTTGTCTCTGCATCTTTACATCGTAGCTCCTGAAAAAGGGGTACCCCAACAACAGTGGCGTTTCCAAATAAATCAACCGTCTATAAAAAAAACTGAGAAATGCACGGGGGAGGCTTATTTATGAGCATTTCTCTAAGTCAAAGCCAGGGCGAGACAAGTGATTTATAACAGGGTAAATTACAGAAACAGAAGCGGGATGTGCAAATACTTACAATACAACAAATCAAAAGTGGCAGCAGGTCACTATGCCCTGAAGAAAATGCGTCCCTGATATATTTTTTGCAAGAAAATGTTGATAAATGTTAGCATGCAGTGGCACTACATATCACTCTAGTTGGCCTTTTTTCAGGAGTAGACTTTAAGAAGCAGATGGCAGGGTGAGGCAGGGCATGAAGGATTTTGGCAGAGCCACTTTACTCTACATCCTCTGGGATTTTACTGTTTCAAATTTGGCTTAAATTGGGCCGCGACTTGGGCGAGACTGAGGCCAAGAGTTCAAACGCTCTCTTGGCCGCATATTTCAGCTGCAATAAAATTAGCAACAAGACAAAACAGGCTGCAGCTTCACAGCAGACTGTACGTCTCGGGCCCCACATTCTGTATGTATCACACTTCAGAAATATTACCTGCAACCACATGTTGGAGCTCAAAGAAGTGTGGATGGGAAAATTATATTTTCAGTTTAAAGAAATGAAGGCCAGTAATGGAGAGTCGGAGTCTGCCTTTGATCTCCCCCCTTCCCACACGGACATTTACCAACACATGAAGCCATGCGTGCACCCTAACATAAACCTCAACACGCATTTTCCAGAAATCTTTTTACACACACACACAATTACTCACACACAGTCCCAGACAGAGCGTTGGAAATGAGTGTTTACATGTGTGTGAAACCATGGCTTTTAAACAGACAACACTAAATTCAAAGATGTAATTCAAGATAGAAAATAATTCACTTCAATATTAGTGATCGCCACCTTTTTATTCAAAGTAATTAAAGCGGTGACAGGATAAGTGAATTATTTTTGTCTACTTGAGAACATGGCTTCTTTTTTTTTTATCCAGCCTGAGGCTTGCCAAGAAGAAATTACTCATCTGCAACAATTTCTTCATGTCTGGAGACGTGGGGGGAAAACCCTAAGACAAAGGAATGAAATCAGTTGTTTCCCCACTCAAACACAGCAAGCCTCAGAAAAAAAATATTCACTGATGCTTTTAAAATACAACAAAGGAGTGGAGCCAAGGTGCCTAACTAAACCTGTCAAATTGGCAGCATGTGCCTGTGTCTGGAAATGCTTTTCTCTCTAGTAACAACTCCCGGGAATTGTGGACTTCTCTTCTGTGAGACTCAAAGAAATCAATCAGCACGAGAGTGAATCACACTCCAGTGGTTTTAACAGTTAATATCCTGATGGTTCAGGCTGGTGCACACAGGAAACCAGCTACCAACCTGGTTAAATATTGCCTGCTTGGGCTCTTTACACAGGCCCACTCCAGCTTTATAGAAAACCCACACAAAATGTAACCAAAGAAACCTGCTTTTTTATTTCACTCCCTTCACGAATCAATTGTTCATTGCAAAGTATAACCTATGAAGTATGAGCTTAAATGATTACATGCAAAGAAGGGAATCTATGATACAGAGTTTAATATTACATATAATGAGAATACAGTGTTTTATATATCTAGTCAAAGCTAAGATTAAACTTCACATTTTCTTTATTTTACAAATTAAAACAACCAAATATCTTGTGACAAATTCCTTAAGAGGGTTTTTAATGTTATGGCACCTTAAATCCCCTCTTATCAGTCGTTTTTATATTAACAATGTGTCTATTGAGTGTGACTTTAAAAGAGGTAGCTCATAGTGACAAACCTACTTAGTGTAACCACCCACATCTTTTAGCTCAATTCATTTATCTTGACTTTATTAAGATTCAGTGTTAATGCTCTCATTAGCACCATTTTCATCCATAGAGGGCAGCAATGAAAAGCAATAAAAACCCACTGTACTCTAACTACCAAGCACTAAAGGACAGTGACAAAATAAGCGACTATCCGGTTAATATACGGGAGCATTTTGTAGCTGAAGGGCCTGATATTTCCCTCAGGAGTCGGTAGGGACCAAAAATAGAGCTTAAAGAATAATTAACGTTGGACTTGTAATCATCGGGTTGCTTGAAACCTTTTAAATGATATTGTTGTTCTGTGAGCTGGATGTACAAATAAGCAACATTGACTTTAAATGGTAATAATATGTCAGTGTGAGTGTTGACTGCATGTTGTGCCACCCATTGGCCGAATAAATCAATTATGGCAAGTCAAATTTATCAAAATAAAGAAAAAAGAATCACAATTGATCAAATCAACAATACTTAACCCCAACCTTCACACACCCAGGCACAGTCACGCACCGGCTTTCAAACTAATATGTACACAAGCTTGCAAACACACACACACACACACACACACACACACACACACACACACACACACACACACACAGACACACACACACACACACACACACACACACACACACACACACACACTCACTCTCTGAGCAAAAGCAGGCTGGCTGTGTTTACTGTTTAGCCCTGCGTGTTGATGTGATGAGACACCCAGGCTGATAGCACAGAGTACGGCCGCTCTGTGTTTGATCTCAGGGCCGGGGACGGGACAGCCGGCGGAGCGGGGTCAGCGAGGTGTGCTGTGTGCTTGATTACAGACTGGATGGGGGCCCCCGTGACCTCTTAGCAGGTCAGCTCTGAACCCTGACCCTGACACAGCAGGCCCTGACGCAGTGCTCAATGCTTTCTCCAATAACACAGTGGGATGAAAGGAGTAGCTGTGCGAGGACTGGACCACTTCCCCTCTGGACCTGAAGAATGTAGCACGACACAGCCGCGCACAGCGAAGGACGGCTGGAGGTGGAGCTCGGCCGGCCTCTGGACATATGTGGGCCCCGCGCAATAAAAAGGAGACTTGTCATGCCTCTCCAACCTGATCAATTACACCAGTGGAGACCTTGCCCTTTCCCACAGGGTATCAGAAGGAGAATACCCGTACACTTTCACTTAGAAAAGGACAACAAATGTGAACCTTTTCTGATCTTTTGTTTCAATATTTCAGTAACCGCTGTGTTGCATTGTGTGATAAGTCATTTCAGATCATTCTTACAGTTCACAAAGTTCAACAACTGCCTCCATCAACAATGGACCCCATGGCGCCAATGGGCAAACTCAGCAGATTCCTACAAAGTGACAGTCCGCTGCGGTGAAGGTGAAGTTTGTAGGTAAACACCTTCACCATTAGCTTCCCTCAAGGCACCTGGGTCAGCCAAGTGTTAAGTGACAGCGGCACAGGGCTGCCTGTGCACACAAAGGAGACACTCTGCCTGATACCATCACCCCAGAGGATATTTATTTTGGCTGCAGAGAAGCAACACTTTCAAGTATCGATCTGAGCATGTGGTGTGCGTTGAGGAATGTCAGAGATAAAGATTTCGTCTCTGCAAGCGCATGTTTGTCCACCGATGACGGCGGCGTGCAAGCACTCAGGTGTTTGAAGCTCGGAGAATGTAAGATTATACCGTCTCGCCTGTGAGAGCGAGCCAAGTCTGAGGGGAAACGTGATCTCTAACTCTCCCTCTCTTTCTGTGAGGAGCGTACTCGGGTGCTTCTCTCTTTTCTGTCAGCTTCACCGGCTGGCAGGGGTAGAAGGGCGGAGTCAGGTGCCACTTTGTGTACATCAGTCTTTGCGAGTAAAACAATGGAGGTGTCTGCTGATTGGATTAGATAATCTGTACAGTGGGTGGAGGATCCTCATGAGGAAACACTTTTTTTTTTTGGAAACCAGAGCGTTTATTGTAGAGACAGAATTGAAATGGGAAAAAAGGGGGGATTTCATGTGGTAAGTGGTCCTGGTCTTAAGTCAAACCCAGGTCTAAGCCCCAGTTTTACCAGTTGAGCTATATGGAGGCCCGCAAACTCGTTTTTTTTAAATCTACATTGTTTCAAATATACTGTAGTAATGCAGTAGCTCTTCGGATAGCATTGTCAGTCAGTTGGTTTGTCGTCTACTTGTATGGATTACCATGAAGGTTTTTACATTACGTTTTAATTTAGCTGACGCTTTTATCTTGTATCATGGTCCTCAGAAGATGGATCCCACTGACTCTCGTAATCCCCTGATTCTTCCTCTATCACCACCGGCAGATTAACATTTGAATTCATCCAGTAAAAATATCTAAACATTACGACACGGATTAGCTCAGTATTTTTGTCATGAAATGTAAATGTCCCTGATGATGAATCCTTATGACTTAGTTAGTCCTAGCCACTTTCCCTCTACCGGCACCATGAGGTTGATGATTGTGATTTTGAACAACATCTCTCAACAGCTATTGAATGGATTACCATGACATTTGGCACAGTCATGTCCCCCCCCCCCCCTTACACACTTTGTAAATCCCCTAACTTTTCATAAAGCGACATTATTAGATCAAAATATAAATGTGTCCCACAACTTTGGTTTATGACGTTTTACTTCTAAATCAAATGACATTCAGCCTGTGGATTGTTTTGTTTGTGCTAAACGGCAAATGTTAGCAAGCTGACACGCTCGACTATTATGGTTAGCATGGTAAACATTCAACCTTATAATCTGCTACCATTGCACTTGAAACACATCACAGTAGGCGAGTGTTCCTTGCCTGGATTCTTTACTGCTTCCTAGCTGTATACTCTAGCCTCTCCTTTCCAAATTGGACACATCCAAAATATATACATGCATGACAAATTCCCCTCCTTTTCCATCAAGGAGATAATTTCATTTTAATGACAGTTTGTCTGAGACAGCCTCCTGACAGCGTTGCCATAAATCCACAGATCACAAGTCTGCGCCTCTCTTCCTCACCTTACCCCCAAGACACTTACCTCCCCTTCCAAAAAAGGTGAGTCATCCTCCACCAATCAAAGAGCCGCACAAATAATCACTCACCTCAGACCTCCCCTGTTTTTGATTTGCACGTTTGATAAATAGTGTCTTTTTCACTGCTTTAATTGCAAGCTCTTTTCATCATAATTTGATGTTTGTTTCCTGTCGTTTTCTAGGAGATGGCCGCGAGCGCGAGGGCTATAATTTCTACTTCAAGGAAGTTGTTAAGAATGACTAGCAGGTGGAATAGACAGCAGAGGAGGGATTTCACCAGCAGACTCACCTGGCAGGTGAATTTAAGACAAATCATCGCACTGAACAGGGCGGCGGACGCTCACACGTGCAGACAGAAACACACACACACACACACACACACACACACACACACACACACACACACACACACACACATGCATTCACAGCACGAGGCGCGAACGGGAGATAATTAGGGTAATTTTTGTTTGAAGTATTGTGTATTGCAATGAAAATAGAACAGATAAAAGATGATACAATAATAGATCTAAAGAGGACCTTGACTGAGTGTTGTTCCAACAAAGAGCATTTTGTTTGACACAATTCATATTGTCTGCTAAACTGATATGCTTTCCCAACTTTACAAGAGGAGGAAAAAAACATCATCTTAACAAAATGTGCTAAATTTGCATTATGCTCATCAACACTCTGCATGTCGCCACGATGTGTAGAACATTAATGTATGAATTTGTTCTACAGATTGACTTCTGGTTTCTAGATAAGGAATGGAAAACCGCTGATGATAAATTATGCCGTGTGTATTGATATATTCCTTCCTTATATAACATGCAAAATGGAGTATCTAAAGTGAGAGAATACTGAATTCAGGTCACCACGCAGCAGGAAATCTTCCTTTTCATGTGAGATCCAGAGGGGTCACTCTTATGAACTCATTAGCAGAGAAATGCTAATGTAGCTCAGTTTTGTCCTCCTCCTCTCCTCCCTTCTCTCTCCTTTTCAACTTCCCTGGTTATTTTAACAACCAGGAGTGCGATACACCGAGCCTCGCTGGAGAATATCGTGTATTTTGATGTCAGGAGAAAGTGTGTAAGGTGGCTCTGACAGCGCCTTCATTAGAGAGGCTGTCGCTCGTCGCCTTGTCATCAAGTCGCTTGACTAGAGTTATAACACAGCATCGTCTTTATCCATCCTGGGTTTTCACTGATGTCCTTATTCTACTGCTGTAAAAGGATTCATTTAAAATAAAAATAAAAGGTGAAACGAAAATGTATATTGCTGAGGAAAATACTGAATCAGTGTAGTATCGTGCTGAACAAATGACCCCTCCTCACTTCTCTGCAGTGGTCTCTCATCATGCAGCAGAACACATTAAATAATGAATCACTCACAAACTCTGCTTCGATTTGTAAGAACAGAATACACAATTATATAAAGGTTATTGTGTATATAGGGTTGACTTTAAATGTCCGAAGCAGAAGACAAATCGATACGCCACATGTTCTTCTTTTACAGGTTAATACAAATCACTTCAAAGGGTTAATCAATATATGCGTTTCATAATAATCTAATGTTTGCACCTTGTCTTTTGTTATTTAACTGACTCTTGTAATTTTTGGGGAGAAAGGGTTATACGTTCTACCTCATCTGCTTCTTAAAAATGAACTGTCCGTTTTATTTTATAATTCAATTTTCTAGATTTGACTTACAACACAAAGCAACGCTGCTGTGTGCACACATCGATTATCAATCATTACCAATATGATATCTATTTTCTCCATTAAGTCACAAAATAGGCTGATTGGACAGAAACATATATAAAGCATTTTGATATCACCAAAAAAAGAGGTGTTTCATATATTATCTGCATTAAGAAATCCTTACTTCATTTGTTTGCTTGTGAAAAAGTCATTCACATACCAAATAAAATGACAATGTGTTATTTTAAATGGAGACTAAGGCTACTAAGGGTCAGATCTATATGTTTGTATTGTTAAAATCTCAAACAGAAAAGCCATTTCCTATAATCATTTAAAAATCATATTCATATCAATTGACATGTCATAAAGTATGAAGATTATTAAATCACTTCAGTTTATTCTTGGAGCTGTTACGAGGGCCTGAAGTATCAAAGACCGCAAAAAGGAACAATTAGGATTAAGGTGATATCCTTAACAAAGTCTTATATGTTGTATTTTATAATATTTTTCTGTGCCAATAAACCAAAGCCAAAAACCACACATAAATCATTTAGTCCTGTGATTTATTTAATCTGTTTCATTTTTGGATCTCTTCACCTCTTACCTCAGGCCCTGCAGGCCTGTACTGTCTCTTTTTAGTATCTTAATAGGCCTACCAAAAATCGTTTTACCCTCTGATTTCCCCTTTTCACTCAATGTTATGATTAAAACCATATCCAAGGTGAATGCTGCAAAAGACACGGAATATCAAAATAAATTCCAAGGCAATGAGGTTGTTCCCAGCGTGGTTTAAGGGTAGTGGTGGATGAAGGTAGCATCATTTCACATCGTGCCAGGAAAAAGTGGCGGATAATTAAATGAAAGAAGAAGTGTAATTAGGCAGAACCAACACTTTCCCCAGAGTGGGAAGGGAAGCAGCCAGAGTTTATACCTTGTTTCACATTTTCTACTTCTGGCTTTAAACAAGAAATATACTGAAGTTTTTATTTCAATGAAAGGTTTGCTTGTTCGGGTCTGCCTGTGTGAAATCTGTCTAATTAACGCTCTCTATTTCAGTGCTGTGTTTACACGTGTGTGCCTGTATGTGTAAGTGCAGTGGTGGAAAGTAACTAAGTACATTTACTCAAGTACCATACTTAAGTTATATATTTAAGGTACTTGTACTTTACTTAAGTATTTCAATTGTTTGCTTCTTTATACTTCTACCCCACTACAAATTAGAGGTAAATGTGGTACTTGTACTCCACTACATTTTGTTGGTGCCTTTGCATAAATGGATTAATGATGTGAAATATAAACAACACCTAAATAAGGCTTCAGTTGCACCTGGGGTAAAATTCACATACCCTGCCTGCTGTTACTATTTTTACTTAGTACTTCTTCCACCTCTGCTTGTCACATGTTTCTACTTCAAAATGTTTGGCTTGAAACAAGAAATATAATGTTTAAGTTTGTATTTCAATGAAAGGTTTGCTTGTTCGGGTCTTCCTGTGTGTGAAATCTGTCTAATTAACTCTCTCTCTTTCAGTGCTGTGTTTACGCGCGTGTGTTGGTGCCCGTATCCCGCGTGCGCGTAAGTGTGGGCGCGTGTGGGAGCGCGCGCTTTCCGCTATACTCTGGAATGCAGCCAGTCTCTTTTGAATCCACACTCTGCTTCCAAAACCCAAAAGCCTTTGATCTTTTTTCTTTTTTTTGCTGTCTCCTTACCCGGAAGAGAACCCCTTCTCTCTCTCTCTCTCTCTCTCTCTCTCTCTCTCTCTCTCTCTCTCTCTCTCTCCCCCCTTCACTCTCTCTCCCCCCCTCTCTCTCTCCCCCCCTCTCTCTCAGCTGGGATGAACGCACACGTGGAAATGTTGGCCCGGTTCCACACTCGGACCAAATTTAGTCATACAAAGGCAAGGGGAGAGCGAGGTGGGGAGGAAGGGGTGGAAGAGGGAGGTGGTGGTGGGTGGGGGGGAGTTGGGGATGAAAGAGCCAGCCGCCGAAAGATCAAAGGCAGCCGCGGCTCCGCCCCGCTAACCCCACCTCCGCGCTTTATAAAGATCTGCCTCCCCATCCCAACTTTATTCTCACGCAATCTCTCCCTGCGCAGACACACACAGAAACACCACTTCTGCTGCCTTTCTGTTTATTTTTTATTTTAACTATTTTCTCATGAAGTTCTTATTTTCTTTTAATCAATTCCCCCAATATTTTCGTTGCTCTTCCCGTTTGTCATTTTTAATTAATAACACACTTTATTATTAATTTATTTTGTGTATGTGGGTGTGCATTTTTGTTCAATAACACTACGTGACTGTGTGCTATTTTTTCAATAAGGCTACAGTGTTTTTGTGTGTGTATGTTTCCGATCAAATGTCATCCTTACCATTTTTTTACATGATAATGGATCGCATATGTGTCTGAGCAATAAAACGTTATGTATGCTAATTTGGGGTTCCTATGAAAACATTTAGGAACCTCTGGCCTTTTCTCAGTTATTTCGTTTGACCCTTACATCATTTTTGTTATCTAGCTATGGGACAAAAATACAATACATTTTATATTTGACATATTGTAAGAATATATGGAAAGTTAGAAAAACCATGCCCTTGATTTGACCAATGCAATTTAATTTGAAGACGGGTACAAAATAAACATAGAAAAGACAAAAACATTCTAATGTTGTTGAATAAATACACAATTAAACAAACAACAAATCTATGACCTTATTGTAGTACGGTGACAATGCATAGACCAAATACAAGCCCTCGATATTAGTTTTCTTCTTCCAATGGGTATTTCTAAAAAAAATCACGCTATTGCCAATTATTGCGTTTTTGATTAAATTTCACCTCTTCTCAGTCTGCCAAAAAAGCTTGTCTTGTTTTTCCTCTATTTCTGATATCATTTTTATTTATCATGATTGTTTTTAACCCATTACACACACACACACTGAGCCTCAGCTCTCCTCCTGCCTGCCCATTTGTTGTGAGCTGAGTATAACCCTCTCTCTCAGGAGGAGTGTCAATCAGAGCCTCGGCTTCCCTTTCATCTCTCCTTCCTCCCAATGACTGAAGAGAGAGGAGGAGGGAGCACGGCTACATTACCAACACACACATACACACACTGCTTACATTACACTGTGGAAGCAGTGCGGAGCAGTGGGAAGTCGGTCCACGGCGTTTTTCCTTCTCTACTTATTTTCTGATTGTTTTATGACTTCTCCTTTTATCCCTCCTGCGTTGAGGATGTATTTTGAAGCCGCGTGCAGCGTTGCTCGTTGTCTTATCTGAGTGTCACAATTCTTCCAGTTGCACATCCATCCTTTACCTTTTCACCTCCAGACGGTGTTTTGGTTTTGTTAGCTCACTTTTTTCCTTACATTTTTCCAAGGACGAAACATCTTCTGCATTGGACCACCGAGGAAATATTTCTCACTTTTATAAAAGCACTTTTCTTTTTTACTGGACCATATCCGTCGTCGGTTTGGTGTGTGTTGACTGAAAAACTATAGTGATGAGATTTTAACTCGTGGTTTTGTCTTCCTTTTTTATTTTTGCCTCATGACATTGAGGCGTGCACCGGACTCTCTTTCTGAGCCTTTAAAACTCAAGTGTTTAGGGTGTGAGTTTATGTGTTTTTTAGTTTAAACACAACCACAAACTCCTCCTGTTGCTCCAGTGAAAACACACCAGCAGCGTGTCTGCACGCCGCTTCCTCTCCGACTGACTCACCGGTCTACGCTCCGGTTAAAAACGGGGACTCGGTTTCGGGGGATTTTAGTGGGAGTTTTCTCCTCCGTAGTTTTGGACAGTGCTGTGCTTTCAGTTTTCTTGGTGAAACAGAGTTAAAAACAAATACAAAATGCCACAGTTATCAGGCGGCAGCGGAGACCCGGAGCTGTGCGCCACGGACGAGATGATCGCGTTCAAAGACGAAGGAGACCCGCACAAGGAGCAGATCTTCGCCGAGCTCAGCCACTCGGAGGAGGAGGGAGACCTGGCAGACATCAAGTCATCTCTGGTCAACGAGTCAGAGAGCAGCCCCAACAGCAACAGCCACGATGTGAGTAATGTACTGATGTGGTGAATGATGAGAAAGAGAGGCATCAACTCTGAACTCCAACAGAGAGGAAACAGCCTCGAGAGAAAAGTGTTTTTAATCAGTCAAATACCTGGCTTTCATTTAGCTTTTGGCACTGTTTTATTAAACAGTACTCTGGCTTTGTCTGAAAGCTGTGATATATTAAAAGATGGGGATTGCTTCAAAGGGCAAATTGACAACAAAGGCCTACAATTAACTTCCTCCTGCTTAGATTTATATATGTCAAGTATTGTTATACAAAATATGTATTTATATAAAAAAACATAACATGCTGAGTTCAGATGCATTTATAACCTCTTTTTTAAATCAAAAGCTTTGATGATACATACTTGTTCTGCACACATTTAGCCTACTCATGTAACATTTGAAATACCCAATAATTATATTTTTGGAAACATTAATGTGCAGTGAAATTTGAAAAACAAAACGATTTGTGACGATGTGAGAATTGAGGCCTTTTGTGCTGCCTGTGACAATGCAAGCTGAACGCTGTTTGCAGGGGAACACTGTAACCTTCAGCAGCTGTAAAAACCAGAACACATTATTAATATAGACAACATATATTAATAATTTATTTTAATGGGCACACTTTGTCAAATAAAACCAAAATGAAAGGGCAGTATTTCCTTTTTTACCCGGATGACAATATATTCCTACGTCATTCTCCTATTTCATTATTGTGGTGTTTGTTAAATGGTTCCCAAGAATGATTTGTGCATGCGTTGGGGTTAAGAAAAAAATATACATGTTTACATCTGAATTTGTTGTTGCCTTTCCTTACTGATAATATAAAAAGGAGGCAATACCGGCACATCAGTAAAAACAATTGTAAAACTATTATTTATGAGGAATTTATGTTTCTAAAATTATTTATTTCATACTTTATATTCCCTACATGCAATCAGCCAGTTTACAAGCTTCCTCAAGACAGTGTAGTCAACAAACGTCACAGTTAAAATGTGTCTTTTCTCCTGCATCAGTCTGCCTTGCTCCATCCTCAGGATACAGGCTGCAGCTTCCCCATCACAAAGTTAGACGGCTCTATTTGTGATTAACCGCAGTGTTAATGACATTTCGGGCACATCCTAACGAGACTGTACATATTCCTCATCGAATGTCCTAGGGACGCACGAGACAGAGGCTGAATGTTAATTAGGAATCCAGTGAAGTTTCCTCTCTCAGCTTGAAGCCATCCTGAGGGGACTGAACTCCTAAAAGAGGTCCTCTTCCCAATTCTGATTCAGAAAGAGAAAAAAAAGAAAATGGATGTGCGAAAAGCGTGGTATTTTTTTTTTCCCTTCTTCGTCATCTTCTATTTTCATGGGTTGATTTTATTTCACTTTGCACTAAGGCTTTTCATTTGTAACACAAATACACTCCATTTATTTGAATTTAGATGAAGGCTTAAACTGAGAGATGAATTTGAGAGTGGACCTATGGTATTGAAAAACAAGTTAATTTATAATCTCCTTAAGGACATGAAGCTTAATTAAGTGGTTCTATTGAAGCTTTGATGCAGGCTGCTCCATCACCTAGGTGTGTGTGTGTGTGTGTGTGTGTGTGTGTGTGTGTGTGTGTGTGTGTGTGTGTGTGTGTGTGTGTGTGTGTGTGTGTGTGTGTGTGTGTGTGTGTGTGTGTGTGTGTGTGTGTGTGTGTGTGTGTGTGTGTGTGTGTGTGTGTCTGACCGCATCAGCATGTGTGTGTGTTACTGCATCTGCAGGCCCTCCTAATTGATTCACCATCATTTCAATGTTTAATTCTTTCTTCTCCTATTTTTTTTTTTCTACAGGGAATGAGACAGTCTCAAATGTCGCAAGATTCATATCACGAAAAACACAGAGACCACATGGAAGAAGGTAAGTGACACCGCCTTTAGTGAGAGCTTGTTAAATCAGCATGTTTTATATGACAGCCAGCATGCAATAAAGCCTGAGATTTTTTTGAACAATTCACCGCAGCTTGAGAAGTGGAGGTTTTTAGATGACAGTGTGAAAAAGTCTTGTTTTCCCCAAACAGGAGTCACACTCTTACTCTGTTGGTGCTCTTCTTATCAGAGCCCCTATCCCTGCTGCTCTCAGACAGATAATCTCTGATCCAAGTCTAGTCAGGGCATGCTTCACCTTCATGTACCTGTTACCTACCTGCTAGATGAGGGTGCCTGCAGAACCAAATGATAGTTAAATTAAAACATCTCAAGATTGAATTCTCAGAACAATCATTATAGCACAAGTCTAGAATTGAACATAATTCATAATCGCATTTCTATCTCTTGTGTTTATTATTATGCAATTATCCGAACAAACAAATTCCCCACATGCATCAGCTCTTCAGTGCAACATGTTGCTGCCGCTCGGGGGCTCTTTGCTCTCTGGGTATTGTAGTCTGACCCCGCTGCTGCAGGTCATCATTAAGGCTTTGAGTAGGAGTGTGTCTCCTCTTTGTTCCCCTTTCACCCCTCAATAGCATGCCCTCAAACCAAACACCGGCTTTCTTCACAACAAGATCCATGTAGCCATCAGGCAGTATACCACAAACACTCCCAACCCCCCACCTCCCCCCCACCCTTAGGCCTTGATACACAGCGCTTGGTTGAGTGGTGAGTTGGCGCTGCATTGAGGCCTCTTCGCTCTACAAAGCTCTGCCTCTCGGGTCAAAGGCGTAGAGGAACAGTTGGGGCGTCTCCTGTTTTGACACAGTCTGTATGTTCTTCTAATTGGTGCTAATTGGCGCAGAGGGGCTCCATTGTTCCTCTGTATAATATGACCCTCCTCTCCAAGACGGGAAGAAAGGGCACAAACAAAAGGCCGAGGCGAAATGGGGTACGGGTTAAAGCGATCCGCAGTGATATCATTACAGCGTCCGAACTTTGTTCAGCTGTATCATGATTTATTAGCTGAAGCGTATTAGTAATATTAGTTCATGTTATTAAAGCAAATGGAGCTTTGATGTTGATAAATACAAGGAAATGCCTCATGTGACTTTTGAAAACATGCAGTAAATGTCACCCTTTTTTTTGTTTGTATCAGCAAAACTCCAAGACCTGTACAGTAAGGGCCATCAGTACCAGGGCTACCCGGGCTACAGTATCATGATGAACAACATGAACGACAACTACATGAGCAATGGCTCCATCTCGCCGCCCATGGCCAGAACGGTCAGTACCATATCTCTAAATGTAAATGTTAGCTTATCAGTTTGATGGCAGGAATGTATATATCTAGAAAAATGACTCCGAAGCTGATTCTATCATTGTTGTTATTTTATTTGGTGGTTTAAAGGTAAGGTTTATGTTTCCTGTTCGATTTGTTTTGTTCATTAACACGCGCTTGTGGGATCGAAAGTAAAAACAAGGAGGACAGTCATGTTGAACTTGCTCAGGTTAAAGGGAAGTTCAAGCGCTTTCTTCGTCTTTCAGATAAAAAAATAAAGTGAAGTGAGAAGCGTTGTTTGTAAACTCTGTCATAGTTAAGCTCAAATATCCGTGTGAAGTTACATCAGCAGAACATGTCTGAGGCCCAGGAAGGAAAGCGACTTGTTGCGCTCCGGCCCAGAGACTCTTCTACTCGGTCTAAGTTTGAAAACATCTTATGATCAGTTTTTTTCCTTGATAGTGAAATTAAATTCATTTCTATTAAGGAATTACAGCCATTTCTATTAAGAATTTTACATGACAAAAATCAGCACTTTGAGAAAGGATATGGTTTTGTAAATGTGCACTTGTTTCTGGCTCTTATTTTAATAGTTGATTTTGTTTGTAACTGAAAAAGTAAACCTTTCAAAGGTTTGATGTTTTCAAGCTGTGAACTTCTGGCTTTATGTTTCCACTGTGAATTAAATACATTGTGGTATATGAATTGTTGACGCAGTTTTTAGAGCTGTAAAAACCATGTATGGCTGCTCCTCCTTCTAGATAAACTAGCATATTTCTAGCTTAACAAAGCTCTATATTATTTAAAGACCGCATTTCTTAACTCGCATAATAACACTTCAAATGTCAATCATGTCCGTGTTGTTGTTACCTTTGTACAATATTTACACTTGCGTTCTTCCATTGTTGACGTCCTTCCCCTTGACGACCATATGTGACGAGTGGAAACTGAATGCCTGCCATACTTTCCAGAAGATTACCATGAGATATACAGTATTTCTCATCTTGTTAAAATCTTAAGTGTTGCATGTCTACATGACCCGAGTAAAGCCCTGTAATTAGCCCGGCACAACAGAGGAGGCAACACCACGTCTGTGATGCTGTCCTGCTGAGGAGGTGTGTGTGTGTGTGTGTGTGTGTGTGTGTGTGTGTGTGTGTGTGTGTGTGTGTGTGTGTGTGTGTGTGTGTGTGTGTGTGTGTGTGTGTGTGTGTGTGTGTGTGTGTGTGTGTGTGTGTGTGTGTGTGTGTGTGTGTGTGTGTGTGTGTGTGTGTGTGTGTGTGTGTGTGTGTGTGTGTGTGTGTGTGTGTGTGTGTGTGTGTGTGTGTGTGTGTGTGTGTGTGTGTGTGTGTGTGTGTGTGTGTGTGTGTGTGTGTGTGTGTGTGTGTGTGTGTGTGTGTGTTGCAGATATCGTCCTTGTAATGGTATTCATTTCAGGCCAGCTGCAGGTCTCTCACTGGCGGCTTCCTGTGTCTGTCCCGTTTGCAAATTTCTCCTCTGAAGACAGACATAAAAACGCAGGGCACACCAGCAGCTGTCCACTTTAATCCTGTTTTGTCCGAGTCTCTGTATCACACTCGGGAAAGAAAACCAGCCACAGTCTAGCCATGGTTTGGTGCCCCCGTACAGGAAACACTCACACAATCCCTGGGTTGTTGGTGCTTTTTGCAGTGCACATACGTTAGTTTCATCAGGCTAAAGTTGTGTAACATGAGCCCTGCGTCATTATAAGAATCGGCTTTGGGAGGCAGATGTGATTGTCGGGGGCGGATGCCACATGCTGTGTGTAAAGGAACTTCATTCACACGCAACTCTATCACGGGATGATGTTAAAATTGCATTGCTTTTCCCTCTGCCAAAGTTGCAGAGGGTGAAAGTATGTGACATTGTAGAGAAAATGTGATTACCTCATGATTTGCTCTGTTCAGAGTGGTTTATGAAGTAGGGGTGTGACGTTTTCCAAATTCAATTTTTATGGCTCGTTTTCTGGTCAATTTTATCCATCATTCCATCATATTCTCGAGAAGAAAAAAAAAGGGTCTGAATGGAGACCAGCTGACTGTTGGAGAGGAAATTACCCCTCACTGCAGATGGATTAGGCCAGGCAGTTAGGCAGTGTAGTCGCTGCCAAAACTTTTAAAGCCCCGCTTTCATTTCATTTACCATGGCTGCTTTTTTTTTTTCACCCAATTTCCCCCACCCCGTCCCCCCCCCACCCCGTCTTCAATAAAACGGTAGTCGTTTTATATACGTTTCTCTCACTTATCCAATAAAGAGAGCCGGGGCTTGGTGGAGGGATCACGGAACATGAGTCTTCTGGCTTTCTCACTGATGTCAGCTAGCTGCCGGCCACCGCAGCCACAGTATCTGCAGGCCTGGGATCGGTTTTCACTGAGATCAAAGGCACATTCTCCCTTTCATTCTCTTCCATCCCCAGCCCCAACGCCGCCCCCAATCCCAGTAGTTTAGATTGATTTCCATTGACCATGACATTCCTGCACATGCAGTACAGTCATGATGGAGCTGTTGGGAGTAGCTGATTGTCAGCAGATTTTCGGGGGCTTCCAGTCTGTTGGGTCGCCTCCGCCGCAAGAGAGTTTGGTGTCAAGATGCCTCGTGGTGTTCAGTTGCTAATACACGTTGACCACTTCAAAGAGGCAGCGGTGGGTTATGAATACCCTCGTGTTTACGCAAACCTATAGCTGTTTTAGGATGTGGAGTCTGTGGGGTATCCTGAGCAGAAAGTGAAGTGCGTTCGGGGGTTGATCCACTTGGGAGGTGAATCCTTCTTTACAACGAGCAGAGAAGCATGGTGTATATTTGACATGCTTGTGCCTGAGTAGCTTAATGTTGTCTGGTTTGCATTTATTTATTTTATTCAGGAACATTTGGTTAAATTAGCAGACAATATCTTTATCATGGTTTGTTATTGGTTCATAGCATTTGGACTTTTGAGGAATTTGTTTCTGATTGTGCAACTGTTTATTTATTTCATTGATGGTCAGACTTAACATTTAATCAGTAGCTAACATGATCTATTTTGTCTTCTTCCCTTTCCGTATTTCAGATATACATATGTTGAAAGCCAGTTGAAAACCCAACTAAGCATATATGTTGACAAGAACTATTTCTCATTCTTAAATCTAGACGTTTCTTGTTTTATACTGTGTGTGTGTGTGTGTGTGTGTGTGTGTGTGTGTGTGTGTGTGTGTGTGTGTGTGTGTGTGTGTGTGTGTGTGTGTGTGTGTGTGTGTGTGTGTGTGTGTGTGTGTGTGTGTGTGTGTGTGTGTGTGTGTGTGTGTGTGTGTGTGTGTGTGTGTGTGTGTGTGTGTGTGTGTGTGTGTGTGTGTGTGTGTGTGTGTGTGTGTGTGTGTGTGTGTGTGTGTGTGTGTGTGTGTGTGTGTGTGTGTGTGTGTGTGTGTGTGTGTTATTGAGAAAGTAAACATGTTGTATTCAGATTGATATCCCTTAACGGTACTGATATGTTTCCAAGAATACATTTTCAGGACGTCCTCACTCTAGGTTTGATGTGTGGAGGAAGACAAGTTCTGTCTGTGTATTTTGGTTTCTTCTTATCTTTTAAATAAGTTGTCCTGCAGCCTCTTAAACTCACATGAGGATTTAAAAAGAAAATGAAAGCTTCTAAGAAAAGATCCACATGCTCTTGATAGACGGTCCATATTTGAAATGCCCTGAAATCTATTCTCAGAATCTTTTGCTGTTATCACACAAACATCCGCTTTTGTTAAAATCACCAGCTCCTGTTATACTTCAATGGGTTTAAAGAAACCCTACAACCTCTGAGCTCATGTCATCCTACAAAAACCCTTTAAATAAACCTATAAATGCATGGTTGACAAGATAAAGACACAACTGCGTGTTCGTGGTTCTGAAGTGTTGATAGTGCGGAGATACAGTACAAGGGTTTTCACCTGACTGTGAAGATGTGTTGGGGATCTCCTGCTGTGTTGGAAAGGTCTTGAGCAACAGCTTGAGGAGAGAGGAACGAATAGAATCGCTGATTTCCTCTTCCTTAAAGCCGAGTTTTACTGCTCTGTTGAGGGGGAGAGTTAAGAGAGCTCCCTCTCCTTTGCCGTGCACTCTTTTTTCCCTTTGGACCTTCAATTGCAGATCCTCATGGCGAGAAGGAGGGGGGGTGCAGCGCTGTACTTTCCTTTGATGTAGTGGGAACGTGACGGATCTGCTAGCCAGTGTCTCGCAGCGTGGAATCACTAACCCAGGCTTACCTAACGGGATTTGGTAGGACCGCTCTGGTGTCCCTCAGTGCCATGTGTGTCCTCAGCTCATGCCCCCAGCACTAGCGTGGAAGATCCCTGTTAAAGAGAACACTACATTTACCAGCAGCCTTCCATGTCCACACTGAACGTTGTAGATGGCACCTTGTGTAGCTTTTCTTGGTCTCACTATAGGGTGGAAAGTAGCATTTTGTCTTTAAGGAGCTGGACTCCATTGATCATCCCACTTTAGTCTAATTTTCTTTACGTTCGGTCTAAACATGTATATTTTAATCTACAAATAAATGAAGCAGCATATAGTAACTGTCAGAAGCAGACTCATTATTCCCTTGCTGTATGTAGCAAATCAGTACATATCAAAGAGTTACGCTGACATTGATGACATCTGCTGTGCAGCTCCATCAAATGGTGAACTGTGTGTTTCATGAAGGACAGCAGCAGGGACCTCACACAGAAGAAACACTTGGCGTCTCGGAGTCTTTGTAGTGCCGCTGGGTCGTGGTGTTTTATGAAAAGCGCCGTTAACGCCAAGGATTTCTCGTGGTCCTCCGCTGCATGGTGATGCTGGTTGACACATTTACTCCATATGCACGGGGCTAATGACGCCATGTGGTTGCAATCAGCTTATCAGTGCGTTTCATCTTGTTAAATGGAGCTCAGCGGACTGATTTGTCTACCAGGACCAGGAGATATGCATCGATGTGTAAGATGAGAACCAGCAATAGGACGATCCAGGTTTAAGTGCGTGGTGGATTTATTGTTCTTGAGTGATTCAAGCATAAAGAGTTTTATTTCTTATATGTTTATACTCTTAATGAGAGGATGAAACAAAAAACAAAATGTGTTTTGTGTTCTTGAAGTATTATCATTCTTCTAAAATAAAACTGACACTCCATTTTAATCACATAAATAAACAAGAGGTGATGAAGATTAAAAACCCAGCTATAGATCATCGGCAGTGGCTCAGGGGGTAAATGGGGGTCTACTCTGTCTACCAGTTTAGGTTTCCATGGCAAGATACTTAACCCCAAATTACTACTGAAGCCATGTCTATGGTGTTGAATTGAATTGAAGTTGCTTCAGATTAATAGTCAGCTAAATGACATACAATGTATCAAGTCATTTAATGTTCAAAGTGCTGAAAACGTGTGCTTCTCTATGTGTTTGAGAAAAGCAATATGGAGTGTCATGGTCGTGAGCGTGACATGCAGGCGCACACTTAACCCCGGTTGATGTTTATTTTGGGCATGTGTTACCGCTCAAAGCCAAGCACTCATAGATGATGACACTTTTCTTCGCTCCCCATCCTCCCACTGAATTGGGAGAAGCTTAACCAATCAAGCAGTTCAGCCTGGAGCCAGCCAGTCAGGCTTTCTATGGACGACAACACCTGCTCAGAGGACTTCACTCCTCACCAGCAGCCTGCCACTGATCTCCAGGGTCAGCCGAGGGCCCCGCCAAGGTTGTCCCCTATGCCCAATTCTGTTTGATTGGCCTGGGTGTGGACTTCCTGTAAGGGTGGATCAGAAATGGAGACAAGAGGGCGGTGTGTGTGCCGTGTCAATTTGTTGCGCAACTGACGTAACTGTTGTTGTTGTGCTTTTTATTATTGGCTTTCCGAACTAGTTTTATGGTTGGTTGTTTCATAAAAAAATGAAGTTAATTGGCGCCTACAGCACACATTTCCTTGACCCGGGTCAGTCTTTAAACCGCTTGACAGAAGTCCCTAAAAGCTGATCACAGCACCTCACTGTTCCCTGATACAGTCATAAAGTGAGTAAAAAGATGAATAGCTTTATTGACTTCATCCTGATAGCTCGTAGGTCTATAGAGGCGAGCAGTGTTCCATCTAACTGCAGCACCAAGGAACAATAGGACCACAGGAGTGAAACACGGGTGCAAATCCCGCCGGCTGTGTCCAGACTTCAGAGGAGCTCAGACAGCCCTCACTTTGTCCGGCTAAGAAACGCAGCTATGATCAATAGCTGCTCTGTTTTGTATGAAGTTGGTCAGTCTCTGGCACGCTCTTTCCCTCCCTCCTTCTCTTTGCCGTTTCATATTTTTCAGAAGCTCATTATTTCGTTGCTGCTGTGGGTGTGAGTGCTAAAGAGGCTCACATGCAATGTGTATCTGACAGCGCTGAAATATTAATGGTCCCCAGTGTAGGAGGTTTGGTATAGGGCCTGCATAGTTACAGTACAAAGGGTGCCTTCTCGCCACCAGGCTTTATTAGCAGAGCTGCTAAATGAATGGATGGATATATCTTTCTTCATTTCTCCTTTTTGTTTTTTTGCGCTCAACATTGGACCGCTTTCTGTTCTTCTAACAATTTGCAACACATACACTAAACGGGTATACGGTGGAGACTCACTCACACACACACATTGTGTCAGAGCTACACTACTGAGCTCTCCGTGGGAGGACAAAGAGGAGGGCTTTTGCTATCAGTTCATTTTGTGTGGTCTCGGCCATAAAAAACACACTGTTCTTTGGCTGTGAAAAAAACCTGTCTTTAATTTTTGGGAAGCCCGTAAAAGTTTGTCGCTCCTTTCATATCGGCTGCACAATTGAAAACAAATGCTACATGCTCCCCTCCTCTCCTTTGAACTGGGCAATTATGGAGTTGTGAAAATAAAAATCAGTCTGTAGATCTCTTTACCCCCCTCTCTTCTTCTCTCTTTTTCCTCCTCAGTCACTTTCTTTTTTCTCTCCTTCCCCCTCTTGTTTTTGAAGAAACCGAGGGGGATCACTGATGTCAAAGTCAAAACCAAGAGCATTAAGAAAACTGGCGAAATGCAATACAGCTGCAATCCGACATGACGCTAGAAAATAGGGCTGAGGAGCAGAAAGCCTCTCTCCCGTATTCCCAGGGCGCGCAACTGCTCCCGGCCTTGGCTTTGATCTCTTCAAAGCCTCCTGCCTCCTACTAGATGGAGAGTCTTGGCTGCCGCTCGTGAGCGCTGGAGAGAGGCAGGCAGGGAGGTGGGGGGTGTTTTTTGGGGGGGGGAAGACGTCGTCTTTTCCTTTCCAGGGCTGAAATCAATCACGGTGCCGAGGCAATTATGTGTAATTCAACCCCAGCCAGATTAGTGACTCTTGTTACCTGAGCGACCGGAGCTCTGTAATCTGTGAGACACACCGGCCTCACCAGCAGAGGAGACGCCGGGAACAGGCGAGGGCACTTGAGGGAAAGGAGGGGAGAGAGGGGAGAGGTGCTGAAAAGCAGGCTGCCATGCTGCTGTCCAGCAGAGCAGAAAATCACAGTACAATGGAGTGATTACACTTGCAGATGTAGCCATATTTATGATGAGGCGGCGGACGGAGAGAAAAGAAAGGAGGACGAGTGCCGATTGCCATGGAGATTGCTAGTTAGTGTGCTAACTAGCCGGCTCTCTTTTGTGTTAAAACATGTGCGTAATGTCACCTCCACTGTGCTTCCAGTCCTCCCCCACCACCCGCCACCCTGTCCCCCCCCTCCAGTGCCATATCTCTATCCCTCATGCCCTCCACAGCCGGCTCCGAAATGCAAGCTCGGCCAAGGCTCCTGCCCCGGGCGCCCAATTTACTACGGCTGGAGAAAAACTCAGTGGCCCCAAGTCACAGAGGAAAACAGCCGAGCTGAATGCTGCTCTTTCCCTGCAGTTCGTCTGATCTGTGCAACTGTTTCAGTGTCTTAACACGCAGCAGTGTAACAATTTGCACCCTTGTGCTTTTTTTTTTTATGTGGCTTACTGAGGAGATTTATCCCAATTATGTTTGCTCCTAGTTTAGGCAAATCTAGAACAGGGTAGGAGTTTGATGCTCATGACTAATACCACCCAGCGTACGTTATGAGATTATTTATTTGTATGACTTTTATTTTAAGTCTATGATGATTTCATGTTGCTATAAGAGACAATTAATTGGAAGTTCGGTAGAGGGCAGAGGAAAAAGAAAGCTTTGCATTATTGTTTCTTTAATTAGAAATATATGATTGCTTTGGCTTTTATTCTACGCTCGGTTGTAACAGCTGATGTCACAGGGATGAGAACGAGGCTTTGTTTTTTTTCCTCGGCAGTCACTTGATGCAGGATGATGAAACCCACAAAGATATCTAGCAAGAATGTGTTTGTTCATCTGATGAGCTCGCCTTGTGCTCCATGTTTTTCTTTTGATCATCGGACTGCTTGGTCGGTGATTGAAGGCACTTATTTTTTTCTCGTGGGATGTATACATCGAATAAATTACATACCCGTAATAACAGAACGTCGATGATCAGGACCTTGATGTCTGCGATAGTTTTAACAAGGCAGGCTGACAGGGAAGTGGAGCTGACTCTAAAAATATAAAGGTCACGCTGAATGGATTATGTGGCATCAATGGAGCCACCGTCCAGCTCAGCATGGAGCCCTTAAATCCACTCGCAGCTATAACCCCTCGGCTCTGGGGCCAGGTGACGCTTTTCATGTCCTCCAATGGAGACATCACAGAGGCATCCTCCACTTTGAGTTGCCCGTCATCAAACAATGCATCAAAACATCAAATCAATCCACCCCCACCTTATCTGTCTTTTGATATGGGGGAAATGGAAGTGCCCAACACACACAAGCCACACACCACAAATTTACATTTCTGTTTCTCCCATTGGAAACACTGACACTCCTTACTGAAGCCATGCTATAGTTAAAAGGTAGCGGTGGACTTTTTATTTGAAAAGTTCAATAGTGATTACCTTGGATCAAAAAACCACTCAAATTCGCCTTGCTTGTTTTTTTATTAATAAAAGGGTAAAAACAGGTTGTCTATGGGATTACAATAGGATTACTTTTGCCAACAGATATTAGGCTATACTTCTTCAATTCTGCTTTTTGAGATACCAATAATGTGTGTGAACATGGTTTAATTAACACTGTAACGATAACTTGTCAAACGCTGTTGAATTAAAGGAAAGACCAACCACATGTTGACTGCAGTAACCTCTATCAATAACCTCATTACATTGGTTAGCCTGATTGGTTAGTTAAGATTTCCGGGCATTTTAATTGCCCTGTACTGCAAACTACTTTCAGTATTTTCCTAAATGAACTGCTTATTAGGTTTTGGAATTATCAAATGATCTGCTGAATTTCCAATCAATTAAAAATTATAATTCTAAGTGTTATATCAAATGATTGGTTGTTTTATCTGACCAATTGCCCCAATCCCAAAACAGCTCAACTCATTCAATCTTACATTTCTTTCTTTACACACCAATGAGATTATATTAAAACAGTTAAGCAGACCACTATGAATAAATCCAGCTAAGGGCTGAATTACAACCTCGGCGTATTCATTGTTTGGTTTATCAATCTGTTTGTGTGGCGTCAGGTGCACGAGTGTGCCTCGTAATGTTGCTGTAACCATATGCCCTGAGCCTAAGGAGCCCCTTTTGTGCCCCAAAGATCCACTATTACCATTTCTTTAGAGCTATCGAGGGATAAGCAGATGTTGTCGGTTGCGATGTTGTACATGGTCATTGTTTTGTTTGTATTAAATCCCACAAAAACCCTGCCACAGAGCTAATTGATGGGGTGGAGATTTCATGTGACCGTTCAGATCCTTGGAGAGGTTCTTCAAGTGTTCCCTGCTTCTGTGGGGACGGAGAAAAGCCATTTGTTCGAAGGGGATCAGATTTGAATAGCTTTGTGCTTTTCATTCAGATCTTAACAGGGGCGCGTGCGGCCGGCTGGAAAGAAACCCTGAAATGTGTGGTTTGATTAATGACTAATTCCAGGCTGAAAGGCAGTTGTTGGTAGTCTTTACCACTTAATCCCTTAAAACGAGGAATCACACCCAAACAGTGGGCTGCTGGTATTGTTGTACGGTCTATAAGGTAAAGGAGCTGAAAGGTTTGCAATGTGATCCACTGCCATGAATGCTCTTAGCACTGTGGCCTGATCCTTGTCTCATTATAGACTGGACCAAAACAGATATATGGGTTGTAACCTAATGAAGAAACATCTGGGTGTTGACCTAAAAAGATATACGTTTAGAAGATAAAGGTGTAAAGCTTTCAATGGCTAAAAAGGAGCATTGGTATATATCCTTTATTTAATCAGGTCAAAAGTCCCATTGAGATTTAAATCAGTTTTTCAAGAGCGACCTGGCCAAGAGGGCAGCATGAACAATGTTACAACAGATAAAACACAGACGATACAGGCAGACGAATACAGCTGTCGTAAAACACAAATGAAATGGCACATTATCCAGTCATATCAAATCATTTGATCATTTGACTACAGGGTCAAAGGTTCACAACGAGGCCAGGACACAGGTGTCTTGCCACCTGAGGCAATGTGGCTTCCTGTGACCTGCAGTTTCCAAAGCATTACATAACCTATAGCCCTACCACAAGGAATTTTACTTTTCACAAACATCAGGCATTTTTCTTAACACTGATTTTATTTTTCCATTACACCATCGATAGCACTGGCTCACTAACTCATCAATATTTGTATTCTTTGTATTCTTGCACGTTGTGTCGGTGGGTGTGCGTCAGTCTGCTTGAGGAAAACTAGGTCAATACTCTCTACAGCTCAGGCAGAAGCAGCTCTCATTCAAATCACCTCCCCATCCACATTTTCCAAGTGTGTGCCATTGAAAACCATCGCCTCGACATCCTGTCTGCCTTCGTTCGTCCGGCTCTCCCTGGCTAGCTTGCAATGCTAATATTTACCCCTTCGTAATGTGTGATCGGAGCTAGCTGCAGCTTAGAGAGAAGAGTACTTTCTCTTGCTCTCGTCTCCACAGGTAGAGTCACACAAAGACCCCCACCAGACTCTATTTTCCCACTCAACGCTGAGCTCCCAAATCCAAACTGACAGCCATTCATGCCCAGAATACCTGGGCGAAAGCTGAGGGGGGGAAACACTATCTAGGTGTAGCAGGCAAATCCGCTCTTGTTCGACGGATCTATGAAGCTCCTGCATAAGGCAACTCATCAGCACTTTTCCTCCATTCTGCACTGCATATTCTCTGCCTCTTTCTCCATGTCTCTGGTTATTGTGCAGACTGCAGAGGCTAAGGTTGTAGTGCTTGCCACAGAAAGTTAGCTTGTGCTGCGATTTTATTTGTGTACATCTCTCAGGGCCTTTGAGTGTTGTTGTTGAATGTGGATGTTGGCACCCCCGTGCCGCCTGGCATGAATGTTGCTACTCAGCAGACCAGTGCTGGCTTCTAATGATAAATCATGCAGTGTGTTAATGCAGCAGCAGGGAGGCTATAAATAGTTGCTGGAGAGGGATGACGATTGATTCAGGAAGAAAAAATAAAACATGCTTCAAATATGTTCTGCTTGTGGTCAGCTTTAACAGCTGCTTTGAAACATAGGGTCGGGAGATTAACACTGGCCCTGATCAGATAAGTGACACAGCTAAAGGCTTTATGAATCAGATTGTATCGCAGTGAGACACGATGACACTGTCCAGATAAACCAGGTAGACACCATTTTTCCAAGACTGGTGTCATCTAAGGTGTTGGGATTTCCAGTTAACCTGTCTCAATAGATCCAGGGCAAGTGATGGAGGTAGCCATGTTCTTTTGTGGTGGCGCAGATGCCTAGTGGGGGCTCAAGTGTGTGTGTGTGGTCTTCCTTTTGTGTATGTGTTTGCGTGTGCGCTCGCAGGCCTGCTGACACTGGCACTTCAGCAGAATGTTTGCCCTTTCCTCAGTCCTTTGATGTGACCAGGTCCTGCTGTGATAATGAGCCCTGTGCCCCGCCGCAAGGTGAACATCCTGCAGTTCGCCCAGGGCTCTGCCAGAGCAGCATCCCAACCCCCACCACTTCTTAAACACGCACACGCACACACGCACACACGCACACACACACACACACACGCACACACACACGCACACACATGCACACTCTCTTCAAATACAACAGTGCAGGAGCCAACCACCTCTCAGAGCTGATCAACTTATACAAAGTGCTTTGATAGTGTAACAATACCACACTTTTTCATTTGGCCTGAATGTATAGGCATTGTACATGCAACATTAGGGCCTGGCAATATGGCTAAATAAGTGATCGATATCATGCTATATTGCAAGATAAAGATGTATTAACAAATGGATAATGACATAGAAATAATCAAATAGGTTGTTAAAGGCAAAGTCTCTTGGTTGGTGTTCTGTATTTTTCCTCCTATCAATAAATCCCATTAGAAGACCAAAACCAATAATGTATTGATTCCACTAAGAGGTACTTTATGTGTAGCCAAAGCCTGATGTATCTTACTTCTCCGTCTCAAAGTTGGAGTAAAACAATGAAGCAGAAGCCTGAATGCTAAATCAGCATCAAACCAAACTGTTGCTCTGGGTTACTTCATCCATTAATCATGGGCAGTGTAGTTTAACCCAACAAAAAGCATCCGGTTGCAGTTTGTGTGTTGCTACGCTGCAGAATATAGTGCCTAGTGACCTCTTAAGTTATACAGTATATTCTAAAAACAAAAATGTGCCTTTTTAAAAAGTGTATTCATGACATGTTTTTTTTTTTTTAACCGTTACTTCTTTAGTAGGAACAAATGGGCTTTGTTCAAGAGTGTCAGACTTTTTGTATTATTAATAATAGACAGAATAACATGTTGCTGGTTTTGGGTCTTTTCATTGGATTTGTTAACATATACAACAACAAAAAATACCATATGTACCAGACAAAGAAATCCATTACAAGTTTCATTAAAAAAAACTATTTGCACAACGAAAACAAAGTTTAAAACAATGACAGAGTTTGAAATGCATCACAGCATTATCAAATACAAACTGTGGCATGACTTCAACAATATACAAAATAACTAAACTCGAACTTTAAGCCTCTTTGAAAGGCTAGTATACTCCACTGTTTCTACTTAACTCGCTGTGGCTTAACAGTAAAGAAAGACAGCAGCTGGATCATTTCTAATGTTCTGTTGCTGCTCTTCTAGTTGTTTTAAATAGCTCCACGACATATAGAAATGAAGAGTTGAACACTTTTTAAAAAAGCGGATAAAGCCTTTTCATCTGGGGCAGGCATATTTCACACAAATTATCTCCTTTGCACTTTCAAAATGTCCGTGTGAGAGCTAGTGTGATTGGTTTGCTTGGAGCACACGTTCTTCATGCCAACTGAAGGATGATGGGTAATCCACCTCGTTCTATTGGGTTGTGCTTGAGGAAGACAGTCAGCTGTTAATAGCTCCTTTGTGCTCATATGTAGCATTTATGTGTTAAATTCATTAGGCGGGTGGGTATTGCGGTCTCTGATCCCTTCACCGTGTACCATGACTGTATCTTACATGTGCCTTCTTGAGTCAGTGGGTTTCTTGTGTGTGTGGATTCTATGTTAATGCAGTGGCATGTGTCGGTCATGTGTGGTTAATGTGATGTGTGGGTGTAAGGGTGGTATTTAAAGGAGAGCGTGACAAGTTTGCTCACACGATAAATTAGTGCTGCTATTAAAACCATAACATTGCTTATGTGGCTATTTTTGTGGTCTAAGTAGTTCACCAAACATGAACTGCTTCAAGTTTTTGAATACTTTTTGGTGTTTTTAAACATTTTACCAACTGGCCTTCAGAGTCACCGCTTCTGTTAGACTCTGACTAGTATGAGGGATTTATGATTGAAATAAAAAGAAGGGAGGAGAAGGGGGGGGCTTCACAGATGTAGATGTCTCTCCAGGGTAGGCTTTTCCTGTTATTCCCAGCCTCTTCCACTCCTGTCCCTGTGGTTGGCTTCGCTTGTTCGTCTCATTACCCCGGGCGCGTGGCGCTCGCTGGCGGCCCAGCTTTTTTCTCCATTAATTGGGTTTCGTTACATTAAGCCCCCTGGCCGAGGTGCCATCCTGCCAATAAAACATTCCATTTTTAGCACTCCACTGCAAGCTGGTGGGGTTCAACCCACTCTGCGAATGGTAATTGGTTATTTATTTAAGCTTCCTCAGGTTGGTCTCCACTGGTTTTGGTAAAGAGGGACGGGGGAGGGCGGTCCCATTCAAGCCTCTATGAGAGAATGTTTGCTCACTTTTGTTTGGCAAAGGTCGGACAACTTGCACACAAACACGCCTGAGAGTGAACACCTGGTCTGATGGTGACTGTGTAAAATCTCTGCACTGGGCACACCCTAATTCATGATTCAACTTTCAGCACTTTCAGAGGCTTTCCATTTGTTATCTTGTCGTCTTTGTGATCACCATTGTGGGTGGAAGCGATATTTAAAAAGTCAGTGGTGAGTGGGTGCTCTCTGGTTCACAGTTATTTAAAGAATTCCCTCCCTTAATTTTTAAAGGAAATGTACTGCGATGAATTGATGATACTGGTTGTAAACAAACCAATTTCTTGCCTCAACTTTTTGTTTTATTTTAGTAATACCCTGTGCTTTATTTTAGATTTTTTTTTGTACGCACCTTTTCTTGTATAATGCAGAACATCCTGTGAGTAGGTGACGTTGGGTTTGGGGGTAAAAAGGGCTTCTTAGTGAAAGATTTAGCAGCATGGGAATCCATAGCCACCACTTGAGCTGCCATGTCCCCAGCTGTTTGTGAAACACCTCACATGGTTTCTACACACTTGATTGTAGCTGCAGGCGCGAAGAGTCCTCATCGCATATAAATTACAGAAGTGGGAAGTGATTATTATGAAATTCCTGCTTTCCCTTTTTTCCACTCCACTCCGCAGAAGTGGTATAATTGAGTGGAGTACAAAAGCCGTGCTGTGAGGGGGAAAGAGAGAGAGAGAAGCTAAAAAGGCAATATTGCAGGGATAGACTTTGAATATACCACATACACAAACACGTGGCAGGATGCTGGTGGAATCTGACAGAATACAAGCTCCGAGACACCGGCGTGCCGTCAGATAAAACTCTCCCTCCGCAAAAACAAAAAACGAAACGTCCCATTTCCCTTACCCACCCCCAATTTCAGACGGCACGCCAAGTCACTGGCTCCCTGTGCTGAAACACGCTGGAGTGTCTCCTCCATGGAGGGCTTCCTGCCAGCTCCAGTTCCGCACAATGAATTTCTCTTAAAACCACATCTGAGGGGTTCTTTAGAAGGGCCGGCCAAGCCTGGATATGAAATTCCAAATGGAACGTTTTCTTTTCAATCCTCTCCGCCTCTCCTCTTTCACTCTCCCTGAAAATATGAATAGAAAGATCCTAAGCCTATTATTTCTACTATACAATAAAGGGGACCTCCAATATGGCCGCCCTCCATCGAAACACCATTGCTGCTACGGGAGTCAGGATGGGGCGCGGGATGGGAGGGGTTCAAATTGCAGCGATGTACCATGACCCCTCGCCGTTGTGGTCACTTGTGGGTCTCCAACTACTTCCTGCAGGACATTGGTAAAAGGGTGTTGGTTGTGCGCAAACTCGCCAAGAGCTGCAAGAAAAAGAGACGCAAGCCAACACGTCTCCACCTGGAGGAATTATAGCGGTGGTTCCATCACGGCTGTTGGCACGTGAAGACTTTAACGTAACGGTGAAACATGTGAGGATTTTTCCGTTAACCCTGATACAGCTTTCCACATCGTAATGTATGATCGTTTAGAGAGATGTGAAGATGTTAAATGACAATTCATCGCTCTGTCTCTCTTCCAACAGTAGACGATGGTTAGCTACAGCATGCGGTTTATGTAAATGTCAACCCAAATAGCGTAAATTGTGTATTGGTCACAGAGGCCTGCAGGTTTTTCCTCTGGTGGATTTTTGCCACAAAGGAAGCAGTTTATTAAGAAGTTGAGAAAAATAGGATTTGACAGCTGTAACCTGGAAAATCACAAAAGAGGGCATCTCCATTATGACGGAAGAATCACTCTTTCTTGGGTGCTAAGGAGCCAATCAACTTTTTCTTTCGTAGTTTATGTGTGTGTGTGTGATCAAGAATAAGAAACTAACTTTTGTTTCCGCTCACTTTTTCTTTCTCATACAGACTTTTAGCTAAAATGGTAATCCCTCCGGTTCTTATCTCATTCCCACAGTATAACAAATGGGAGTGGAGAGGCGTAAAATAATATGGGTGAGAATGCTATCATTTAGCCCCTGGTGTAGGCATGTCCCAGCCAACCCCAGCCCCTGTTAGCCCTCCTTTAGGGTTTGAAGCCCTCCCTAATAAGCCCCCCCCTCAGTAGGATGCGGTCTGACACTCCCAAACTTGCAGATTATCCCGTCACCTTTGACTCTTGTTGACAGGGGTCAAAGAACTACACTCACCTGGGCTAATAAGAAAAGCCTCTTCATCATGGCTGAATTAGTTTTCAGGCAGGATTTGTCTTCTTTGAAGGAGTGTGTTGCCATCTTAGATTCTACAATGTGGATGATGGCATATGAGGATCTTATCAAAAGAGGAACTGGGAAAGAAATTAGCCCAAGGAGATGAGATTCTTATCCCGATAAAGAATCTGATGCAGATGATCTGTCATGTGGTTTAGGATACCGAGATATTTATGGACACACACACACACACACACACACACACACACACACACACACACACACACACACACACACACACCGCCCTTTGTGTTCCCAGTTGGGACGTTCCCAGAAGGTGGGGAGAGGGGGGACTTAAGTTGAGACTGGTGCCAGCCTGCGAGAGGTTTGGGGAGAAACGCAGACATTCCAGCCGTGTGTGTGTGTGTGTGTGTGTGTGTGTGTGTGTGTGTGTGTGTGTGTGTGTGTGTGTGTGTGTGTGTGTGTGTGTGTGTGTGTGTGTGTGTGTGTGTGTGTGTGTGTGTGTGTGTGTGTGTGTGTGTGTGTGTGTGTGTGTGTGTGTGTGTGTGTGTGTGTGTGTGTGTGTGTGTGTGTGTGTGTGTGTGTGTGTGTGTGTGTGTGTGTGTGTGTGTGTGTGTGTGTGTGTGTGTGTGTGTGTGTGTGTGTGTGTGTGTGTGTGTGTGTGTGTGTGTGTGTGTGTGTCCGTGTCCACTTAGCACTACAGGAATGTCACCTTGGCAAACACCTCACTAGGACAACGGAGTGAGAGCTACTAAAGAGCAGTCCCTTGATTATATCGTCTCTTCAGACATTTATGCTCATGCTAAATTTAGACGCGTAGCTCCAACAACATTTTTAATCAGGTGACTCTTCCTGTGGGAGCTTCTGATTTCATGAAACTCCTTTGACTCAAATCTTGTGGGAGCCATTTGGTAGAAGTGTCTCACCCAACAGTGACCCGACGTCTCTCAGATTAGCCGTATGTCCTGTGGAGGTGATATTTTGACTCCAGCTCTGCTCCGGGCTCACATTTTGAATAGTAGATTTAGCATGGCTAAGCGTTGCCATGTGTTTCGTTGCTGCTGAAGCATGTAAGCGCTATTGGCCGGGGCCGGGATTCTTCAGGGCCTGGCTCCGGGTCTATTTTAGTTTTCAGGAGGCAGGTTCTCTGTGAGTCAGCCGGGGATGGGGGTCCTGTGGTCAGGCCGCTGTCGGCGTGATTACCCCTGCATTAAGCACTGCTGCAGACATCTGTCTCACTCGCACTCTCTCTCCGAAGCCACCCCCCTTCTCCTCCTCCTCCATCCCTCATCTCTCCTTCCCCCGGCTCTCGCTCTGTAATGAACTCCCCTTATTCACCAGCTAATGACTGCCTTTGATCTCCCGCCTAAGACCTCTGATCCAACTCTACCCGGCGAATCTCTCCTTTCTCCCCCCCCCCTCTCTTTTTACTTGCTCGCTCCTATTCGCTCCAGCTCTGTTTCTCTTTTGCTGTCTCAAACATACTCATGCACCTCCTTGACTTGTATTTCCTCCTACCTTTAGGGATTAGGGGTTTCAGTCCTGCTGACCTACAGTAGGCTACTAAAAGAGAAGAAATGTAACTTTAGTTTCTTCATAAGCTATTCTATAGGACCACCCGCACTATGTGCCGTACCAGTCCCCAGATCACGTGGCAGGGAACAGGGAGATATTTTACATGTAATAATGCATTTCAAACATATCTATAATGTTGTCCCTCTTACATATTGTTTTAAAATGTTCTTGTCTTTCTCTCCACAGTCCAACAAAGTCCCTGTGGTGCAGCCGTCCCATGCAGTCCACCCACTCACCCCGCTGATCACGTACAGCGACGAGCACTTCGCACCAGGACCCCACTCTGGTCCCCACCCCCAGGATATGAACAAACAAGGTAGAGACCATTAAACAGATCTGAACCCGATGCAACTCTCTTAGCTTGTGCAACCACTGCCGTCCTTTTGCTTTATGAATTCAAAGTATTCGCAATGTTTCAAAAACAAAAACGGCTTTCTTTTCATTTCTCACCTGAACTTTTTAAGTGAGAAAAAGGAGGACGTCTCATTAGAGTTGTACAGATTCAAAAATGTTCACCAAAGACTAACATCAACTTAGTTTATATGCTGATACAGATACAGATGAAATACCAGTGCGGCCTTTTCTCAAATTTCGAATCTATTTACCTCACTGCAGCAAAAAAATGTAAAGCAGTATTGATATATTAATGGACTGAATTGCATATTACTGGGGTTTTAATGGTGAAATTGCACAATAACACATTTTATCACAAAGCATTGTTATTATAATCGAATTTGGCATTCGGACGTCTAAAAGTTTGACAAAACACTTTCAGAGTAACGGGGTTTGAAAGGGTTAGAGCCACTGTTTCAATCTAGAAATAGTCTGCTTTTATTTAAAAATACTTCAACAATGTCTCAGTCAGAATTAAACTCCCAACTGAGATTTTATTTTTACCTCCCTTTGTTCAAACACTGTCAGAAAAGAAACACACAAACTAAGACGTGTCACAGCAAAGCCATCCTTCCTCTGGGCTCATTTGAAGCGGCCTGTGGGACTTCACTCTGAGCTCAGCTGCCCTCTCGCTCTACTCTCTGCCGCACAGTAACAACATCAAGCTGCAGCTCTGACAGCAGCAGAGCAGCTCCTCTCAGTTTGGACGGATCCTCAGCCCCGCCGCGGCAGCTGGAGACTTTGGCAGCTTCTCACAAATGCAAAAAAACGTGGGCCCCGCCATAGTTTTGTCCCGCACCTTTTCCCTCTCTTCTCCTGGCTCTCTTCTCCTGCGGCTGCCAGTTGAAAAGGAGGAGAGGGATCAGACAGGATGTAGGCGATGATGAAGATGAGGCTAGGATGTTCTGAGGGACTGGCTATAAATAACAATGTTAGAACGGAGTACACAGCGTAGTCAGATGAAGGCAGTGAGATGAATCAAGGAGCTGTGCCCCACATATGTCAGAGGAATCAGGCTTCAGACACATTTTAGTTTCATATTTTTGGCTACAGAGAATTGAGCCATAAATAGACTGTGCACACTTTGAAGGAATGTCTTGTCATGTAGTACAATTCATGAAGTAATGCTCCCTGTCTCCTCTTCATGTTGGTCCATCCAGATCCACTAAGTTTCTGACAAACACAGAAGAGCCAAAAGACCCCCGGAGGTCTTTTTTTTTCTTACTATATTTGATCTTTGCATTCACAGCCCAACCGAAATCCATGTCCAAGCCATCTAGTTGCGGAATACGCTGCAAATGATTTCCCTAGGCATATTCGTGTGTGTGTGTGTGTGTGTGTGTGTGTGTGTGTGTACCAGCAGCAGCCAAGCTGAAGATGCTTAAAAGGGAAATCTCTCTTATTCTCTTTCTTGCCGTCCCTCTCTCTCTTCCTTTCTCGCTCTCTCATATCGACCAATCGCAGCTCTGCCTTCCTTAGTGGGCTCAGACTTTGATCTGCTCGTTAATTATGAAAAACAATCATGGATTTTCTCATTATGAGCTCTAATATGCACAGGGCCGCAATGCAGGATGGAAGGTCGAGCAGAGGTGGGGGGGGGGGGGGGGGGGGGGGATTGAACATTTTACATTTAAACCCTATATGGTTTTTAATAAAGCACTAATTGAAAATACATTGTTTTCAGGTGTTACAATGAAAACCATGGTAGTGTTTTGACAGGAAATGCATGTGTGAAGCGCTGTTGGGTGTGACGGGAACGTGTGAATTAGGGGGGGTGGGGAGTAATTAGGCACCTTAGGGGTGTGAGTGACAAGGTTAACACGCCGGGGCTCTCTCCGCCTCCCTCACCGCCTCACCCCCTTGCCTCCTTCCCTTCTGCCCTCAGGAGGGCCCTCAGGAGTGTTAGGTGGTGGATTAGATGGCAGGGGGTAGTGCTATGCGTGCTATGAATCCTCCGCTGCAACATTGGCTTTAGAGATATAAGCCCCCCGCTCGCCCTGCCTCTCCGAGGAGGGAGGCCCCTCCAGACCACAGCCTGGAGAGAGAAAGGAAAAAGATAGAGCCAGGGAGAAAAGACTGGCTCCAGCAGGGATTAGAAAATGGTGCTAATTTGGAGGCATGTGCCCTCTTTTCTTTGTGTGTGTGTGTGTGTGTTTGCGCAAACATGGAGACACACTGCACTTGTACGTGTGTGCACAGTATTTCCTGACATCTACTCCCAAGACATGATTATCTCTAGATTTAGTTACATTTGAGGTATTTTACAGCCCCCTCTTATTACACAACAGGAACCCCTTGCCCTTGAGACCCAGTAGGAGCAGGCGAGCTGGAGATGGAGGAGCTTAGTCCTGAAGATCCACCGACTGTTAGTCCAAGTCAATCCCGTGTCTACAGGGAAAGCTGAGGCCTCTGGCACAAAGAAGAAGTCTCAATTAACCAGATTAAAGACTCTGAAAGGCTCTTGGAGGACTCTAGCTTAGCGGGGGAAATATCATCCCTTTCTTACTGGTTGATAATGTGAGGTCAAGAAGCGTCTTCAAGCCTGACGTGGCCCGTCCTTGGGAAGGTGGGGAGTGAAAGATTTAAATGGGGGGGGAAATGAACGCAAGAGCTACACCTAAAAGAGTTACCTAAACCCAAAACAATGAACTTACACGATTGCCTTAAGTCTTTTAAATTGATGTAATTAAAAGTGTTCACATCTTGTTTATTATATATGAACCACTGTCATGAGAGCCAGATCTCTAACCCTAACTGCAGGTATTTCCACACCATAACTGTGGAAGCAGAAACACACAATACTAATAACAGTGATGCAAATTAGTCGCTTTTCGGCGCCTCCCGCTTTTTTAACGCTGATTTGGGTGACTTGTGTAATTCGCGGAGAACCGAAGAGTTTTCGTTTTGGGGGTGGGGGGGGTCCGTCCGTCCGTCAGTCCGACTAACGGACAACTTTTCACTTAAAAAAAGAAGAAGAAATCTAGACCGCAAAATAATTAAACAAGCGAGTGCCTGTTTTTCCTGGCCAAGGGCAGGTTCCTTGAACACAACACGAGCGTAACGTGTCTTCACGTGGTATACGTCTCGTCGGAAAGGAGTGTAGACTAGAGTGCTGACGGAGAGCACCGGAACGCCGCTCCAGCTCTTCAAATATTGCAGTACCCATAAGGAGCCGTACACACCGCAGTGTTTGCGTGGCTTTCTTTAGTTGTAAGCACAGTGGCGATCTGTTGTTATTAGCATCTGGTTAGCTAGCTATGCTAACGAATTTAAAGAGCTTTTCTACAACCAGGTGGAAGAGAGCTCTCTCCTGAGAGGCTCAAATAACCTCAGCTCAGTGAGGTTAGGCACACCTTGATATGATCATTATAATTATTAATGAGACATTAGAGTCTAAATGAAAAACAGGTATAAAATGCAATATGACAGTAACAAAAAAGTTGTTAAAAATAACAAGAATAGAGTTTAAAAGGGGAGTGATTTGTAAAATATCCCCCCAAAAAAATCTGCTTACAGTTCTGTTTCAAATGGGTGTTGAGATGTATCCATAGATCTCTTCATGTTGCTCTCAAAGTGCACCAGATTGATGCTTTTAACTTCAATATTTAAAAAAAAATCTTCCCGAGACCCCACTAGAGGAGGTTAGGTCCCCCCCACTTAAATCATGTTCACATGGATAGGATACTAAATACATTTGCACACATCTTGTGTCCATATCTTTCTGCCACAACCATGCACGTGCGTGCGTGCATGCGCGAGTCATGGCAAGATATCTGGATTAAGAGGTTGCTTTTTCTTTGCACAGCATGAAAGAAAGGCCAAATTAATGGGCTGTGATTTTTGTTTTTTTAAGCAGTTCAATAATTTGTATGGCCCTCGGAGGATGTTGTAAAAATTGAAAGGAAAAAGGTTCCCCACCCCTGCTGTAAATAATAATAAAAACCCTTGATTTATAACTTAACATCTCTGTCTCCTATTGATCAGAGTATATTATAAAGAATAGCCAGATAATTGAAGCATTATAGCACAGGCCTTTGTCAGATGGTATATTACGCTGTTTTTTTTCTGCTTCGAATAGTTCTCTCTTTTTTCACCATACGTGTGTTTGCATCAATAAACAATAGAAATAACTACAGTCAAATGTATACTTAAATAGTAAATCAATTCAATTAACTCAAAAAGTTGTGTTCCAGAAACATGTTCTAGTAACTCATAATATTAAAGTAAGCAGTAGTTTACAGTGTCTGATCAAAGAATGTGTAAACACAACTTGACAAAGCTTCCAATGCTAACCTTTGGTCATTGTTTGTGATTTGTTGTCTTTTATATCCTTTATGTCTTTCATGCTCCTCCTTTTAAATAGTTTGCAATATGTTTGTATGATCCTAATGAAGCCCACCCGGCATGGTCACATGGTCTCACTTTATTCTAAAAGAGTTCCTTTAGTTTTCACACCTTCTAACTTTGGTCACCTGCCAGTCTCTGATTCTCAATACTTCGGCTCATGTAGATTGGTACATAGCTCCCCAGGATGGACATGGACACATGTGGAAGATGTAACTTGTATAATAACATCCCTTTGTATGCAATTGTTGTTTGTCTAGGAATGCAGAGGCATCACCAAGACATGTCCAACTTCTACTCCCTGTCTCCTGGAGGAGTCGGGCAGATCACGCCACCGCTGGGATGGTGAGTCAGACAGACAAAAGCTGCATGCACAGTTTGTTCATGTAAACAGGGAGCGATTACTCTCCTGTCTCTTTGCATCAGATGCACTCAGCTCTGTGTAGTGACTGGAGGAAGGCTGGCCTGCAGCAGCAGCTACACAGGGAGGTCTGCCTCTGGCTGCTGTTCTGCTGTGGCTTCAGCCACACGGCCCCTCTGTGCCCAGCACATGTCAAACACATCACCACATACATGCCCCCTGCACGACCATATGGCTGCTTGACCCCCATCAAAGCACCCTACAAGCTCTCTTTGGGCACTACTTGTTTGTGAAGTACTTTCTTTTTGACGACAGTCCTGTCACTGTCATTCCTTTTGACTTTTTCCTCTTGTTCTCTCTTTCTTCTTCCTCGCGTTCTCTTCCTCTGTCAGCGATATGTTTGTAAAGACACAGCTTTAGGCGCACACTGAGTGAAGCCAGATGTAAGTTGCAGGACCAGGCCACATGGAAGCTGAGACAGGATTCTAAACCTGAACACCTAGGGTATATTAGCTTATTTTTGATTTAGCTACGTTTCCTACCTAAGGAGCCTATTCAGTGTCGGGATCCTTAGTCGTAGTTTTGACCCCACAACAAGTCCCCTGGAATAAAGAAGCATTGTGTTTGCAGTACTAAACATTGCTGATCTTAACATTTCATGCTCCACAAAAAAACTTTGTGACTTCAACAAACATTTCTAGCAACCAGCTTTTTGAAACACGACCACATCGTGATGAAGTGACATGTTGAATCAAATGGAACGAAATGGAGAGTGAAGACACACACAATATGGACCCACTTATAACCAGAAACCAAATCTATTATTTATTGTTTCAGATTTTCAAAGTATTTATTGCCACAATACATTTCTTTGTTACTTCCCTCTATTTTGTCTGATTATCGTAGTTCTAGAGTTGCAGTAAGAAGGCTTGCACAAGCATAACTCATAGACACATTCAGTGCCTCACTTTATTTGTTACTATGGTTTCTTGGACACAAAATTAAGTAGCGTGCAAAACAAATGTGTACATGTAGTCAAAAACACATTTCTCAGATATGGAGATTCCTTTTTTATCTTTTTTTAAATCCTATTTAACTAAATATCTTTAGGTTTTGGGCTGACTAAACCAGCCATTTTTAAACATTTTACTGACATTTTAACAACTAAAGGATTTATAATTCAGAATCAGAATACCTTTATTAGTCCCACGGAGGGGACGTTTGCATAGTTACAGCAGGAAAATGAGCCACAGATAGCTTAATGTTACATATGTGACATGCATTAAAAAAAAGTACTGAGTTATGATATCAAACAATATATAATAAAAAAAAAAAAGTTACATATAAAAAAAAAGAAAAGGAAATTGCCACGAGATCAACTGATAAGTAAAACTTTTAGAAGTAATATCACCTTGTAGCAGCTGATGAAATCAATGCTAACAAAAGATCGACATCTCAAATAACTTTACACTTAAGCTACCTCTACCAGTGACGACTACCCCCTGCCATCTAATCCACCACAAGAAAAGAAATACGTGTGAAGGAATAGTTTTCCCTTGTTTGTGTACGCTGTTCCTCGTGTGCACCTACCATCACCTTCACATTGAGGGCACCCTTTCCATGCTACTGTCCTTTTCGTCCTCCCTTATTAATCCCAGCCTGCTGTCTGCTGTAATTGCAGGTTCTCACACCACATGGTTCCTGGCCCCCAAGGTCCCCACGCCACAGGGATCCCCCACCCGGCCATCGTCAACCATCAGGTCAAACACGAGCCTCCGCATGAAACAGACATCATGCACATGTGAGTCCTGCAAACACAAAATACCCTCACACACTCTGATGACATACTTCCAGGTATTTGTGCACGCCACCACTACAGTAGGCGGTCGCTGAACAAACCCCTCTTGTCAGAGCCTTGTTCTCGTTCCCTTGATGTGAGCAGATAAGCGCCCGTGCTCCACTGATAACAGGCCTATGCTTCATTTGGCCTCGGGGATCACAACACACTTAGCCAGCAACAGATACAGGTCCTAGATTAGTGCTCGGTGTTTGCAGTGGGAAGTGCTGCGAGCCCCCCTGAAGTGGTTATCAGTGATGTTTCCATTATTCATGGCCAGCCAAGCTTCCAGAAAGTTAGAAAGAAAGTCAGGAGTGGGAGCAGGGTGTCTTTTCAGTGTGCGAGTTCAAGCATTTGGCTCTAAGCTATCGCCAATGTGCTGTGGACGAGAAGGTTTGGTTGCCATTACTGGTGAAGTAATCTCTCCGCATGAAGGACTGCACATGATTAAAGAGGCAGGGGCCCATGGCGTGGAAACCCCTCTCACGCTGCCTCATCATTGGCGCAGAGCAACCAGACCCTCGCTGCTTGTGTCGCCATAGCGGCACCACAATTTCCCTCTGTTGCTTTGTTCTTTCATTCTCTCATTTTCCATCTACTTAGCTTCCTGCTCTTCTTTACCCCCCCCATTCACATCGTGTTGTTGTTGTTCTTTACAGGAAGCCCCAGCACGAACAGAGAAAGGAGCAGGAGCCCAAAAGACCGCACATCAAGAAGCCGCTAAACGCCTTCATGCTTTACATGAAAGAAATGCGTGCGAACGTGGTGGCCGAGTGCACGCTGAAGGAGAGCGCGGCCATCAATCAGATCCTGGGCCGAAGGGTAGGTCGAATAGTCCGTCGTTTTTGTCACTCTAGTTTTTTTTACTTTTTGTTAAATCGAGATCGCAGTTCAAGCCGTAGCTCTAAAAAGTCTCCATGCGCTGACTTCCCAAGCCCAATTAGTTCAAAAAAGTACAAAGATTCCTATCTCTACTAACATGCAGCCTCTTTATGAACTAGTTGTGATTATTGTCATAATGATTTCCCTCGCCAATTACTTCCCTCTCAGCGGCATAGATACAGACGGCCTATCTAACTGACATTTAATCAAATTGGCTTTTAATAAAATATGCCTGGATAATGGCACGGTTGGAAATGACAAAATGTGTTCCTTTTGAGGATTGGGAAAAGAGTGGAACCGCAGAGCCATGTTAAAAGCCTTAACGAATAGGCCTGGCGGTCGAGGCAGCCAGCCACAGCAAAGCCTCGTTTGTGGCCTGCATGGAGTAATTGCTCGCTGACATAGTTTGAATAAAAAGCGCTGCTAAATTGGAACCAGTGTTTTGATATGAAATCAAAGTTATTTTTTTCCTTCTCTTCCCCCCTCCGACTCTTGCGCATGTTAATCTCTTCATCATGTGTCCCCCTTCTCCCTTCTCTCCCTTTTATCCTACACCAAACGATTGGAAGTTGAAAAGATTTTCCTTTTTCCAAAACACCAGCAGAGTTCTCCATGCAGGGAAGTGCATGCCAGTAATTGACTGTGTGCTATTTTCCCTCCTGATCTCCTTTTTTACTGAAACAGTGGCATGCATTAACTCGGGAAGAGCAAGCTAAGTATTATGAGTTAGCGCGCAAGGAACGGCAGCTCCACATGCAGCTCTACCCAGGCTGGTCCGCTCGAGACAACTATGTAAGTATCAACAGAACAGATTGGCAAAGGTGCGAGTGAGTGCGTGTGTGTATGTTGATTTATGTTTGTTTATGTCCACGTTGCATGTATTGTCCACACAATGACGACACACACTAATTCACACCAGTCGGCTCCATGCTAATGGGGTCCCTTTCTTTGCTTCAGCCTAATGTGTAATTCATGCCGCTGTGATTATATTACCATCTGCAGCATCAGAGACATTATTATTGCCACAGTGAGTGAAAACTGCCTGGTAATGGTTATGCTAGTCTTTGATGTTCCATATCAGCATGGAGCTTGTAAATGTAAAAAGCACCTGTCGGAGCGAGGCGGCTGCATCATGCGTTCAGCGCTCAGCAGCAGCAGCAGCAGCAGCCACCTTTGCTCCATTAGCTGCCCATTATGTTTCTACACGTGGGAGGATCAGCTGGATTTAAGATGCTGTCTGTTTTTGGTGTGTGTTTGTTTTTGTGTTTGTTGTCATCCGTCTCAGTTTGTGGCGTGAATGTGTGAGAGAGAGAGAGCACCAGCCTTTTTTAAAAGTGTGGCTCCGGCACTCACATTCACTCCACCACCAAAGTGCTTTGTGGTGTTTATCTGCCTCCCCTCGGACACCGACAGCATCCCCCCCCTTTCTACTGCCTCCACTGCTCCACTGCCAAAACGCCTCGCTGAGGGAGGAGATAGTTTCACAGCTCTGCTCCCACTGAAGCACAGCGCAGTTAAAGATACGCAACATCAGCTAGTGACAGTCAGCCAAGTTCCCATTTCATTTCCAGCTTTGTTATTTAGCAAGATATGTGACGGGTAGAAGAGAAAAAAGAGTAGAGGAATGGCTTTCTAGCTGGCACACCAAAGAGATAAAGGGATATGTTTAACGCAAAAACATTTCTTACAAGTGCATGCCTGAGAGTGCTATTCTGCGGCCCCGCCCACAAACAATCTTCAGCTGTACACAGGCAGCACATCATGCCTGGAAACACCCAAAATAGGTAACGCACTGGCATGGAGAGCGTGTAGCATTCACAGTTGTGCTGTGTACCCCCTCTCTCATCCTTTCTCTCACTGAGTATGTCTTCCTCCCTGTCTGCCGGTGCAGTAGAAGGCAGATTAGCTCATGAATAAGTGGATTAGCAGACTTTGCAGCAGGAAACCAAAGTGCTGCTCATATTTGACTAGAACGACTCTAACGCTGCTATCTATACCTATAGTCTCCCCCCTGGGGATTTAGCATAAGCTATAAATCCTTACACACTCCCACCTCGCTGGAAACAGAGTGGCGCTCTTCACAGCCATTCAGCTAGACTAGCCTAATTACAGTGAGCATTTTTAATTGCACTTCATGTTAATATTTGTCATTAGAGGGGACTTCAAAGGCAGGGGAAATGTGACGCAGACTGCTCACTACAGTAGTGGTTAGGGTGGTCACAGAAAAAGCCTTAAAATATGTAAACAAAGTTATTTAAATGCAGCTGGAAGTAGGTAGAGTACACTTAAAGTCAGTGATTGGTCGGTCCCTCTCAGCGTGGCGCTTTTCGGTGCAGCCCGGGGTCCAGGGGGATGCTGGTTGGATGCCCTGCAGGGGATGAGTGAACATGGCAGACAGCAGCAGGATATCAGAGTGGTCTAGTGAGCGTGAGTGCTGGAGCCACACTTTATGTGTTCCTCTGTATATTTTTTAGGGAAAGAAGAAGAAGCGGAAGAGGGAAAAGATGCAGGAGTCAGCCCCAGGTAAGCACCAGATCTTTCTCTCTCTTTTGTTCTCCCTGTGTGTTGCATTTTGAAGTTGTGAGTTACACCATGTTTCCATAGACACGTGATCTTTTACAGTATACTGCTGCATTTTTACGAATGCACACTCTGTAAAACTGTAAAAAGCAACTAATCTCCCAGTCGATGGGGCCTTTTTAAAAAATACTGAATATATGTTACTTTCCATCCTGATTCTGGCTTCAGTAGACTGGCTTGATTCCTGTGAAGGCAGCACAGTCCTTTTTGTATACATCCCACCATCCATTCCTCTCTCATCCCCGTCTTCACAAATTACACCTACTTTGGGATTAGTCTGTCCATTCTATACGACTACTTACCGACCCTGGGCTTTGCGCTGTTTGTTTGCCTGCTGCTCTACAGTGTGTCTTTCTGCTGACCTTGTTTAGCTGCGCTTATGAGCCCGCTCTCAGCACCGCAATTGTAATCCATCGAGAATAACATCTTAAGTAAAAAAAAAAATGTCACTATTTTGTATTTTCTTACCTGGGGTCTATCCACTTTAGTAGGCAAAATGGACGGTAAAGATCTATGCTGTCCAGATATATCACATTTTTAAAAAAAGATGCGGTTTTCTGCAGGTACAGGCCAGAGAATGAAAACGGCGTACATCTGAGAATATGGTAAGACAAACCCTCTATCCCCTAAATGTCTGATCAGTTCAATACATGTCCCGCCTTTTTAAACTGCTAAACACTGACTTGAGAGTATGTACTCACAGACTAATCCTGAACAGGTCCACCCTAACCTCGCCATGGTCATTGTGTGATTGGTGTTAAGGCCTGAAGAGGGATTGTGCTTTGTGTGTGGGGTTTGCTCAATGGCTCTGCACAATAGCCATTGGATTGTCTCTGTTTGTGTGCATGTGTGTGTGTGCGTGTGCATGTGTGTGTGTGTGTGCGTGTGTGTGTGTGTGCGTTTGAGTCAGTCAATCCAATGTTTTTGTGTTGGTTGGATTAAAGGTCAACGGTTGTGTCAGCACTTTGTGGTTTATTTTGCTTCCCTCATGAAAAAAGATCAAATTAAAAGGGGTTTGAAAGATATTGCCTAATAAATCACACGGCTCATACACTCTGTTTCCCAAACATGGGCTAAGTAATACATCTGAAAACAGTTCGACTAGCTTAGAACATTTTTTAGTTTTTTTTACCGCTGTTGGAGGCTAAGACGTCAAGCCCATATGGACTACATGTGTTGTCTGCCTCTGCATCAATGTGGAGCAGAGCAGCTTATTTGGCAGGAACTTAATGAGATGCTATACCTTTTTAATAAGATGTCATGGTATCGGGGGTCTCGGGGTGTACATAATGCCTCCATAACAAAGGCACTTTTTACATGTGAATAAAATCGTGGGATATATTGATTCAGACGACATGTCAAACCCTCACTGAACTGCCACCTCTCCTTTTCTTTGTCGAAAGAAGGATTAGCGTTCTCCATATGTGGCAACTCGTATTTTCAGTCTTCCCTACTCTCTGTGGATCTTGTTGCTTTCCATCTCTCTCCTTCCCTCCCCCCCCCCTCCCCGTGAGTCTGGTAGCATCCTGTTGTTCCGCTCCCCTTCGGCGGCGGTAAAAAGCCGGGCAGATGTGACAAATCTGGTCTTACGTTGAAATCACCCCAACCACACAAAGGTTTTCCACTTGATCGATTCCTGACCCGGTGGCTCGCTCTGAACCCAAAATTGGGCTTCTTTTCTTTTCCATTTTTTTCCGCCACAGCCGGTTTTCAAAGCCCAGAGAGAGCGAGCGCTAAAAAGCACTTTATCTCTGATCCAATAATTAGCAGCGCCTAGCCGCAGCGGGATGGACACCCTTGCTGATTCTCAGTGACAGCCTTAAACTAATATGCATAATGCCAAGGATACTGCCACAACTCCCCAAGCCCTCAATTTATGCAGATCCCAAAGAGCTGGATTGAGGTTAGCTTGGTGTAGACGCCAGAAAACATCTTTAAATGAACTCGTTTGTCTATTTCTTTTCATCTACCTCAGCCTGTACCCCATCTGTCTCTCGTCAATGTGGAAAAACTCATTTGTTAATGAGTTGATTTTAAAGACACACCTTTTTGTATGATGGTTCAAACAAACATTTGCTCCATTAGATTTTATTATAGCGCTTGTGCAGTCAATAAAAAATATGCGGCGTAACGAAGTCAAATGTTCCATTCTACTGTAGCTAGATTTTTTTTTTTTTTTTATGAACGGAAACTTGACTTGATATTAACATATTTGATGGCTTCTGTTGAGTTGGTCTGCCTGTGAGGTAAACCAGGAGTTGAGTAGTGAGGAAGCAGTGTTCATAGCTTGCGTTGGTTCTCTTTGTTATCATCAGCCTGTCAAACAGTGGGCCGCCACACAGCTGGCTCTCACCACAGTGGAACAGCACCGAGGAGTCTTTACTCTGACAAAGTGAAGTTAGGGTTTCCGTTGCTTCCCCTCGTCGCCCCTTCTTTAATCACTGACTTGAAATGTGCTGTCTTACTCCTCCTTACCTCACTGTTCCTTCATTTGAATGTCTCTCTTTCTTGCTTCCTCTTGTGTCTGACTAAGCCTGCTGATTCA